>NC_140339.1:6178254-6778254 GCF_963514085.1 Chelon labrosus
AATTTCAGTACAAATAGTGCTGCAGTTTTGTTTCTAGAACTCCATCTAACACTTTCTGTTTTAATTAAGACAGCTATTCTTAGCAGTTATTGATTATGTGATGTCTGCCAGATTTGATGTTCAGCTCTGTGGTTTACTCTTGAATGCCTAATTAGGCCGCTTCATGTGGTTAACAAAACGCTCAACTCTGGATGATATAGAGCTCATATTTCCAGTATTTTTATGCCTCTACTCTGTCCTCTGTCCTCTGCCTCATTTTTTTTTTCTGCATAATTAATCACACGTCACTAGGAATTCTTGTTTCACAGCGGGACCCGTTTCTGCAAAGCTTACTACATACTTTCTTATCTCTCTCTCCTCCGCAGACGGACAATTTCCCCACTGAGCCTAATTATATGGGTAGCAGACAACAGTTTGTTCAAAGGTAAGAGCTGGGATCCATAACCATCACCGCATCTCAGACCTCTCTTTTCTTTTCTCCAATAGCCACTGCACAGTTCCATAAAAACAATAACTACTGTACTCTGTAATAACAGGAAGAGCATGTACACTTAATTACATTTAAAAATGGTCACTAACAGTATTCTCTGTAATGCAAGAAATATAATCACACGAAAGATCCACCTCTTTTTTTACTTTAGCTGACAATTAGGCTGGTACTGCATTTTTAGAAGCATTTTATTAAATCCTAAATCTTATTATTTACATTTTTCTCTTTCATTTTTCATTTTGTTCGTCCAGTAGTTCAACATTCAAAGATCCTGAGCGAGCAAGTCTCAGAGACAGCGGCCATGGCGACAGCGACCAGGCTGACAGCGACCAGGACACCAACAAAGGCTCGTGCTGTGACATGTCTGCAAAGGAGGCCCTAAAGTTGAAGGCTTCGGGAGTGAAACCGCCCCCGCTGGAGCAAGGTGAGCCCCCGCTGACGAATTTTCGGCCGCGCGAGGAATGAAAGACGCCACCGGGCTCGGTTCGGCTCGGTTCGGCACGCTGAAAACCAAACTATTATCAATCCGTTTTTCTTTGCAGTGGAAGTTATTCGTGTTAGTGATTGAGCTTTTGACGTGCCTGAACGCTCACAAGCTGAACTTTCACTTGGCTACTTTATCCCTCCCCCTCCCCCGGACTTTGTTCTCTGCACTTTTCTCATTTAAAGTGTGTGGTGTGCGTTTGCCTGTGTGTGTACTGGAGGGCGTGAGCGAGTGTGCATTCTATACACGTCCTCAGTTTATCAAAGCAGACAAGCCCATTATGTTTTTATAAGCCCAACTACTTCAGCCTCTCCATTTAGTCCCCCTTCCCTGAGCACCCGTCTCTGAAACTTTGATAATGGAACATGGAAAATGACTTAGTGAGCGGCAGGCGATGTAGCTTCGTAGTGCGGTGATTAAATATGAATAATTATTCTAAGCGCTGTGGGTCGGGCAGATTACACATGACATGTGTAGAACAATAACTCCCCAGATATGAGTTGTTGCAGGCCCCCTCACCCCTGTCACCTCATGTGATTAGTGCAGGGTCAGAGGAGGCGAGGAAGTCATGCTTTCACATAGGTAGAGACAGAGGTAACGCTGTAGGAGGAATGGTAAGTTTCCCACTGCGGCTTCAACCAGTCATGTACTTCAGTGTGCACCATTACCTGCTTGGCAAAACAGATATTCCCACGGAATACAAATTCACTACGCCAAGAAGTATGTATCTCACTGACAGGATCCCAAAGTAGAGCTCTGTATAGTGAACATGGATTCTCTCTAATGGCGCTATTAATCCAGCGAACAGAAGGGCTGTTTTACTCCTTGCGGAAGGACAATGACGATTTGTGCAACACTCTGTGCTGCAATATGCATGTCTGACTAGATGGCTTTTTTTTTTTTTTTTTTCCTTTTCATTGGTTTTTAGAATGAAAAAAAAAAAAAAAAGCCACACACGTTGGCAAGAGAAATTGGCCAATTAAAAAGCTCCATATGTTTCCCATTTTGAAAATGTTCTCATTTAATTGTCCGTGAGGGACCGGAAAGGATCACATTCAGACACACACCAGGCGCATGGGTTTGTTGGGCAGTACTCAGTCAGATAAAGCTGTCCCAATTAAACATTGTTGCTGGATGCGTGCTGCTATGCAAATCCACCTTTCTGCACGTTGCCCTGGTCGGTATCGCGTCTCGGTCTTGAACAAGAGATCGTCGCGCCCTTGCACACACTCAGATAATCACAAGTCCGACGTTGCTGAGAAGCTGCAACTGCCCTGTTAGTGTTTTCCCGCTCATTGCTGCTTTTCTCATTTATCCTCGCCCTCTCCTGTACTTTAACCCCCTCTCCGTGACTTTCGTTCCGTCTCTCCACCTCGCCTTGTTTTGGAGAAATCGATTGATGCGAGATTAGACAGTTAACTGGCTGCAGCTGGCCGTGTTTAGCCAATAACATGTGGGCTTAGCTAAACTGTAGGGGAGGGCAGGGCAGGAGGCCAAGGCATGGGTTCAAGAGCCATGATGAGGAGTGAGGGGTGGAGAACAGCACTCTGGCGGCGTTCCAGTGCATCTTTATTAACTTGCAAAAATACCAGTTGAATGCTCAAAGGTCTCGCTCTGCTCAAACCACAGTGTCCTCTCCCTGGAAAGGTCCAGTCTCACGTTTTTACGTCCTCCCGCTGTTAGAGATGAATCATAAGACAAGCTAAGGAGTAGTCCCATCTGCTGCCTCCGTCTGAAGCTGACCCAGTCGCGTGCAGGTAATTTAGTAATTTTATGGCAAATTAATGAGGCTTAAAAATAGTAAGGCAAATAGAGGAAAAAATAGCTATTAAAGGAAATGTGCTGCTCTTCATTCAGATGTTACTATCTGTGTTTTAAGCAAGCCACAAGTGTAGTGTATGTGCTGAAACGGACAGGTAGTTCTATTATTGGAGGAATGGAAAGGGAGCTTGTCATTGGTCACCGTCCCCGGGGTCGTTTTCCCGCAGGTTTATTTTCTTCACATCTCAGCACTTAGCGTCTACTTCATAGGCCTCTCTCTATACCCCCCCACCCCCCCTCCTTCCTTCATCCTTCATCCCATCTTAAGTCCTCTGTTTCCCTCTCAGCATAGTCTTCCCAATTACTCTCTCTAGCTCTCTCTGCTTCCCTGCCAGAACACTGCGGCCTCATTCACTGGCTTGGTATAAACAGAACTACAAGTGCACAAAGCATGTATTTCAAGTCCTGCTCTATCCCCAACCCCTGTTTCAGTTCTTAGCACTTATAGTTGCTAGGTTGTAGCCTTCAAGTGTACACGCAGTCGTGTCTCTTTTTTTTTGTTTCCGATTTTTTGCTTATTTTTTCATTTTAAACTTCTTCCCTCTCAGTGTTTTTGGTCTCCTCCGGTAATAGGCGTTACTTGAACAAACATACAGCTCCCCTATAGTGCATTATTCATCCCGAAATGCTCTTCAATTCACCACAGTTTCTTCCACACAACACAGTCTGGACATCTTCGCACCACAGATCAGTCCCAAATTGATTAATTAGCCATGCAAAATTGGTAGCAATGTATTAATTAAGCTTAAGTATATCAAATGCCTTTTTTTTTTTTTTTTTTTTTGCCAGTTTTAAACCGCGATTAATTGATGCTCCAACGCGCCTGCGGCAGACATTAATACAGGCTTGTCTGGCTCTGGCGGAGTGGCTGGCAGCACATCGCTCGCCTCTGTGGAGATGACTGCCACAGTCGCTATCACGTACAGACAGGCGGCAGTGGTGTAGGGAGATGTTACCCACTGATAGGGCCGCCTGAGCAAATGGAGAGGGAGAGGGAGAGGGAGAGAGGGAGGGAGGGAGATGCAGGAAGTGGAGGAAGACCACGGCGAGGGATGGATACTGTATGACTGCACTGGCTGACCTGTCCTAATTAGCTTTGGATTATAAGAATCAAACCGCCTCCTTCTTTTGTTTTTTATGAAGGATATGATTCTACAAGGACGGCGTTCTGTACAGTGAGGCGAGACGGCATGAGATGTGCTCTTATGACAAGCACGGTGGAAGGCAATGAAATTGACTTCTCTCTCCCACCCCCACGTCACCAGCCGGCTCGTGAACAGCTTCAATAAGGGAAATGTCACACTTGGTCACTTGTTCGCCACCCGCAACATCTCGGCACAAACGCACCCAAAACAATAATGCAATTCACACGCGTATATGGTACGGATATAGCCAATGATGCTGGTGGTATATTTAGCTGTTACTCACTGATGCACAATCCTGGTCTTCTCTTTAGATGTTCAGTGATACTGTATATGTTGCAGAGGATGTTTTTCTTTAGCTTGTTTAAAAGATTAGAGGATTCTGTGACATTAAAGGCACTGTGCAGTCCTTTCCGTCTGCCATGCAAGACTTGATGTCTCATTTACTTGCATTTCATGTAAAACCAAAAATATTATATGAATCTTGCATATTGTCCTATATGCAGCAGATTTGACATGGACTGTTCTCTAGTTTTAAAAGTAAAGAGAATGTGACAGGTCACGTCTGGAGTCCCTGTTGCCAATATCACAAGGTATCACGCTGTAAAGTATTTCACATGAATGTGCCTCTGTGGATGGCAGGGCTATTAAATGTTATTTATAGACGTCAGCATTTGCATTTTTGTCATTTATTCACTTAAACACAGTAGCCACGAAAGGAAAACGAGCACAATAGCATGTATTTTGTTCAGTGCAATGTTTGATTCCTCATTACACCAACTTAACATTTGTTCATCTGTAAAATCATGGGGAGAAAAAAGAAAAATGATGTCCTTATGAGCTGTTCAGTCAAATAATAGGCTTTCTTTTCCGAGTCCACACTGAGACCAAACAAAATAAATATTCAGATGCTAATCCATCTTAAATATTCACCCGTCCTCCCTCGTGGCGGTGTTAATCTTAAGACTCTAGCGTTACTGTACTCCTCCAGAGCGCCTCGAGTCGCCGCAATCCCGGTCTTCCCTTTTCTTCTTTTTATTCGGAGCAATTAATTTTGAATCACGAGTGAACCTTTGATGAAAAAAAAAAATGCAATTCCGAGATTAATTGACTGGTCAGAAGTCAGATCAGATGCCCTTCTCACACTTGTAGCCATGGCAACTTCTATCCTCCTCACTATGGCAATAGTTCAATAAGCCTTTATCTGACTCCTGGAAAAGGGCATTCTATTCAGCATCATTCATATTTCATGGACGGATAAACGCAGACGTCTTCTCGTAGGCAGAGTAAGAGCATATTACATATGTAGCTTGAACGCTTCTAAATTTGTATTAAAAATGCAACGAAATCAGCATTTTATGGGTTTATTATTGGCATGTACATTTCTGATACAATGAATGCACTTAGGCCACTAATATATATATACCGTATCGCACTATTGGCTGCCATTAATAATGCATGTGCGTGTAATGTAGGGATATTTATAGCTCTAATTCCACATATGAAAGAAATGATTTTACTGTTGTTGAACAATCGTAACGGTGTCCGGAAAACTGTGCATACTTAATATGTATTCAGTGAACTTTATAATTAGTTTATTCATGAAAATCTGAATTTTTCTTTATATTTCTTCTTAGGATTGAATTGGTCGTAACAAAAAGTTTTCCGTTGAAGCAAAAGCTAGTCCAAGACCAACTGAGAGAAGGAATAACAGTTCAGACACTGCCCAACTGAATCCCCCCCTCCCAAAAAAAACTAATGAACAAAGCAACACAAGATCTGGCGGAGGAAAGACAGGCTCCTTGAGGACGAGATGCTTCTGAAACATTTCCAGTGGGCATTGAATCCAGAGTGGACTTGAGACGGAGCCACGGCACAGCCAGAACATGACTCAGTCGTATCATGTGGACGAGGGGATTTGACTATTAGACATTTATGCATCGGCTTAAAGCTGGAAACAGTCACTGCTGCTGCGAGGGCCTGAAAAGCGACAGCGTAACGATATTAGAAAAAGGCAGTTTCCGATTCTCATTCCTATTAATAGACCATTTATACCTGCGAGATATGTGAGATGCATATATGTATAGTGTATGTGAGACTATAGCGTGATACTATGCATGCACACTTGATTTACTGCAGTCTTACGTAACTATATCTCGCTCTTTACTACATTCATTCATTCGTTTTCTGTAACCGCTTGTCTTCTTGGGGGGTTGCGGGGGTGCTGGAGCCTATCCCAGCTGTCATTGGGCGATAGGCGGGGTACACCCTGGACAGGTCGCCAGTCTATCCCAGAGAAATGGACAACCATGCACAATCACACACCTATGGCCAATTTAGAATCACCAGTTCACCTAACGAGCATGTCTTTGGACATGGTGGGAGGAAGCTGGAGTACCCGGAGAGAACCCATGCAGACACAGGGAGAACATCTCTTTGCTACAGTATGCATATATGTGACAACAACAAATATAGCACAATCATTTCACAAGGATTTGCATAATGAATGAAGTATTCTTCAGAAGACAGCAAGTCTTTCAAAGTTAAAGCAAAGCCGTAATTGTTTTCCTATTAGCAAAGTTAGTGCAATAAACGCGTCTGAAGCCTCCGTCAGGATGACATCTCCGTTGCAGTGGGGGCATCGCTAATGTGTGAATCTTCACATAATGTTAAGGTAATTGTTCGGCGGGTTAATGGACAAACATCTGCCGAGAGAGGAGCTTCGTCTGAGAACACTGTAATTAGTCAGTTTGCAAACATTACTCTAAACAGGTAGCATATGGAGGAGTCATGGTTTCATGTGATGCTATCACACCTGTCAGTTTAAACGTGATTAATTGAGACTATCAAGGTGTGTTTACACCCGGTGTTCCAAAGGAGACATGTTCGCGCTTCACTCCCGCAAACTCCCTCAAAGCAGCACGAGCCGGACTTGATGTGTTCGAGAGCTCTCATTTTCTTGTTTGCTGTTTTCATCATTAGTCATCGATTAAAAGCCTTTAACTTCTCCTTGTGAAGTATCCGCAGTGTTTTAATATCAAACCGCTGAAGTAATCTATCTAAAAAGTCTGTAGCATGGCCTTGGGGAGCAGATTAGAAAAACAAGCATCATCTGAAAACAGCAGCCAGATGCTCATGTTTCTTCTTACTGTTTGCGCGAGCCATTGGGCAGAGAGGATTTGTCTGTGAGACTTTCATCTTCGCCTGCTCCTCATCTCCCCGGCTTTCCGCGGCCTGTCCCTGGCTCGACTGATAGCCTGATTCATGGCAACATCACCAGCTACTTTCCTGGTGGGGGAAAATAAGAACCATCAGCAATCTGGACTTCACCAGGAATGCATCAGTCAAAGTCGAACGAGATTTGTGAGTGTCTGTGCGCCCGTGCACGTGCGCCGGAGCGTGCGCGCGCCCCCCGTTCTCGGAGGATGGGGCGGTATCGCACAGCAGTGAGGCGATTTGCGGCTAAGCTAGTGGAATCCTGTGGAAAGCCTAAAATCTTGTGGGGGTGAAGGGAGGGGAAATATCACAGTCTTAGGATTTCCTCTCTCTCATTATGGAAGATTTAAGGGGATTAGTCTATTTTCTTTAATACACAAAGTTTTATGAAATTCCATTGTTGTCACTGTGGTTCATGAAGGGTAATGTCCGTTCTCACGTCCTTCCTCTTGTGCCGCGTGTGTGGATTTTAGGCTGTGGGGGGGTCATTTCCCACTCTGAACCTCAGCCCACCCGCATGGCAGATCACCCCCTGATCCTCATTCAGTTAGAATATCTCAAGCACTCTGGCACCACAGCGTTGCAGAGGATTGATGAATATCTCAAACTCTTGCCACTTGGGCTGTAAATCTATGACATTATCTCTTCACCCTGGTTGCGGCAGTGAATAATTATAGCAGTGTTTATGGAGGGAGTGAGTAAAAAAATGTCTTATTTCATTCTGAGCATTATTATAAGCTCTGAGCATAGAATGATTGGACACATTTAAAAAAAATAAATAAAAAAAAGAAGTTGGGTTGCGACCCCATTCGCTGTGTTTTCCCCCCTGTACCTGCTGTAGAGCCTGCTGACCCCAAATGCTTACAAATGCCCAATCGCCCCCTCCTCTGACCGCTCTGTGAGGAGGAGAACATGACAGGGTATTAGTCCAAATGTGTGCTCAGACACATATTACATTGAATAAACACACAAAGCCATTAAGCACTGTGGAAATGCCATTCGAAGCCCATTAAAAAAAAAAAAAAATGTAGGTGCGCTGTGTGTGAGGATTAGTCCAGAATCACGGAGATTTAAAGGTAATCACTCTCCAGCCATATTGTTTGAGCTTCATCCTGTAAAACCTCAGTGATATTATTCAGTCTTTTTTTTTCTTTTTTTTCTTTCCGTCAGCTGCACGCAGTTGTAGGTTTTTGGTCGGTTGATTTTACAAGAAGAGCATTAAACACGATTTCCATGCCGCGCTGTCTGGCGAGGCGGTTCTCGTCGGAGGCCTCACCTCACCTGTGGGTGAATTTGAATCTGTTGCTTTTAATGCCTCAGAAAGTGAGGCTAGGTGGTTTGATTAGTTTGCATATTCCGTGTTTACACTTTACACATGCACACAGGCGTGTTTGCTGTAAACACACTAGTAATCTACGCTGTCGCCCGGTGTGTACGCTTTCACGCACCGCTCCGAGTAAAAAAACTTGCTCCTAACACACACACACACTTTAGATATATTCCCTCAATGCAGCTGCAAGAGACAATTTAGTGGATTTATCAGCTCCATCATCGTGACAGACATATTTCTGCTCCCAGTTGTTCTCTTTGTAATCACATGAACAACAACCTTGTGGATGTGGTGTCTGTGCTATAAATGAAATTAATTAACATGGTGTGCCTGAGCCCCATGGCAGTGCAGGCTACGTTTCTTTTCCTTTTTTTTTTTTTCTCTCAGGCATTAACCTCTCACTACTGCAAAGCGTAGTTAAATCTCCGTGATTGCACCGCACACAATTAGGATGTTATCTCAGTTTTCGCTGCCGAGATAGTTGCCAACGACTGGGGTGGCTGCTGTTTTTCAGCTTATGGGTGATTCTGAATGAGCAAAGTACAAACTGCCCGAATAGTCAGTTATAAACATCGATTTGCAGCCTCGTGCCTTGCAGACTGAGTGACGGTAGGCGAAGCCTGTGAGGCTAATTTGTAAGCATCGTGATTGGACTGCCCCGTTCCCATTCCGCATTAAATTCTGGCATAAAATACGATCGTTTACTCACCCATATAACTTTGGTGTCATTTGGAGTCGTTCGGATGATATTTAGATTTGCGTATATCCATATAGTGGGAGTGAATGGGGCACCGAAATGCAACCTCTAAATACACAATATCTGCCACGAAACTCGTTCCTTTCACCAATATTTTGTTATGATACGCTAGTGCTATTCCCCGTTGAGTCTGGTATTACCTGTTATCATCATCCAGGGTCTGTAGATTGACCTACTAACCTCTGACCTGTATGATGTCATCTCTGAGCTTGTTTACCTGTAATTTGCTAGTGCTAGTTTATTGCAACATGGCTGAATATTTTTCCGATTCTTTGGTTGTGGACGGCGACGTTGGCTCAAAGCGGTAAGGACGTCCATCATAAACAGAGTATACAGATGAGAAGCTCGTTGAAAGGAGGATGCGGAGGCTAAGAGAGGAACAGCTGGTCAAAGAAAAATAAACCGCTGCACGTCCGTGAATAGACAACAGGTAACTCTAGACTCACCAAAATATTGGTGAAATGAAGGAGTTTCGCGGCAGATAATGTGTTATTTAGAGGGTGCTTTTCGGTGCCCCACTCACTCCCACTATATGGATATACGCGTATCTAAATATTGCACGAGTAAACAATGGTATTTTATGCCAGAAATAAGGTCCAGGTTGTAAAAAACGGTAATTCCCCTTTAAGGAAATTCTTAATTATCGTGAGATTTTTGAGTAAAATAGCCGCCCCGCCCCGCCTCGCCCCCCCTTCTCCTCCTGAACGAAGGAGAAGTCACAACGCAAGTTCGTCGGTTGTCGCAGCACCTCTCTAGGAGTATGTGTTGCAGAGCAGCAGCAGAATTGTTCCAGTATCTGCTCTCAGTGGGTGAAACATGTTGTCCAGCACAGCAGTAGGGAGGATACTACGGCGCAGATTATAATGATACAGAACATCGTCACTCGCTGGACCAGAGCCACTCGGCGGCCATCTGTCCTGTGTCCATGGACAGCCGGGCATTTGTGCAGTTGTGTGTGCGTGTGTGTGTGTCAGATGTAATTCTAGACATTAACTACAGTCTTTTACATATGCTTTGATTGCCTCTTTTACTTCCCCCCTATTATTGTTCTGTCATATACGCGATGATTCTTGTCTCTTTATTTCTTTCCCCTTCTGTCTCGGTTACACATTTGATGAACGCAGAAAAAACATTTTCCTCCACAAATCGTTACACATTGGATTTACATGGGAATAACTGAACAGGTTAGTTGGTGCAGTACATTTCTGTCAGTATTGTAAGAACCCGAAGCATTATCAGACCATGAGATTTTCTCTTTAGAGGACGGTTTTGTGTTGGTGAAATATCCAGATATTTCCTCTATAAACCAAATATGACAATTCTGTGATAGTCGCTTTTGCCTCTTTGTGAGACTAGAGGCATTTGGCGATGCTCATTTAATAGGACTGACTAACTGAATGCAGTTTATCGACTTAAACGTTAAATTAAATGTTTCAAAAGTGTGGATACACTGCACTAAAACTCAATAACTGCAACAAATAAGGGAATGGCAACTCGCTTCAGTATTTTCAGAGGGACCCGAGTCGCTACTTCGTCTGCAGAAGTAAATTTACAGCCTCTGCCGCTGTAACATCCCCACCATGAGGGCCGCACACCATTTTTCCATGCAAGAAGAGAAGAAATTAGTCAGGACAGGGTCCATTATGTCACAGGAAAGTGTGCTGAGACCCAACACCACTTCAGCTTAGTCAAAGCTCTCTGTGAATTATGTATGATAGCGAGTGAATTCAAAACAGCATATATCTTAATTTCGCATTAAACTGCCTAAAAAAGGGATTCGGACTTGATAAAATGCTTAAAGACACCATCTCTACTGGAGTACAGTAAGATTTAAATAATCAACATACTGTTTTTTAATGCACGCTCTTTTTCAAGATTTCTTCGGGTTGGGTACATGTTTTATTTTTAATGGGCTCAGGGTTATTTTATGCTTTGCTAACCTAATACATACAAATATGATGCCAAATGAAGCCCTTACACAGTTTGCAGAGAGACTAGTAAAGAGACTACTTTTCAGCAGTAACGTATTACGTAAGACAAATTGACACAGAGTACTCTAGGTCATTCTCCCGTCCGCTGGTAACGATATCGTGGGAGGTGAACCTATGGGTTGCAGATATACATATATATATATTTTTTTACGGGTGACTTTGTTTCTGATCTCTCGTTCGTTAAGGAATTCTATTTCAGGTTAAAGCTCTGTTGTTGGATTCTGAGGCTGCAATATGCTGCAGTGTTTCAACCTAGTTGAAGCTTTTTCTGAATTACTCATTTCCAATAGCTAAATAACTCATTTGGGATAGCAAACTGGTTTCAGGTGATGTTTAACCTAGAGCTATTGAGCGTTATAGGCCCACAAAATTCACTCTTTGCTTCCTGCCATATGCAACTTAGGGTTAGGTCTTAGGGTTAGGGTTAGCCTGCACCTGGCTTAGAGTTGTCATCTTAAAACATGCTTTTATATTTCCATGGTTTTCTATGGATTTGATGGGATGCCACTGACTAAATGATATGTATTTTTAAGAATTAGCAAACACTGTAGTTTGACTGGAATTGTGCTCGGTTATACTATTTCGAAAGGCGGAACATTATTAATTACAAAAACACCAAGTGACAGATTGTTTGATCAATTATGTGCAGTCGGCTACAAAGTGGGGGAAATTGTTCAGCTTTGTGAAAATGAAATGCCTGGTAAAAAAAGAATATTCCCCTAGACATCGCATTCAGAACAACTTCCTTTGAATCACTTAGATGCAAGCGAAGTGCCCCACTGTCTGGGCTGTTTTCTTGGCTGATGTGAATGAATATTTGTGATGCCCTGGGGCATTGTTTCCCCATGTTACACTGCATCAGGAACCAGGGAGATAAATGGGCCCGGCCTGTCCGAGGCATCAGGACTTCTTCTCTGTTCGACCATAACTAGTAATGTCCTTTCATCCACTGCCTGCAGTGGTATAGATAATGGAGTATTTGAAGAAGAGGAAACGTTAAAACAAAGGGAGCGGATGTGGTTTATGCGACGACAGTGGATGAAGATGATCAGAAATGTCAGAAGAGGAAAACAAAATGTTTTGGCGCAATAGTGGCGGCGGTTCAAATATGTTTAAAACATACATGGATTCACCATATATATAGATATAACAGGCTTCAGTGAATGGAATGAAAGAAAAAATATGCAGCAACTGGTTGATGAGTGATCTGATAATGAAAAGAAAGAGCTCACGGGCGTATTGATGGATGGATGAAGAGGGGAGTGACAGCAGGCAGGCTCAATGGGAGATTGGCTTAAGTAGCATGGTGCCTGGCTCCCTGCAGTCACCCAGCCACTGGTTGAAATTCAAAAGAAAAACCTGTCAAAGTAAACATATACCCCGCTAAGACGTGGCTGAAACCAGTCCCGTGTGCACACTCTCAGGAAGTTACTTGCATGTACTGTAACGGCGTAAAGAGAGGCAGTCGGAGCCGGGTCGTCAGGTCAACCCCTGCAGATATACAATAAATATGTTCTAAAGGATTTGCTCCATAAATAGTGCTTTGTGGTATCTGTGCGGTTGACGGTACAGCCTAGCTCGGTGACTTTCATCAAATATCTATGCTGCACGTGTGACACTCGGCTATAGCTCTGCCATAATGACAAAGATCAAAAGCACGCGTCTATGTGTGTTTCTTTGCGAGTTTGCGGGGATGGCGACTGGGAGTGTTTTTCTCCGATAACCTCAGTTTGTTACTTTTTGATCCTGCTAAATTAAGATAAGGGGCTTGGTTAATTAAACTGTCACATGGCAATACCTTGAGGAATTGCGAGGCCAACACGGCTTTAATTGGGTGCCTGCTATTGTCCCCGCGTTGCCTCCTTTCATCGGGAAGGCAGCCCCGCAGACGGCAAAAACACCCTCACGGCTACTGGCGAAGAGCGGGAGAATGACACGCGTGAACATTTTAATGAAGAGGGGTGGGGCGAAGGCGGCGTGATCCGATCTTAAATGTGCAAAAGCAAGAAAACTCAACCCCTCCCAGCCCAAACTCATTTTAAACCACTAAATATGTAATGCTTACAGTTGCCCCATGACAGGGTAAACACAAGATTAGATTTGAGGAACGTGAGGAGTTTTAATTGCTGCTTCCGTTTGCATGAATGAGGGTTGTGCGATTTTCCGCACGTTGCCGTTGCCTCTGCGGTGCATCAGTTGCAAGGATCTCCAAAGCCCCATGGACAATGTCAGCAAGCCTAAGAAGCATCTGTAATTACCAGCAGCCAATTAACAGCTGACCTCACCGGCCAACCTCAAACCACAACAAAGATCTATTATGGAGATTTCGAAAGGCTTGCAGTATAAACAACTAAGTGTGATGGATCTTCCTACGGTGCTTACAGTTTCCGCACATACGCTTCATTTAAATTCACACCATGATGAGGTAGCTGGATGGATGGGTTGCAGATGTGAGTCCTTAAGAGATTTTTTAGCAAAGCTGCATGTTAATCTTATTGGTTTGTTCCAGATTTGATTGAAGATCTGCCAGACCAATAAAATAATTTGGGCCGGCTTTATGCACAGATAGAGCGACGTGTGTGACGTGGTTCTACACGTCATACGTGTGAAACTGAATCTGATATAGTTTAAGAAAATTAAAAAAAAATTTAAAAGCATCTGGGGTTGTTGTTGCTTTAGGAAGTTTCCTTGATAGTATAATGCCCATTCTGTTGTGGTGTTTTGAAAAGAGTTGTCCATCTGTCCCCCAAGGTGAAAATCTCCCTTGATTAACAAGTGGGGAATCTGGGTAATGGTCCCCTGTGCTGCCTCTCATCCCCTCCCAAGTGGGGATCAAAGAGGATGAAGTTTTGAGCCTAGGGATAATCTAGTTCCCTAGATCGTGATAATGCTGCTCAGGACGATCATGTGGATGAGAGAGGGTTTGGGCGCGCTCGCTCGCTCGCTCGCGGCTCCGGGCTTGTGCTTGCCTGTACTTGCGCGCCGGTGCGTTGGTGCTCAAAAGAGAAAGAGGCAGACAATAGCAGAGCGGGCCGGTGAGTTAGCACACATAGGCTGATGGAAAGCACACTCTCTTCTGATGTGGTTGCTGTATCCAGGCAACCACATCAGAATTCAAGACGTATCTAATAACAGGTGATTGCCACCACCTTCCTTTTTTTTTTTTTTTTTTTCAGCTTTGTGCTGATAAAGTGTGACCGCTCCTTCTCACACATTAATTAACGCATCAAGTCCCACTGTATGGAGAAATTAACATTAAAAAAAAATAACCACATCACAGGAGAATTGTTGACTGTTCTGCCATATGACACATTTAACATCTGATACTCTTTAATGCCGCGCTCTCGGATTAAAGCGAAATCCTGAAAAACATCAACATCAATGGGTCTATTGTTCCGGGGGGGAGGGCGAGTACGCGCTAGGCCTTCAGAAGCTGAAGTTTTCGACCATTCTTAATGCAAAATTCCTTCCGTTGCAAGATGAGTGTGAGGGTTTCTTGCTTGTACTGCCTCTTTCAAACCCATTATAATGGGATTCAGATCTCAACTTTGATTAGGCCATCCGATAACCTCCCATTTCTTCTTCTTCTTCTTTTTTTTTTTGAGACGTTCTTTTGTGAATTAACTACTACGCTTAAAATCAGTATTCTGTTGAGAGGTCTTCTTCCGGGTCAACGTGTGAACTGATAGCCTCACATTATCTACTAATTGCAACGATGCAGAATTGAAGCAGGCAACCCAAAACCAAACCCATCACCACACTTCACAACTTGGTACATTTCTCAAAAACTGCCTTTACAGTGTGTTCACTGTTGCTGCAACCAGACAGCCTTATCGACCAGTGCATATATTTTATTAGCACTGGCTGTAGTTTTGCTTCTAATGCAGATACTTCAGGTCAAATTTGTGCTATCTCTTTCCAAATATAGGCACATCAATAGCAAGACATGCCTACCAGTCCTCGGATGAAATCTGCAGCTTTTGGAGACTTTTCTTTACATCACGGTCTGCTCTGGAGCTGAATCTCTTGGGCCCGGACTGGAATTGGCAGTCGTTTGAAATCTATGCAACTTGTAGATGATTTTCCTTACAGAGGAATGATTTATTTTAAATAATTTAGAGATCTTTTTTAAAAGTCTGGCCCGACTCAGAGGCATCCACATCTTTTTTTTTTTTTTTTTTATATTTTTATGAAAGCCTTGGAAAGTTCTTTAGCTTTTTGCATGATAACACCACATACACTTTAATAGCAAAGAGAACACCAGATCCAAGATGTCACTCTCTGAGGACGTTTCAGCCACCAACGCCTAATCTGATGATTCTGTGTTGTGGTCTGACTGTGTGATAAATGTGGGCTGTACTTTGTTTTATGTAAATCTAGTAAGAGTATTTCACCTTTTATTTGTAGGCACTGTTTCAAAGAGGATTAAATGTTTTCTTGTTCCAATGTTAAAAAACAAGTCAACAATTTGGCGGGATGGACTTATAGAAAAAAAAATAAAAATCACTTGCAGAGTGAAACATGCTCAAAATAGATTTTCTCGTAAATAACTGTGACTTTATGGGCTTTGTGAGTTCCCCAAGAAGGAGAAAGAAAATCACAAACAGTTTGTGAAATGACAGTGAGCTTAAGCTCTTCTGAATCTCATTTTAGTCTTAACCTCCCTGTTGTTCCGCATGGTCTCCTCCCACCCTGATCTGTGTCTGGTGTTGGTGTCCAGCTGTTCCATCAGCACGACAAGTGGTTCGGGAAACTCCCTCATTGTTCACTGACCAATCGCAAACACACCAGAATGCTGTCAACGAGCATTTTCCACCCAGTGGCTTGCATTTGCCTGCACCTGTGGTTTTAGCCCAGAGGGCACGGGGATGCAGGAGGTGGGTGGAAGAATGGGGGGGGGGGGGTGGAGGCTGGGCACTGGAGTGGAAAGGCAGTCGGAGTTGGGATTAGGCTGTCTTTCTGTCTGCCCAGATTAAACGAAATAGATTCATTGCGAGTTTCCTCCCCCCCCCCCTGTTTTGTTGTTTTCCTTAAAATGCATCAGAGGACGGCTGAGCCTCGCCACCCGTATTTGCATGTTTTGTAATTTGCATGAACTCATCGGAGCTCGGAGGCAACTTACGGTTGTGTGTGCACGCGTGCAGGCATGCGTGTGTGTGCCTTTGCATGTGTAATTTGACAAGCAAAATAAATAAATAAATAAAAATACAGAACTTGTCCAAACAGTCTAATAAACGCGATCGGAAAAAACCTGCAACTGTATTCGTCCGGAATTTACTAGAGACGTTTTCTAACTGCCTTCGCTGACTTATAGTATGTTGTGACAAAGTATCGTTCTGCAGTAGAGAGCCTACTGTGGAGTGTTACTAGGACAGACACTCACTCTGCACTGCAGTGCTTTGCTATCCGGGGTTGTGAATCTTATCAGGCAGAGTTGTGGTGGCGGCGGCGGCGGCGGCGGTGGTGGTGGTGGTGGTGGATTTTGCGTGTGTGTTTGTGATTGTGTGTTCCTGCATGTGTGTGTCCAGGCCCCTCTGGAGTCCATTAATCCCAAATCTAACAGACTTACTGCAGAGGCAGCCTTTGATGTGTGCTGAATCCCTCTCCGGAATATTGGAGGCTGCTTCCATAATATTCAGTTCCCTTTCTCTCGTCAGGAATACATTGTTTTGTTTTATTTTTTCCCCCCATGAAGCAGATGGATGCTGTCCGGCAACGCGGGCGGCTGCCGTGTTATTATTTTGTTTGCATTTCAGGTGTGTTTCCCCCCAGTTCTCTGATCTGTAATTTTACATCTCTGAGCTCTTTTAATCCCATTCTTATCTTGTGTAAGCCTTCTAATCTTTGACCCTAATCTTAAAACCTCCACGCAGAATGAGGCGACGTGGACTGAGAGGAGTTGTTTTTCTCACCTTCAAATTCAATGCATACATTTGTCAGAGATCGTCGGGGTCCTCTAGCCTTTGGGTTTTTATTTCTCGTGCGCAGACTCCGAAAGTATTTATTGCTATATATTTCTACTTATTTGTGCTTTATTGCACTGGCCTGGACTTGAACCCAGCCTGTTTTAAAGCCTCGCGCTCATAACCCACCCGTCTCAGGAGTGAATCAGATGGAGAGGCAAAGAAAGTATAAATTAGATAGTGAGATGGAAAACGCATTTCTATTTGAAATGATTATCCCCCCTGGCGGGTATACTAATAGACTGTTATTGCATTTCCGTCAGTTTTCTTTTAATCTAATCATACTTATAAACAGATGAGTGCGAGTGTTAGTGCGTGCGTATATTTATCCATACAGAGACACAAGCAACCAGTGTCTAGACAGCAAACACCAATTTGGCTGGGGCATCGGGGAACATCAATGCTAAAGCAATGTTGCTGAAACACACTCCTGCATGGAGAGGAGACGGCAGTGACAGACAGACGGCGATAGGAGGAGGAGTTGGTGCAGCAGAAATAGAGGGGAGGTTGGCAGAGCTCACTGTGGCTAATACATCCAAAGTGTGTCAGTTAGCTCTCTAAATGTGTTAGGCCCCGGGGCTGGGAAAGCCAACACCATCGACTCAACCTACCTCTCTCCACCTTTCCACTTAGCCTCTGTTCAACACCCGCCAATATCCTTAGGGGAGTTACACTGCTGTTCATTGGCACAATTGATCAAATGCCTACATACTAAAGTGTACAGTTTCCTTATTGAACATATTAGTCTCACTGGTACATGTGCTGCATGGGGGATGAAGTGGTGCACAGCAGGTAGCTTTACAGGTGTGGTGCCATCACACCTGCAGCTGCACTGTTTAACAGGAAGTCAGGCTGGGGCTGATCCCATTTACTAGTGGTACATCATAAAAAAGGCATGTCATTTGAATTTCATATACACCAATCAACCACAACATTAAAACCTCTGGCAGGACAAGTAAATAACATCTTGTGGCAATCCAGTGTTCTGCTGGGAAACTTTTGGACCTGGCATTCATTCATGTTACTTAGACATGTAGCACCCACCTAGACCAGACCAGGCACCCCCACCCCATAGCAATGACACTGGCCTTGGCAGCCATCCCCTGACCTGGCCTCCAAATTCACTAGATCCCAAACTGATCAAGTATCTGTGGGATGATCCACAGAGGCCCCTCCCCTCAACCCATAGGACCCAAAGACCCCCACTAACAACATTGTGTTCCAGTTCACCACAGGACACCCTCAGAAGGTCCATGTCCATTCTCTGATGAGTCACAACTGTTTGGAGGCACGTTTCATGGTTAAAATGCCCCTTTCTTAGCCAGGTTCCATGTAATAGTGCATATTTCTGTATATATGTCAAACTGAATGTGCTGTAGTGAGTCAGACTGATAGAAAAATGAAAAAATACTGTGCACACACTAGTAAGCAGGCATGTCTGTCTGTCAGATTAGGCTGTTGGCGAACGCCTGACTTGCCTCATCAGGTACGTGCTTAAATTCACAGTACTACTACACGGCGGTAGATGCCGTTAACGTAAATGGCAGAAGTACGCACCATTCTGCAGAATTGAAATCTGTGGTTTCTATCTTGAACTAAGAGTTATTTTTGTTTTATTAGTTTTCTGCATTGACTCCTGCATCATTTAAGATGTGCATTTTGTTCCGTGAACACCTACATTTCTGATATTTTCTGTCTGAAACGTTTGCTCAAGTCAGCGGCAGCCACGACCAATTCATTTTTCACCCCTCCTTGGATTGAATTAGGCTAGATTGTCGGATTCACCTACCTGCCTTGTCTACTCTGAGTTTGGTTTGCGTTTGCCACGAAGATGAAGCTATCGCAAGTGGCAGCAAGCTGTCAAACATGCTCGTAATATTCCTTCGTCCTGTTTTTTTGTGGAATTTTGAGGACTTTTTCCATTGCAACTTTCATCTTAGAGAGTTTAGCTTCTTTCAGCCAAACAGTCCTCAAGTTCATTTGATACCACAGAACCCTAATGTAATTATAATGACAATATCGTTCTACTGTATACTGCATGTGCTGTTGTGATACAGTGATGGTTCTGTTGAGACAGAGAATCAGAGGCACTTTCCCTAATCCCGCTAAAGCAGCACACATGGGAATGATTACTTGCACAAAGCCATGACACCCTGAGTTGTTCAAATCCCTTTTGTTCAAAAGAGAGAAGCAAAACGAGAGGCAGACTGAGAGAGAGGCAGACAATAAAAGAAAGTGATTTAATTCAGCAGATGTGACAGCATTGTGTGTTTGATGGATCTTGTTATTGTATGGATTGTCTGAAGGAGCCGTCCGCAATCCTCCACGCTTTCCGCCGTCCTTGTTGTTCTCGGGCCGGCTATGGGGACGGGGCCGCGGTGCCCCCGTTTTTTAAATTCAGTCAATTGAAAGGAATGATACCTCAATTCTGGCATCATAAAAGTAGCATGAAATAAAATAAAACTTCAAATGATGACCTCGTGTGAATTAGTAACAAAAGGTTTCCCTTCATTCTTTCTTTAATAGGGTGTTTTAAACCTGTTTTCTCCTTGGATAGAAACAGGATTTCTGTAATGAGCTAGTGAGTCATAGATTCTCTCGGCTTAATTTTTTTTTAAACTCCCTCCCCCCTCTCTCTCTTTCTTTCTTTCTCTCCTTCTCACTGTATTCCTTGTGCTCACTGTCTGTCTAAATGGGCCAAGGCAACTTTCCTTGCCGTCTACTGGGGAAAGGAAGTAGATTAAGGCTATTAACAGGCAGAAGGATGCTGATCAGTCTTTCCCGTCTCTGGTATAATGTTTGGTCCACACTGTGGACTCTCCTCCCGAGGCTCTTCAGCCAAAGCCACCCGTCAACCATGGTGTGTTTGTTTGTTTGTTTGTTTGTTTAGCATGCGGTGTAGGAAGTGCTGTTTGGCTAAAACGGTCCATTTCATTCCCGCAAATGCAATCTAAGAGTGTCACGCGGCGACCAAAGCGGCAAAATAAAAATAATGAAAAGAAGGAAAAAAAAAAAAAAAGGAGTGCACTCACGTCTGCAAACAGTAAGTAGTAGTGAGGAGAAATAAAACATGGTGCAGGCATGCTGTGGCTATTTGTGTTGCTTATGAGGGAGCACGCTGCGATGTGCGCACACGGAAGAAAAGGGAAAAAAAAAGACGAGGCGCGCACGAGCACGCTATATTTAGATGACAAACTGCCATAAACCCAGGCTAAAGGGGGAAGAAATAAACAAAAGAGAGAGGCAAAGGAAAGCAAGGCGGTCCAGAAGCATCCCCTGTCACGGTGCAATCCCCCATGTCCTAATTACACAGGCTTAGAGGAAACGGAGGATTAGCCACTGATTCACCACGCTTCTCGCCTCATCTTCTAATAAGTCCTCTTCTTGTCTCCTTGCCACCCTTTGTGCCACCCTCCATGTCTCTCTCCAGGTAAAGGTAGCGGGATGCTATTGACCTGTGATTTTCTGTCTCTCTTTGTTCCATCCCGCTAGCATGTCTGCCTCAGACAACGCCACCTAATCCCATTTTAAAAGTAGGCTGCGCGCTGCAGACTCCTTTTGTCGGCCCTAATCAATTTATGTTCGGTGTTCAGTTCAGTATTTATGCGCGCAGTCTTCCTCGATTTTGTGCGTTACCGTGCACATCACGGCTCTTTGTTTATTGGAGGGTGAATAGAGATATGTTTTTCCGTCTTCACGTTTCTGCCCGGCTTTAGCTAAATTCACTTGCTGGAGTCGGCCTACACATCTGTGAATACGCCGAGCATAATTTATTTATGGCACAATTTCTTTAGTCTTTTCAGACGATCCTTATCCTCTGTACGGTGCTATCAAGGAGGCATCCGATTGGTCCCATATTCAGTCTTCAGGGCGATAACGAGCCCAGACATGCAGCCAGAGTCGTGAATAGCTATCCCCAGTAACGAGAAGAACGAGGAATCGTCCCGCCGACAGATGGTGTGACCCTCGCAGAACCCTGATCGCAGCGCCGTTATGTCACTCAGTGGGATTAAAGAAAGCGAGAGAACCGAGTCAGACGGAGACTAAATATGCTGCATTTTGCAAGATGCTTGAGACGAATTAAATTTTAAACTATTTAATTTTCAATGAACGACATGCTTTTAACACAAAAAACGTCTGGAATAAAATCCATCTACGTGCAAGTAGTCGGTGATGTGGTTGTAATTTTTTTAATTTCTAACTTGGAATAGTAATCTAGCAATATTTTTACAAATAATCTGCAATATTTATGCATTTAAAGGGGCCTGAATCATTTTTATTATGGTTTAGACTCTATAGGTTGCCTATAGTTGCTAAATTTGGACTTTAGCTCAGCTTTTACAGCAAAATTTATAGTATACAGATCTAACGCACATCCAGGTTTGCAGCTCATTAGCGAGACGTGTTAATTGTTCGGTACGTAGGTATAAATAGCTCGATGACAGCAGGAATGAAATAAGAGTTGTTCCTCTCGCATCCCTGTCTAATAGCTTGCCTGTGGCTTCCAACTTCCAATTGCCTCACCATTAAAACACTTAAAGGGTGAAAGAAAGAGGAGCGATCTATAGCCAGAGGAAATGTAAATTACACAAGGTCCTAAGTCACAAGTTGGAAGGAGGCTCGGGTTTTTGCGATTGGCTGAAACAAAGATCTTCCTCGACTGACCTTGCAATATTTATCGAGTGCTGCTCTGGCTGCTCTGATGAACAGCGAACCGTTTGTTTTCCTCCTCTCTGTTCCTCCCTCAATAGAGAGGTATTTATACTTAAAACATGGCTGAACATGTCGCTCAGACACAGCAGTGGGAACCTAAGGGAGAACGTTGTCACACGTCACAGTTGCAGTTGCTGATAAAGCCCCGTTGGCCTGTTCTCAGCACTTTCTAACCTTGGATAGGTTCCCATGGCCGTTCTGACTGTTGAACCTCCCTGTTGAGGTTTTTTTTTTTTTTTTTTTTCAGCCTGATTATCAGCAGATAACGGAGGATATCATTCCCCCGCTCTTTTCACACAGTTGTCTCAAGGTCTTTACTAACAATTAAAGCTGGTGGAAAGCGGCTTTGATAATGGAGATGATTGCAGACAGACAGCTCGCGGCTCAGCTGTGAATGACGAGTGTAAAACATGTAGTGAAAATACGATGAAAGCAAAAGAAAAGTACTCATATTTGAGTATGTTCGTTAAAGGGGAGAAGAAAAAAAAAAAAAAACGGTTAGCATGCCAGACGAGGTTGCCAAACACGGTTACGCTGAAAAAGCCTAAGTGCACATTCCACTCAGACATGAACAGGCAAACACATACACACAAGTGCACTCACATGTGGCAGCTGTTTTTCTAACCAGCTAGGGCAGTGGTGCTCAACCTTGTTTCAGTGATGTACTCTCTGTGAAAACTTTTTTCAGCGAAGTACCCCTTAACCAGAGAAAAGCATTTTTGGTTGGGAAAACAAAAAAGACGTTAAACACAGCACTGTAACACAAGTGTCTGATTAAGTTTTTCCATTTTATCAACTCTGGCAAATGTCTTTAATTTCTCCGCTGCATTTTTGTCCAGCATGGCCTCAGCTAGCACAACAGCGGCGGAGGGTTTCTTGGCTTTAGCTACGATCGCAGACGCCGCATAAGAGGCCTCCAGCTGATGTCGTGGAGGCTTTCCGCAGGTGACTTGCCAACGTGACGTGCGTGTTTTGTCCTGAGATAGTGCTGAAGATGTGCTAGCTACGCTTTAACCACGACTCTGTTGTTTTAGTTCTCGAGGCAGCGGCGATTGACAGGTGATGCCCTTTGGCCGCGTGGCACGTGCCGGGTCGGGTGAAACCATCCTGGTACGAGGGACGTGGAGGTTTTCGAGGGTAATGAAAGTTAATAGCGTACTGAAAATAGTTTATACCTCTGCGGGACATAGGCGCTGTGTCGGGTTAATTTTTGTTTCTACTTCCTGCTTCACTTTCCACTTCCTGCTTCACCTTCAACAATGGCAACTGAACTCGCTCGAATGACTCGGCGAAAACGAGTCATGCAAATGTTTGTATCTCCAAACCTCCTCAGTTACCGATTCTTTATTCATCCAAAACAATCAATTCGAAAATTGCGGAGATGGAGAAGCAGCCACGTCAGCAAGGCTCTGCGAAGGCATTGACGCTGTAGCCTCTGCGTCAACTTAATGCAGAAGTATAAACCGCCTATTACACTTGGAATATTTATTAAATAACTATTTTAAATTGATGTTATTTATAATATATATATATTTTTAAAATCTCCCGTACCCCTTGAAGTGCCTTAAAGTACCCCCAGGGGCTCCCCATTTGAGAACCACTGTGCTAGGGCATTTATAAGGACCACATCCTACATTTTAGGGCCCTCACTGCTAAAGGGAAAGTGCTGTTTGATCAACCTGGCAGCCCAGATTCCCCTCATCTATACAACCCACAGGACCTTCTCGCCACCCACAGCACAGCGCTCTGCTTGCTATTCATTGATCAGGCTTTGTGTGTTTGTTTATGTTTGAATGTGAGCTTATGCTCCCCCTCCTCCTCCTCCTCCTCCTCCTCCTCTTCCTTTCCCTCTCCCATGCATTAACACTTCCTCCTCGGGGTCTTCTTTAAACAACTTAGCCAGGCATTAGCTGATGCCGAGGCCTGCAGTTTGTGAGGGAACACCTGAGGGGAGGACGCGTTTGATCCTGAGATGCGCGTCCTTGATTCAGTGTCCGCATTGCCAGCCAGACACCGGTGCTCCCCCGCCTCTCCCGCCAAGCAATTCCCTGCTATGCATCGGCATTCTCCTGCCTCCCACTGAGATAAAATCCATCGCACGGGAGAGAAGTATCCCTCTCGTCGTGCTTGGCCACCCACTGCACAGAACAATCCAGACCAACTCCATCAACACAGGATTAAACTGAAAGCAGAATTTATAATTGTCTGCTAACCAATAATTCATCATATATGCCTCACATTATATTGATTGGGAGCTCTGATTCCATTAATGTTGGATTAACAGGAATATAAATAGTAGGAGCTTCATTAAAAAAAAGAAAAGAAAAAGAAGGGGGAATAAAAAACTGCAGTCTACTCTGGATTTACCATTTTAAATCACATCACAGGCCCAATTTACCTTTGTTTATAGGTCCCCTGCAGTGCAGTGGGCCAGCATAAAATGCAGGTCCCGCAGCAAACTGTGATGAAAACACCAAAACAGCAGTTTCGTGGAAAAACTATTGTGTTGCAACCTCCTGAAATGTTGTTGGCAAAACAGACCGGCCAACTGGAGAGAGCAACCGACTTTTACTTCTGGAATCGGAACAGTATCAGTCGCAGTAATTTACTGGAGCAATGATCTCACCACAACAACGCTGTGTAAGGAGAAAGAAAGTTTTTATCTGAAGTAATGCGAAATAGTCTTCTTTTTTTTTTTGGGATCTGTGTCACAGCAAACCAAATTCCCACCAGATTAGGCAACAAGGAGTTTCACAATACAGCTTTACTTTATTTTTTTATTTTTTTAAATATAACTTGTCATTTTAGATCTACCTCAAAAATAAACACCATATTCTTTGATTTATTTATTTTCATCAAGAGAAACCAGTCCTCCAGTTATGTGGCGCACATACCCAAAGTTTGAAATCCTTTAACTGCTGTTGTGTGGTAGACTAGCGACCTGAGGAGTCACAAGATATTTACTAAACATTAGGCTCAGTCGGAGTGGAGACTCTCTCATCTGTGCAGTGCAAATATTTAGCTACCCTGATTGGCTGAGTACGCGGGGCGGGGTGGTGGGGAGCGGGGGGAGGAGTGAGTTTGCATGGATCAGCTGGGCTAGACGGCAGTAGGCGAGGAGATTAAAAAACGGAATGACGCACGCTCGTGCTCGCGCGCGCAGACACACACTGTGAGCTCCCTCAGGTGAACAGGTGCAGTCATGGTCCGTCACAGATGCTCTCCGCAATTCGTCAGCTGCCATTCCTCCTGTCCACCTCGGGTGGGTTGGGGGTATATTCACAACAACACAACCTCGAAACGCAGATACAAACGCACACATTAGCATTCCCTGGTCTCATCGGATACTTTACCTCGGATGCTCTACTTTTGCTGTTTAGTGTCTAAGCAGGTGACGGTCAAATGATTCACAGCTACTGTTATATGTATGTGTGTAACATTTTACCTTGTTTTTGAACTTAAGGAACACTTTTATGCGTTTGTCCGGCGTTCAGGTTGCTGCTGCTGCTGCTGCCGCCACGTCGCTAGCGGCAGCCTGTGAGTACAGCTCTCTCTTGGTTCATCCCTCCCTCCCGGGGAGCCACAGTGTGCGACAGAGGGACATTAATCACAGGGCTGGGTAATAAAGCGAGGAGGGATGGGCATGTAGGGCCAGGGGGGCAGGTGTCTGGAGGGAGAAAAGGCTGTTTAGGGAAATCACACCATGCTTTACGACACACACTGATACACAAGCGCGCTTTTGCGCTCACGGGTTTAGGTGCACACCCTTCACGCACCGCACTGAACGCTCCCACCCTGAAGTTTGAAAAATGAAATCAAGAGTGAGAGGAGAGAAAAAGAAAACAAGATGAGACCAGTTGCTGCGTTATAGCCGGTGCTGTTCTTCTTCCTTTCCTACTTAACGTGTGATGTCTTGTGGCCCAGCCGTCGTTGATGAAGTGTTAATTTAGTAAAAGTTTTTTGTCTCAGTAGAAGAAAAACTTTCTGTGTTGCCGCGATGCTAAGATGGCTGCAGAAAGAAAACTCTGCATGTGAGAGGTTGATGCTGTGCTCACAAAAAGACATCTTAACACACAGTTTAATAGTCCAGTGTGTTTAACTTCTCAAGATTCTTTTCCTTCAGCATTTATTTCTGACCTCTTTGGGTTATTACTTTTTTTTTCTCATTCCAGCCTCATTTCCATCTTGACATTTTACACTGGACACTCTTGGTTGTAAATCATATCAAGAGTTGTTACAGTGTGGGTGTGTATCATTTCTTTGTTGTGTTTTTTTCTTTTGCATCGCCTTGAGATCGAAGGCAGACTGAAAGCAACATCGTTGTGTCCTGTATTCATATATGAATTCTAAATCTCCCTGTCAGAGGTTTTGTTTGGGTTGTTTATTGGTAAGAAACGTACACCGATCAGGCACAACATTAAAACCACTGACAGGTGACGTGAATAACACTAACCATCTTGTGGCAATTCAGTGTTCGGCTGGGAAACTTTTGGACCAGACATTCATTCATGTGGATGTTACTTAGACATGTAGCACCCACCTAGACCAGACCAGGCACCCCCACCCCATAGCAATGACAATCCTTGATGGCAACAGCATCCCCAGCAGGATGCAGCCTGACACAGGCACACAGAAAGGGTTTAGGAACAACTAAAAAAAAAACATCTTAAGGCTTTCTACAGCTCCGACTGTGTGAATGCCTATCTCTGGGAAGCTGGCGGACATGGCGGCTACGCTCAGTGTCCCTGTGTGGCCCTTTATCACCCCCCTTTGGTCTGTTGTGAGGGTGATGTTTTAAGGTGGTAGATTGGGATGATGCCTTGGTGGTTGAGCTGGAGGGCTCAACAGTCTTCCCTCTTGTTTTGGAAGTGACAACAGTTTCCCAAGCCACCTGTGTCATCTTCCTGATGTCCTGCATCGAGGGGTCACCTTGGCGTGTCATGAGTACAACGTGAGTGCGTACACATGGGTGCAGGTTCTGCAAGAATACAGACTTGAAGGTGGAGTTCTCTTCTAAGCCTGGTGCATTCTTGCCCTGAAAGTACACATGTCTCAAACGTTTGTAATAATCTCTAGGATGCTCATGACGGGTATGTTTAATTTGGAGGGCTGCAACCATTGAGTCAATCTCATCAGCAGTAGAAGAGAATTCTTCTAGTAGTGCTTGACGGAGCTCTGTGTAGTCATCTCTGACTGAGGGAGGTTGTGACTGGATAAACTTATGGACAGCTTTAGAGCTTGTTTTCCATACAAGTTTAATCTTCTCCCTTTGGGTTGCATGGGGCAAATCAATTAGGGCGTGGTCTAAATCCCTAACGTAATTGTCAACGTTATGATCACAGCTGTCTGGATCAAAATGTTCAATGTCCTTGGCAAGGAACTCAAGCACTTTAAAGCGGGGACACTGTGGTGTCCAGGCAGGTGCGTCACGTGCAACAGTTATCTCTGGTGGAAAGGCGGGGGCTGGGCAAACCTGTGGTGTTGTAGTCCCCCTTTCGGAGAGATGGGCACGGACGGGAGTGTCATACATCATAGGCTGACAAGAAGATTGGGCAGAATATCTTCTGGAGGATAAACTACACATCTCTTCACAGTCTATATCAGAGAGATGGGACGTCAGGTAATTGTTACCTCGGTCTCTCAGAGGATGTTGAGGACCTGACTCCATTCCCAGGAACTTAGGGTCAGCTGGAAATTGTTCCCATTTCCTAACTGTAGGGGACGTTAACCTTTCACTACAGGAGGAGTGTGAATCGGAATAACCAGAATCACATTGGCTTATTGACTGTGGTGGGGAAAGACAACCTGATTTAAGCCTTAACAATTCCTCTTTGTGTGCACAAAGATCTGACTCTGCTGAGTGCAGGTCTGCTAAGTAGCGCATAGCTTTCTTATTGGCCATTTGTACCTCATGGAGGAGACAAGCCGTTTGCGCTTTAAGGGACTCTACCTCCTTTTCTAAGGCTGCTTTGCTCTGATAGGCAAGGCTGGATTGCCTGTGGAAGTTCAGAAGCAAACATCTTAACAATGGGCCCTTGGATGCAGTCTGTGCATCACACCTGTCCTTCAGCAGAGAATCTATCTCATCCCTGCACTCACTGAAATTCAACTTGTTAATGAATTCAGGGTAGCCTGGGTTTAGGCTCTGTGCAAGGGAAGAAATGAATTGCTCTACACAGGGGTTCTCCATTGTTACGTGGGATAGAGGTAAGGTGTCAAAAACAACAACAAAGCAATGGGGTTAGCAATGCTATGCTAAGTAGCTATGTAGCTTCTAAGAGAGAGGCTAGAAAGGTAGCTATGGCACCATCTACTGGCTCTAGTGGGCACAACAAATTTGGTAACACAGTAAATGCAAATTTACTCACCAAAACTCAAAATGCAATAACTGAAATGCAGGGCAGTAACAGTTAGAGACGTGATTCTTAAAGTTAACTTGGGCTGGAACACGTGTTGTAGCAGCTAAGTATATAACTTATATTTCACAGGGCTGGTAGCACACTGTGGCTCTATCTCAGACTCATTATCTTACTTAGGCTGAAATGCATGGCAGTAACAGCTGGCACAAGTTCTTTCACACAGGGCCGGTGGCACGCTGTGGTTTAATTCAACAGGGGAGCACTTAAATTAACAGGAAACAGCTTGGCTGGATTGCATGAATACGTGGTATTCGAATGCAGAAATTCTTACGATTGAGAAAAGTAGGTTCAACTTGAATAAGCTAGCAGCAAAAGCAACTCTTAATGTACCACAATGGGACTGAAAACGGTAGTTATTAATAACGCATTATTAATAATTTATCAATTTATGAATTTCATAAATTATCACCACACTGCACCTGTTTGTAAGTACAACTGGACATCTACTCCTGTGGTAGACTAGTGGGATTGAACGTTAAGACTTCTGGCAAGTCTAAAAGTTGTTCAAAAATATTTTTGGCTTTGGCCAAAATTATGCTGAAATTAATATTGCACAATTATGAATAATTGCCAACAGTACTCTGCCTCACACGGGGCACCATTTGTTGCTCCTTTAGCTGGCAGTTCCTGATGGAAAGCCAAACCGGGAAAAGTTGTAGTCCTTGCTGTGTTTGGTTAGCAGCTCGGTGCCAACTAGCCGTGTGGCTCCTGTCCTTTGAGAGTTTAGCCTGCAAAACCTTTGGTTTGTTGGCTAAAGAGCTGGTGTAGATTCCTCAGCAGGAACTCGCTTCGCTGCTGTATGGAGAACAGGCCTGCAAGTAGTTGCTTTTTGTTAGCAGACTACCTGGCGCCCAGCTGCAGCTTAGCAGCTGGGGGTCTCCACCGGGGAGGTGTGGAGTGGAGGAGAAGAGGTAAGAGAATAAGAGAGTAAGAGAGAGAACACTGGCAAAACAGCGCATTTTATATGACCTGATGACCTCAGAGGTCACATGCCACTGTCAGCCAGTGAACTGCTGAGTCTGTTTTCACACCTAGAGGATTGTGGGATACTGGGGTTTTTCCAGGGCTCCTTTGTTCCCAAGACAAACGCAGCCATGTGGTTACCTGATTATGCACCACCAGGTTCAGATCCCAACAACAATATTAGGAAGGTGGTCATAATGTTATGCCTGATCGGTGTATATTAGCTCATACTAGTCACATCCAAACATATTTGTGTACTGTAGTATATATTGCAATTCCAGTGGGTGATACTTGTTGTTAATACATTAGACAATCATTGCAGTTAAGATTTTCCTTTAAGCGGAATTTGTCATTGAAATTATTTGCTCATATTATTCACAACCAAATTTTATTTGCACTCAATTGGTTTTTCAGACTTACCCTATCTCACCCTGGTAGCTGTCACAGGGGACAGCAATATCAGACGCTGAGACATCACACCGTGAACCAGGCTCATTTGCTTGTTTTCTTCCTTTTCGCGTCGTTGCAGCACTGAGGGGTCTTTCTGAACCGGTGAATGTTTCTTTGACACCCTGTGTCCTTTTGTTATTGCTCAGAGATTACAGGGAGCCGCTTTGCTACTTTTATATCTGTTTCATGTGCTCTTAGCATTAAAGATAACAGGCAGCTACAGAGCTGTCCTATCTAAGTCATACGCGGTCTTGAAATTCTGCCCTAAAGCAAGGCAATTAACCCTGCCAGAGGTAGTAAGATAGCTCCAGCTGCTTGCTGTTAAGAAAGCATCCACAAGTACAAAAGAGTGTGTGGAGTTAATTAAAGTTTTTATTTTTTGTCGCCAATAGAGGTGTAATAAATATCTGATTTCAATGAGGAACAGAGGTCAAGTGTCTACGATAGGGCTGCAGAGATACAAACATCAACTGTGCCTTAGTTACAGATCGGGCAGTTTGATCAGAGCTCCAGACACTTTCCTTGAGTCTGAGTCTGAGCCTCCTCTTCTTTCTGATGCAGATCTAAGATGTATTGTTCATGCTATACACTGACTAATCTGAAACCTTTGCTGCATATGCTTGCGTCATCTCCTGTCTTTTTCCTTTGTTCGCATTCGGTTCACAGCAGCTGTGTCTGTAAGACGTAGGGTCCTTTTCCAGGCTTGAATGAGAGATGAAGTTTAAGGACACTTCCATTATCAGTGCTCGGTATTTCGCTCTTGAAAAAAAATGAACAAACACCGGAAGATCAAAACAAATCTCTGTGCATGGTGTGAACACAGACTGAATCTATCCTGATGTTTTGATCGTATAACAAATATTTCGAATAGAAAGCAAATATTAGCATATTAGAAAGGTACTGTGAAGTGATAGACATTAACACGAAAGTCATTGACAAATAATGGAGGTAAAATGCTAATCTTGAATGATGCCTTTTGTATTAAGAAATAGTAAATTGCCCAGATTATCAGTCTGTTTCATCACAGCTCTGTGACAAATGACCGCTTGTTTCAGTGTGTCTATCGGTGTAATTTATCTCGGACCAAACGCCGTGCTGAAAGGGAAACTGGAGAACCGAGCGCGCACCTGCTAGCCAAATCATCACAGGCAAATGTGTCCTTGGTGGTGGCATCTAGTGCTCATCCCAGAGAGCCGGTGTAGCCACGGTGAAGAAACACCGAGAGAAGAGGGAGAGAGAGAAAGAGAGAGATGAATGTCACCCCTGCTCTCATATGTCATATTGTTAGCCAAAGATATGTAGAGAACGCCTCAAGGTTGAACGTGCAACTGAGACATGAATAATCTATCGGAGGTTTCCTCCAACTAAATAGAAGGCAATATGTCTGCATGGATTATTTATGCTTTAATATGCACACAGTGAATGGACAATCACCTCAGAGAGCATGAAGACGTGGTAGGGGCCAAGTTAATTATTTGTGCCTGAAATGCATGCAGACGGGTTGTGTGAAAGGCAGCGGTTGTCAACTGGTAAGCCTGGTTACATGTAGGATTATACACTGATCAGGCATAACATTATGACCACTGACAGGAGAAGTAAATAACATTGAGCATCATGTGACAATTCAGTGTTCTGCTGGGTTTGGACCTTCCAGTGGATTTTACTTAGACATGTAGCACCCACCTAGACCAGACCAGCCACCCCCCACCCCATAGCAATGACACTCCTTGATGGCGGCAGACATCCCCAGCAGGATGCAGCCTGACACAGGCACACACACACAAAAACGTTTTTGCTAACAGCTCAAAAAAAAACATGAAGAACAGCACAAGGTGTTGACCTGGCCTCCAACTTCACCTGATCCCAAACTGATCATGTATCTGTGGGATGATCCATAGAGGCCCCTCCCCTCAAAGCCCCCCTCCCACTAACAACATCCTGTTGCCGGACACCACAGGACACCCTCAGAAGGCCCATGTCCATTCTGTGATGAGTCACAACTGTTTTGGAGGCACAAGGGAGACCCGCACAATATTAGGAAGGTGGTCATAATGTTATGCCTGATAGGTGCATATTATATCTTGGTGGTGGCGTGTTATTTTTGGAAAGCGTATTCAGCTTTGAGATTTTTTTCCGACCCAATCATCGACTTTTGTGCTTTTACACCTTTATATTTTCTTACTCAAATCACTTTTTTTTTTACAAATGGCACACAAACACACACACACATGTACATATGCATCTGAGTGTGTGCATACGCATTTACTCACCCCCACGCTATCCAAACGCAGTCCACCTCATACTGGTCTGGCCTCTGCTTTCCGGCTCACCTTATTTCCTCTTCAGATGACTGCCTCGACATGGGAAATGTCAGGCTCTCCTTGCCGGCGCTGTTTGGCTTCTTCAAACATTTGTGAAGTGTTAAGCTCATCTCTACAGCTTAGGAGGGCAGTCTCTCGGGAATCTAGGCTGCTGACCCGCAACACAGCAAAGACAGCCTAGCCAAGTGCACTCAAGCACATCCACTCTGCCCGCTCATTCGCATCAACGAAAGATCATATTAGGCCTAAGTTTGCGGTCTTTAAAGCAGCACTCTCCGCATGCTCTGGAGGTTCATGCATTGCATAATGGAATTGCGCTAGCCTTACAGCTTCTAAGAGCAATGTTGTTGTCTTCTCACATTAGGTAGAGGATAATAGTTAAAATGATGCTCTAATTTGCCTCTTGCTCCCTAAAGATTGCCTTTCAAACAAAACTCAAGGAAAAAAAAAAAGTTTTGACGCCTGTGTTAACCAATTATTCAAGATTCCACCTACTAATTTAGGTTCCAGAGTTCAAACCACAACAAGCTTGTCACAGGAACATAAATTACGCTGATATAAAATGTTCTTTGGTTGCACGCTCATTATGCGAGGATGACGAGCCATCAGGGGGACTCGAGGTTTAAATCATTAACATTCAGCAGGAGAGGTGTAATAAGCAAGTATGACTGCGACTTTTAGTCCACATCGCTGTCTGTCACTTGAACTGAGCTATAAAAATTAGATCTCCTGCGAATAGGACGGCCTTATTCCTCTCGACAAAGAGAGCTGGCTCGGCGTTGCATTACAATCAGAAATAAGAAGCGCGGCGCTTGCTTCTGCAAACAGGCAGAGATGCGTCACGTACAGTATCTCTAAGCCTGCATGCAAATTAGCTGGAGTCCGCGCAAGCTTGTGTTTTAACTGGAGGGCTTCAGTAAACGCACCTGTGCTTTATAGCATTCTTACCGTTATCTAACCTGTGCAATGTTAATTTTGCACTTCTTCAGCTAGCAGAATGATTAGATGCATCATCAGTGTTAGACATGCAAAACAAATGTGGGCTTTAATATGTATTTTTTTTAAGTCAGTCTGTCATAACGGAGCGCTTTCAGTATAATTCACTGGGAGATGCGTGGATGAGGAACAAGAAACTAGATGTACTAATCTAATTCACATTGTCACAACTGTTGAGAGATGTCTTTCTGTGTGTGTTCTCTTGATTTCATCCCAACCAGCCAATGGAAAAATTCCATTTGTGGGACAACAGATGCTCCGCTTTTTTTTTTTTCTTCCCCCCACTATTTTCATTTCACACCCTAGAGGACAGAAAGAAAAAAAAAAAAAAGCACCTCGGTTTTTATTTTATTATTATTGTTTTTATTTATTTATTTTTTTTAACCGAGTTCTGGATGTGTTTGACACAGGCATGAACACTCCCATAATCAGCCAGAGTGTGCATCCTTCTGAATAGAGATGAAAGAGGGGGAAGACGCACTCACACTTGTGCACACGTGCGCACGCACACACGAACAGCAAGAACAAGGAGCACACAAATAAACAGGCACAGACACACAGGGAAGAAGCACAAGCCATTTGGCATAGCCTCTCTGTCTAGGGAGGGCTTCAAAGCCCACTGACATGAATTTATGATAACGGCACTATGCCTTTGCCAAACCTCAACTGTTGTTGTTTTTCTCTCGCTCCCTCCCCATCCTTTCTTTATGCTCTGCCATCCCCTTGATCAGAGCTTTGGAAAATGCTAGCAGGTGTCCCCCAGTCCCCTTGGAAAGCTGTATATGTATGTGTGCATGTGTTTTTTATGTATTTAGAATGGGACAACCTTAAAGGACCCTTTCCTATTTTCAGTCTTTACATTAGGCTCGACTCCTCTTCCCTGACTTGAGACACCGATTTCTTGTTTAGTTCAGTTCAGCTTTATAATAGCAGTATGATTCTATTAGCCTCTCGCTGTGTGGTTTCACTCTGTTCTCTGCACACTACTGACTCGAATATCATTTTCTTTTCCATCCACCCCTTTCCTTTTCTTTCTGTCCGCAGATGAGGATTGTGTGAATTGCACGGAGGAGTGCAGAGTACTGGGTCATTCTGACCGCTGCTGGATGCCCCAGTTCCCTGCCGGAGGAAACCAGGCTGAGGGTGTTGACTACCGCAACAATATGTTCGTGCCGGCGGGGATGGAGACTCTGCCCGAGACGGAGACGTACGAGACCGTCAATCCCAATGGCAAGAAAACGTTCTGTACTTTCGGCAAAGAGAGGCGTGACCACACCATCCTGGTTGCCAACGTCAAGCCCTACCTGAAAGCGAAACGCGCCCTCAGCCCGCTGCTTCAGGAGGTGCCCTCGGCCTCCAGCAGTCCCACCAAGGGCTGCTCCACCATGTCCCCCTGCTCCGCGGTCAAAAGCCCAGCTGACGGGGCTGAAGGCAAACCCCCTGCCGCCTCCTGCTCCGGCCACTACGGGCCTCCTGACGGTCAGTACCTGTCACCGACCAAACAAACCAGGGACCAGGGGCTCTACCCATCCATGCCTTCCTCAGACCCGGTGGCCAAAGTGCTCGCAGAGGCCCGCTCCAGGATCAGCCAAGAGGCAACAGGCGAAATGGAGTGCGTCCTGGAGCAGGTGGAGCCAGACGGGAACCGTGACGGAATGGACGCTGACCAGGTGGTGAGAGACATCGACAAACTATTGCAGGACTGCAGAGGAAGTGAGGCCACCGGCACACTCAGGAAGTGACACAAAGGAACGCGACAAACAAGGAGTCGGACGGTAGAGAGAGAAGAGGAGTAGGATGCTATTCCAAAAACTCTCACGCCAAAACTGTCACCAAAACGAAATTGAAAAGGATAAATAGCTCTTATGGAAGGAGCTTGTTTTTTCACTGCATTTGTTGTAGAAAAGTACCGACACTGGACAGACGAACATTTATTATGTCAGTCGTTTGGCACCGGTTCTGATGCCGAGATCCCTACCCACAAAAAAGGAACTGGATAACAGACATCCGAATTCTGCTGAATTTATAAACTCTTTTCGTTTTGGATTCTTAAGCAAATTGCAGAGGTTTACGCCTCTGGCACCTCGCAAGCTATTATCTAAGTGCCCACCAGCTCATAAGTGTGTTTGTTCATGGTCTCTCGTGAAATCCTACATATCTAAATTGTGTGTAGGGGGGATTTTTTTTGTTATGTGTGACGGAACCAAGAAACTGAATGGAAAAAGGGACTATTTATGGTCAGACATGACAATCGAAACGGAGGAACGAATTTGAATCCGCTTGGGACAGCGAAAGACACAAAAGAACTTTATCTTTTTTTGAATTTAATATAGGTGTTTAACTTGTGGTGGATCTGAACGCGAAGAGATTGGTCAATCAGGGGGTTCGTGGAGGACTTGTCGCCGGAGCAGCTTAAACGCGCCACTGAAGGAGATTTATTAACAGTGTAACCATGTTTCACCCGTCATTTGTAGCTACATGTGTAAGCTGTGTCTGTCTCACACCTCTATTTAAATGTCCATGTTGCTGACCGGTGTAGTCGCACGCACCAATTTTACACACGTGCACTACGCTTTTTCGCCGAAAAACATGCGCTCACATGCACTGATGTCCCGCCACACACACACGCACGCACACACAGAAACGCTTAAACACAATTGTCCATCTGTGGAATTGTCTTATACATGTACATCATCAGCTTTCAGTCCCTTGTGTACAGTGAATTATCATGTGTGTGACTCTGCCTTAAGGCAATCACAAGTTGTATAAAAAGGGACATTTTTCCTCAACTGTGAAAAGATAATATCTATATGATCATATAGATGACTGTATGTATGAATCCATGTATAGTGTCCAAATATTAACAAAATATTTATACATTTTTTAAGAAAAAAAAAAAAAAGAAGAAGAAGAAGAAATGAGGAATCTCAACAAAAACGTGTCCTGGAGTTAAAAGGTCAAGAGCGGAGGGCAATTAACTCAAAGAACTGCAAAAGGACACTGCCATTGTTTCGGAGACAATTATCCAAATATATAAATGAACAAGAAAATGTCCCTTCACATTATCACTATACATAATATCATTATATGTGTAAATGTAACCGATTTAGATGTGTTTACATCAAAAAAATTGACATATTTTTTATTGATTTTACTGCAATTTCTGTGCATTTGAGCCAAATTGTTATGTGTACAAAAGCTATATTGTGTATTTTATTAAATTAATATATAGTTGTGTTGCAATATACATGGGCTTATATTGTATTTGGCAAAAGTTGCCTTAGTAGCTGTCGAACTCTGTGAGTTTGCTTTAGTTTGGGTTTTTTTGTTGGTGTTTTTCTTTTTCTTTCTTTCTTTTTCATCTCTATTCTGCATCTTTGCAGGCTGGCTTCAGTGCTTTTGAGATGTCGCCTCTTTTTACCCTGAGATCCAGCTGGATCACATACAATAACTGTTGAAAGCTTAATGAGCCAGCTGATCTAGAATACAATTCAAACCAACAACAAAAAGCAACAACCACAAGATAGCCGTCTGAATATTTTTACTGAGCAGATTTTTACAGGGCAGCTATTTTCTTTAACAATAACTAGTACGCGGTATTTTGTGTTCATTAAGTTTTTACTTTCTTTCCAAAAAAGAAACCTGCCATATGGAAAGTGGAGTGGTTTCCTTGGTGATCATAAAACTGCCTTACCGTCTCTGCAGAGAGCTTGTTGTATCTGTGGAGCTTGTGACTGCTTATAAAGCCCTGGTCCACCAGAATGTGCATTTTCTATAAAGGACCAAAATAGGTTCTTTCTCAGCAGTCTGTGTTGTTTATGTATGTACTCCTTCTCAATACATGTTAGAACTCTCATCCTTTGCAGAGAAACTTGACATCTGAAATTCTATCTGAAGTCACTTCGGATTTGATGTCTTAGCTGTTTAGGTGCGTGGTTTATAATGACCAGGTTTCTTCACATTCAGGCTTTCTTAAAAAAAAAATAATAATAATTATACAGACATTTATTTTTGAAAATTCTGGCACATTTCGGCCACTCTCTGAAAAAACAGCGAGAGACGCTTTTTTCTAATAATCTCTGACGGTAAAATACGCAGAACAGTAGGCTGCTAGACTAGACGTGTTTTGGAAAAATGTGACCACAATCGCCAAATGTATGTAAAATGCAGCCATGAGAGGGAACAGTGACTTGCGTCCGTGCGGCTTTCCCGGTGCGCTTGCCCCGCGGAAAATGGATCTGAGTCTCAACGGCAGACATAACACGTTCATGTTCTGTAGACATATCGCATCTGAGTGTTTCGGTTGTTTCTGTTCTTGCTTCTTTTTCCTTAATTGAGCTGCATGTTTGGACATTCTCCCGTCAGTCTGCCATTCTGCCGTATCCTTTGCCTGCTTGCCATCTTCTTTTTTTTTTGTATATTCTATTCATCTTGCTCGCTTTTCTCCTCTTCGGCTGTTTGCTTTCTCTGCCTCCGAGGAGCAAAGTAACTGTTGCCTTTTCTCCTCTCTTTCCGTCTGTAAAGTATTCGGTTTCGGTTTACCCTTGCTCTTTTCTTGGGAGATGGCAGAGGCTGTTTTTAGAGAGGGGCTTGGAGGATTTGACGCAGAGAGAGAAATGATTATTATTATTTTTCTTTCTTGCCATCTCTTGTCAAACATCTAGATGAGTCAAGAAAGCCTGACATTCACTTTATATATAAAAAAATAAACAGTACAAAGAGTTAAAACGATGTGCTTGTTCGAAGTGCACACCGCAACTGTGATCATAACAAAAAAAGCTGGTACACACACATACACCGAAACACTTACGCACTTCAGCAACACACTGCCTCTTATTTAAATGCATTGGCCCCTAAAGGTAGAGTAAAGGCTGAAGGAGAGGGTAAAACTCTACCCAGACAAAAACGTGGCACTTCCACACTTTGGTCTCCGTGGTTTATTTTCAGTTGATGTCATTGTGTTCGGTCTTCATGCTAGAACAGAGCATCCTCTACACTTTGTGTGTGTGTGTGTGTGTGCGTGCGTGCGTCTGATTCACCTCTTTCTTGCAGTCATTGTTTGACAAAGCTACTCCTTTCCTCTTTCGTTTCTGTTACTTCTTGTTCTAAAGATTTAACTCCAACTCACATCAAACCCGTATTGCTCAGATCTCTCTTCTCTTTTTTTCCCCCCCGCAATTGATTTAAGTCCAGAGGTCTGGAGCTCGGCTGCCGCAAAAAAAAAGAAAGCCACTGTTGTCAGCTGAGGCACGTTTAAAGTGCTGTCCCCTCTGATGGTGTTCCCTGGACCCCGGCCACAAACTGAGGGTGAGAAAAATTAGGCTGGGTCCAGCGGACAGAAGGTATCCTTTAAAGCCATGGCCCCCCCCTCTCTCAGGCTATTTGCTGTTTAGTAGCGCTAGTAGAGCCGCTGCCGTCGAGGTCAACCCACAGTCGGAGATTGAGCATTAATTCTTAATGTAAGGCCTCTCATTATTGTCTAATTACACACTGTTGACATCATACACCGTTGGCAGTGCATTACTCAAATCCAGAGTGGGTTATTTTTGTCCACTCCAGACTGTTGGTTTTGCTAAGTGATTAGGACAGGGCCTCGTTGAACGCGGCTAACCGCCTCTGGTCTCTGACTCACGCCGATGCAGGTGCACACGGACTCCGAAACGGCCACCGCTTCACACACAATGTAGAGACAACATGCCTTTTTTGGTTAGTTAAAACAAGCACCCGATGTTTGTCAGTGTTGTCCCCCCCTCCTCTCCCCTCCTCCCCCCCACCCCACCCCACACAGGCCCACACTGATAGCATAGGGCTCCACGCTACAATGGGCAGCTGGTGAAAAGACCAGAGACATTCATTTGTATGGATTATTTCAACTGCTATTGTCTAAAGGCTGTGTTCATTGTTATCTATCTGAAAAAAAAAAAAATGAAAAGATCAAATAAAAAGCAATTACTAATAATGTTTGCGCTTGTCCTTGAATGAGTTGGTCGAGGGGCGGTTAGTCCTGACTTTGATTTAATTCCCCAGCTAACCTCACACGCGGGATATTTTCTGGAGAAGCCACGGGTCAGTTTTTCCCCGTCAAATGGGATTACATCGCAGACTCTCTCACTGCCACCTTTGGGAACATAAAATGGGTTTAAAACGGGTTTCTAGTTGTGATTTTTACCGTTAAATGCACATATGCAAGCGCCTCCCACCAAAGCGCACACACACACGCGAGCACAGACTCGCTTTGGGCAAATTATTCTCCATTCATCACAGTAGTTCACATTTTCGCCACATAAAAGATTACCGCTCATGCCGTTTTTCTTTTTTATTTATTTATTTTTTTCTAATTGCTTGGAGGCAAATAAATTGGCGCTTGAAATTATGTGTACTAATTCTTCTCAGATAACATTTCGCATTCCACCCTTCAGCTAGAGCTGCATTCAGAGGCCGGTTCATAGTCTCTCCAACACTGGGCCGTGGTTAAAGAGATATACTGTATGCTTCTAATTTCCTCTGTGAAATCTGGTTTGCTTGGATTTTTTTTAAACGCATGGCTGTTCAGTGGTAGAAACCCGGAGTGGGACGTATTGCCAGGTGTGAACCTTCCTTGTTGTTTCCCTAGAAGAACGGTAGACAAACCTTTTAGCGCTGACCGGTGCTTTGAGTCTTAGTGCTTCGAAATGGGTTTTTAATGTCTGTTTTTTCAGTGTTTCCCGATACAAAATGACAGAGCATGGAAGCTAATGATACACCATTATAGTATGTAAGGAAACTGTTCCATCATCACGGTTTAATTGCAGGAGTACATATGGTTGTTTCCTTGTGTGACTCCACATAATCAGCGCGCTGCTGTCTAAGGATTAAAGTTTGTCATTTCCCTGAGTGCAGTCCTTCTAAACTTTCTGGCACAGAAACTTTCCAGTGGACTTTTTTTTTTTTTTTGGTGCGGAGGAGATTGAAGATTGAGAAACCTTTTGTTGACGCGGATAACTGATGTTTGTGTTGCTCTTAATACACGAAAAATTAACCGCCGCGTTAATGCTTTATGTGTACAAATGGTCCGTGCCCAAAGACCTCATTCAAATACATACAATAAATTATTCATGGCCTCGTTTGTTATTTGAAGAAGGCTCGATCAAATTAACTTTCATTTTGACCGCGGAGAGAATGTTTTACTCTATGCTAGAGTTACAGACCATTGGTATGCACCAAAGCGTTTGTCTGTTTGTATCTAACTAGCTGCCTCGAGGCAGATATTAATTAAAAGGATAGTTGAGGCACTCTTACTTAAAAACACCGTCTCGTTTGGCCCAGCGGTAGGAGTTTTCTTTAGACCGTCTTCTAATACGTGCCCGGCACCGTCGGTGATATTTTCGCAGAACTTTACAGGGGACACAACTTGTTATTGAAGCTGCAACAAAGTGTGAAATATTAATAACGTGGAAGGCAGCAGCAGCAGCCAGTATGTAACCAAATCTCCGCTGAAACCACAACCTGAACACAGCACAGTGCATCAGTCAAAAACAGATGCATGCAACAAAAACAGATGTAATGTGACAGTATCATATTTCAGTGTTAGTCTAATTCCTTACGCAAGAGAATCTGCATAAAGTTTTGGGTGGACTCGGGGCAAATTGAGTTGGAGATTTAAGCCCAACTCTGGATGGGAAAATCATATTTTTGCATTTTAATCAAGGTCCTTGATCCAAATAGCTGTGTTGATGGGATTTAATCAAGTGCTGTTCTGTATTGAGCTGGCTAAAAGGGCAAATTGAGAGAAGATCTTTTCAACATGAAGAAGAGAACCTATTCATCACATGCTATTGTTAAAGGACAAGGGTCCTCCTTCTATTCAAGGTAGTGTTCAGGAAGGTACTGCAAATTGAAATCGTGCGCGCGCGTGTGGGTGCGCGGCTGCGACAGGGAGCTCATGTGTGTATCGTTACGTAAATGGTAGACGAGAGACACTGGGAATATCTCTCACAACCCAACCCAGCCTCCTAGTAATGATGCTACTATATATTGTCAAACTACTTTTCCCAGTTATGCTTTCCCAAACACATCTATGCTAACTATGCAGGAGTTAGCCAGAGGTGGTTAGGGCAGATGTACAAAATGCATGACTCTCATGCAGGGACCGGGGTTCATATTCTGTTCATAAGTCCTAACTCCCATTTGGGCAATAAAAACATTTTAGTTTGAGTTAGGAAAACATTGTGGTTTGGACTGAATGTAAATAATAGATTTGTATCTCAAGTCATGGTGGATTTTTTTTCCTTTTAAAGCAGACAATGCTGTACTGTGAGTCCTGAAACATAGAAAAATAAAAAGTTCAGTAATGTTGTAGTGAGTACAAATTAATTATATATGATATTGTGCGTTAGTACTGACCTTCTAAGTGTAATATTGCTGTTTCAGTTTAGTTGTATGGGAATGGAATTTCTAGTGTTGAACAACAGAGACAGCCAAACCTGGTGATTTTGATTTAAAAATGTGGACAAAAGAAGAAGAATCAAGAAACAGAAATACAGTCAATATCTGTATCTACAGAGCCTTAATGTGTGCTTAAGAAAACCATCAAACTGTTTTAATTCAGGCTTCAAGGAAAATCCTGGATGAAGTGGAAACTAATCACATATTTATTTTCCTTTTGGGGACAAATGTCTCACAATATTGAATATTTATGCGGTATTAAAAAAAAAAAAAAAGTGCTATCACTGGCATCCTATGATGCTCACATGCTGTTCGGCAACTGTAATTCTGAGTATTTCATCCCTGTCGGGCATCCTCTCCCATCATCTGAGATCCAAAATCTATAAATATGATTCTTGCCCCAGGTCAAAAACTGACAGAGAAACCTATGAAAACATACCCTTTTTTTGGCTTTTTAAATTATTTTATATATAAAAATAGTCCTCACATGAGTGCAGGATGAAAACATAACATCAGCAATTAACACGTGCTTATTAAATCCACCAGTTCCGCAGACTTGTGACTGCACCCGGCACCTCAGACTGCCGCTTCCCTTTCACGTCAAACCCCCCCCCCCCCCCCCCCCCCGGTGTGGTAAGTGCTCAAGTGTTTCTCACCTGAAGCAGAATCGAAAAAAGCAGCAAAATAATGGCTCTAGACAGCTTCTGTGAAGGGGCCGGCTCACATCAGCGAGGGAAAATGCTAGATGAAAAGGTCAATAAGCAACACGGGAAACTTAATATGAAGTAGACATATGAATTCCATCACATGGATTAGCGCCCCTGGCAAAGTGCAGGACTGACTGACACTGCTGAATCAATTCATAAATATCCGATGCCTGGTGTGTAAGACACCCGAGCGCTAAGAGGACCTTTCACTAAATGCCACCTGGACTTTCAGAGGAGTTTTATTCACCCATTTTGTTTCCTGTTACTGGTTTAAAAAAATCACTTTTGATGTTTCTAGTAGAGTTCTTTGCCATTGTGCTTGGTTCCTCAAGGTTACTTACTCATTAGGCAAATGCTTTATTGTGTTTGCACAAGCATTAGCCGCATAGTGATTTGCCAAATGCAATATTTCCTGTTCGTAAATGTCAAAACTGCCTAATGACACTAAACGCCTGCGATAATGGGAGTTTTTTTTTTTCTGTTAACTTACCACAGAGGCCATCACAGAGAGGATGTATTGGATGAAAGATAAGACAGATACCTAAATGGCTGGACGATAACAACAGGATGTGATTTGGACAGAAAGTCAGCAGGGAACAGGAAGGTCAATATTACAGTAACAGAATATGACCTTGGGGACAAAGTTCTTACCAGTGAAGCCATTCTCCTTTGGCAGAGCTGCACCATTGATTCTGTGCTCTAATATCAATTAGCCACGCCACCATTAACTGAGCTTCCCCACAATGTCATTTTGACAATGTTCTTTTGGGATATATCCTGAGCTACCCCATTTAGTTGGCTCTATATTTAATCATTCTCCGAAAGGGGAGGCTCTTGGAAGTGTGATCTCTCATAAAAGCACATTAATGGGAGGGCTAAAAGTGTCCGGAGAGAAGAGTCATTATCCAATCTGAGGTGTAGAAAATCCAGTAAACAGTATTTACAATGCTGAGTTACCCCCACACTCACCAATTACTTTTGCTGCATGATGCATCTCATGATAGGAAAAAATAAATAAATTAGTGGGGCAGATAATTAAATTTACCTTAATAGCTCTTTATCTGCCATATTGACTCTTTTTGTTAAAATAAGAACATAAATGACATTTCCAAGCAATTATGCGATTCAACGCCAGCGGTTCTGTCTGTTCGGTAATTTTCATCTGCAGTGGCAAAAAAATACATTTCACAGCATTTAATAGAGATGGCGAGATACTTCCGTGGACGTACATTTGTAGGTTTAATTTCTTTAATTTCTAAGGAGTTTTGCTACATTTAAGGACTCAGAGAATTTGCCGCATAATAATTCGGTTTATGCTTCTGTGTCAGTTTGACGCCGCAGCTACTGTGACATCCCCGACCCTACGCCGTAGCCTGACGTGTCACAGTCATTGGTTCACTTGGTAGACGCGTATTTCTGCTTTAGTATTTCCGGCCGCTTCTCCACCTCCGCAATTTTCGAATTGATTGTTTTGGATCAATAAAGATGGAACACATCGAGGAAAGGTTAACTGAAGAGGTTCAAAGGTATAAGCACTTGTACGACTCCTCTTCGGCAAAACTTTCAGTCGGCATTGCTGAATGTGAAGAAGGAAGTGGAAACAAAACTGAACCCAAGTCGCAAAAAAGACACAGCGCCGGCTAGCATTTGGGTAGCGTTTTTACAGAATGAGTCAGACTGACGAACACAAGTATAAATGGCTCGCACCGGCTTAGGCTACGTACGTAGGCTACGTGCGTAGGTTAAGGCGTCTAGTCCCGCAGATTCATAAACCTCACTTAAGCCTCAATAGACAGTGATATTGTTGATTTGAGGTGACATTTTCTGTTGTCAACAGTAGTGAAGTTGTGGCTCAGAGAGAGTGGAAAAAAATGTCACTTTGATGGCTGAAGGTTTTGGCCTTGGGAGTCAATTGACCAGTGAAAGCCTGTGAGACATTTGTCTGGTGGTGCCCTTTCAAAGGCTCTGTTATGGACTAACTACTGGCTTCAGTACGGTATAGTGCGCGCAACAATGGCAACTGGCAACTTTTTGTCAGATCAAAGCCCTGTGACTGTGCCTTCCTCTCTTTGTTTTCCGAAGTTTGTGCAGTTTCTCCAGTTTGAACCCAGCAGTGGATATCATGCAGGGACGTCGGCCCCTCTCTGAACTCGGAGACACGGCTGACAAAGGCGATTAAAGTCTCTGACAGCGTGCCTGCATATGATTAGACCTTCATTTGGAGCTTTGAACTCCCCCCTCCCCCGCCCCACCCCATTCCCAACTATTCCCCAAACTTATATACACAGGCGAAAAAATTAACGCGCCGCCCGCATCAATGGGGAGTGAGAAACGGAACGATCAAATGCGAATCGGCAAGGGAAAAACAAACAAAGAGTTGCTAAATAAGCGGGGCGACAGACAGAGGCCTTTTCCTCGGCTAATGGCTAGTGCAAACAGAATGGGCCTTGAGGGATTTAAAGGGCTGTGGCTGACAGTTAAAGCAGTCTAAAGCTGATCTACAACAAAGTGAGAATGTGATGCATCCGCACAGCACCAACCAAGACAGGATGAGAGGGTGTAAATAACAGGCAGTCCCCAGAGATGTGTGCCACATAACACAAAGACTCCCTGGCTTGGGTGTTTGATTTGTTTGAATGCTATCTGACATTTACTTAGCCAACTGCAGGGAAATTATCTTTAAGGATTCTCAATTTGGCTCAACCATTGTGGTGCGTTCTATCTGCCTTTCTCTATTTGAGGAGCAACTGCACAAACCCTGACATGCATGTATTAAATTAGAATGTACTTCACATTATGCCTCATGCACTGAATATATTTTTCCGTATTGGGACCAGTAACGTCACTTTATATAGAAAGCAAACCTTACACTGAAAGCCCTGCTATAAGATAAGCCTTTGGAGCCACGGCTAAATCGCGCTCGCCTTAGGTTATCCAGTAAAAAACAGTGGCCCATTTCCATTTACGTCTCTCTCAGTTCTTATCTGGTCAAACATCCCTGCCATCACATCTCTGTTACCTTAATGGAAAAAATTAGAGATGCCCTTCTAATGTTTCACCCTTCAGATATACTGCTCTTTTTTTCCTGCCTCTCTTTGTCTCCATCTTCCTCCGGACCACCCAGACTATCACAGCGAGCGACGCGAGTGTGCGACTGTGTGTTTGTTGTGCATGCGGGCCTCGTACTGCAGCATCACATCACAGCCCCGGCGCACATCTGAACACCCTGTTTTCAAGTGTCGGTTGAGTGACAGAAGGACGGTGACAGCGCTGTCTCAGATCCAACGTCTGTGTGACACAGTGTGCCCGGCGCCGGCTCAAAATAAGGTGTCGCGTTGTACATCCGAGGATATGAACTCAGGCAAATTAATCAGGACAGATGACTTGAGCGGATTTTATTACTTAAAGCCAGATGTGCAGATCTTAACTGATTGATTTATCCATCGATAAAACCATTGATTACCTTCACTTCAGCTTCATGTTCCCCCTAGTTCCCCATCCCCCATTTGCTAATGAGACGTATCAATATCTCAGGTCAATACATGCACATAAAATGTCTTTTGCAAAGAACAGGGATGTACAAGCATTGAAAAGGGAGACTAGGAAAACAGCAGCACTGGAAATGTTGCTAGCACAGTCCTTGAACTGTAGTCTGATGACTGAGCATCTGAGGGCAAAGGCCAATGTTTTGTGGGTTGTGGGAACAGATAATGGATAGCTTCGCACTGCTTGTTTCTTTTTTACGCTGGGACGAGCAAATCAAGACACAAGAACTGAGATCAATTTTAGAGATCGATGCAATGTTTTACAGGTAGCCAGCTTACTATTCGTTTAAGGAATTTGCTCGACCTGTTTGCAACTGCTCATACGTGATTGGTCAGTCTACAAACTAATATATGATATATGATATATGTGCCAATCAGCCACAACATTAAAACCACTTACAGGAGAAGTGAATGACATTGACCACATCTTGTGACAATTCAATGTTCTGCTGGGAAACTTTTGGACTTGGCATTCATTTATGGATGTTACTTAGACATGTAGCACCCACCTAGACCAGACCAGGCACCCCCACCCCATAGCAGTGACACTCCTTGATGGCAACAGCCATCAACTCAAAAAAACATGAAGCACCTGGCCTCCAAATTCACTAGATCCTAAACTGATCAAGTATCTGTGGGGTGATGCACAGAGGCCCCTCCCCTCAACCCATAGGACTACCCTCAACCCCCACTAACAACATTCTGTTCCCAGACACCACAGGACACCCTCAGAAGGCCCATGTCCATTCTCTGATGAGTCACAACTGTTTTGGAGGCACAAGGGAGACCTACACAATATTAGGAAGGTGTTCATAATGTTATGCCCAGTTGGTGTATACATGAAGCTTCTGCACATTCATAACCACTATTCATGACACTTTTATTCTGTTTGTGTTTGTTGTTTATATGCAAGTGATCTTTTTCGTATGCTCGTATGGGGCAGGTCAGAATCACAGTGGTGACAGATGCAGAAATACTGGTTTGAGACATTTTTGTAACGACTGCATGGGTCATTACTGGCAGCACACCGTACCTTTTGAATCGGAACGAATATCTGGAACACAGATATCGTATTTCATATTCTTAGCGAGCTAGATAAAACAAGCAGTTCATGCATGAATATGAATATTTACCAGGATTAGGCTTTTGGCACCTTGTCTAAAAAGGAGAGAGGCTGTCTCTCTATATCAAGATAACTCAAGAGACAAAATGTTACCTCTGTCTTAACAGACCCTCAGACCTGAAATATATCTAAGTATCAGATATATCTAAATCAATGACGTGACTCACTACTAAATCATAAACGAGTATTAAGATGAAACAAACTAAAACAATCTGCGCAAATGGCAGAAAATATGACTGAAAACTGCATATTTTGCACGTGTATCAGGTTGTCCATTTATCACCTCCAAAGTCATCCTGACATGCAAAAACTCTTTAGAGGGCCAGATGGTTCAGCCCTGACTTACATGAACCGTTAAATTTCAAAAGGTTGAGATGGTGCCACGGGTGGCAAAGCTGCATCTGGCATGGTGCTCAGAGGTCTGTGTGGTATCTAGACCACATCCATTCCTGATGGCATCGCCCAGGACCACAGGGGCGCGGACCGATGCCCAGTGACGACTTGATGGGGTAAACTGAAGAACCGCACGATGCTTACAAAAATGTCAAACTCAGAGGACAGTAACTATTAATATTATATAGATATCCCAAACACCGATTAGGCATAACATTATGACCACCTTCCTAATATTGTGTAGGTCTCCCTTGGGCCTCCAAAACAGTTATCAAACAATGGGCATGGGCCTTCTGAGGATGTCCTTTGGGTCCTATGAGTTGAGGGGAGAGGCCTCTGTGGATCATCCCACAGATACTTGATCTAGTGAATTTGGAGGCCAGGTTCTTCATGTTTTTTTGAGTTGTTCCTAAAGCATTTTTGCGTGTGTGTTGGGGATGGCTGCTGCCATCAAGGAGTGTCATTGATATGGGGTGGGGTTGCCTGGTCTGGTCTAGGTGGGTGCTACATGTCCAGAGGTTTCCCAGCAAAAAATTGAATTGTAACAGGATGGTCAATGTTATTTACTTCTTCTCTAGTTTTAATGTTGTGGCTGATCGGAGTAAGGTCGACATACTGACGCACCCTGCTCCCTACAAGCCACAGTGTCTGGAAAGTCATGTTGTTGTTGTTGTTGTGTAAAATTCTCAATGCTATGAGAAAAACAAAATTCCACCGTCTTCCACTCTATTCGGGTGGCAGCATAATTCTCATTTCAAAACCTTGGCAAAAACAACCAAAACTGCATGGCTGCACACTTGGAAAATGTGGGGAAACATGTTTATTTGTGATGTGGGTGAAACTGACATTAGTTGCAGCCTTCGCCGTGCACCTGTATTCCAATGAATCGGTTGCTTGCCACATTAAACAGAGTACAAGGTGCTGCCAGTGTGTGAGAAACACAAGACTTTCCCCCCGGAGAGCAGACAGCACTCAACAGACAACCGCTTGTTGTCACACGTAGGTTATGTAGGCCAGGATATGTAGACTGGCGAGTACAAAGGAGAGCACTCAGCACCTCCCCCTAAAAACTGTTCATAAATACTGCAGGGTGACGCTTTGTCTTTCTGCTGCACTGAACCTACCCTCGCTTACAAGACAGCTGTGCCTTGGCAATGTACTTCCCAGCCATACCCAGCACACAGCCTGACAGCCTCCATATATTCTGATGTATTGTTGTTAATGTTTAAATGCTTTTACTGCCATGCCAATAAAAAACACAGTAATGTACTTCCCAGCAAGCATATGGAAAAATAGGATGCACGAGGCCTTTGGCGATACAAGGCGGAATATGACTGATCAGACTACACAGATGTACACATCTGACGCCCGTACTTGTGGAACCGCAGCATTCACTGCCATTATTTATCTAGGCTGCACAGGTGACAGCATACAGCTTTGCAAATAGGCTCCGTGGCGGAAGTGGTGATGTTGCGCTAAGCTCTTTAAGGTCACATCAATTCCAAATCGCAGAGAAGGTGAGTCACACAGCAGACACACCTGATTAAAAACTTAAACCCCCTCTGCTGGAGATGTTTCTTCGTTAGAAAAGGTGTAATTTGGTTGGGGGAAGAAAAAAAAAAAACGTCGGATTTTGACAGGCGACTGTTGGGGAGGTTTGCATTTCAGCGCGAAAGCCTGACACTTGTTTACGCAGTAAATTCAAACCTGTCCGGCTTACAACCTGATATGGCTGCTTATTTGGATGAAAAGTACCCCGTAAAAAACCTTTATTTGCATAAAACCTTTGATTTAGCACAGATGAATGCACAGCAGAAAGCAACAGCCGCTTTGTTGAGATTAGAAGAGTTTATTTGTCACATTAGTCAGAATTACCTGTGTTTGTGTCAGCCGCGTGGAGCGGGAGGAGCACGGGAGGCTCGGGGAGAGAGGAAAGGTGAAAGAGAAGCACAGCGAGGGAGAAACACTGTAGGGTAGGTACAAAGAAAAGGAAGAAAGGGAGAAGGGGAAGAAAGAGATGCATTCATTCGGCACCTCATTGCCTCATGAGTTGCTCCCTCACCTCCTCCCACTGATAATAACTATCTTTGCACACTGTGAGCCACAGGAGAGAGGAAAAGCTCCCTTTGCTCCGGCTTCCTACTTCCTAGGAGTCCTTGATGTGTTGGAGAGGAACCAGAGTAGCTCTGTTGGACTGAACCTCTTCTCTCCTCAGTGTGGTGGCTGGAAGGATGTCTTCTGTGACAGCTGGAAGTCTGTTGTGATGAAGGAGGGATGTGGAGTTAGATAAACTACCAACTGATGTCTGCTTTAGAAGGATCTGCGATACGGGCACTCGCGCAAAAGGACTGAACTCGAAAGAGAGATTAAAGCGGGCGGGGGGTAGGGGGGGTGGATGCATGGCAGGATCATGGAGACCATATGTCCTCTTGCCTGTTGGTGTGAACTCAGCGCCTCTCCCTTCATAATCAACCAGTCTTCCTCGCGAGTCCTAATTCTTGTTTCTCGCTTTGCTATTTTGTTCAGGAGCAGATGCTCGAACAGATGAACTACATGACATTGAAAAGGTCGAGCTTTGTTGGCCCCTCTGTGAAACTGGCTGAAACTATTGACCAGCATGGCCGACTACCAATGGAGACATTATATTGCAATCTTCTTTTTTAAAATTAATGTTTTATTTGTTTGTTTTTTTCTGTAGGGAGGATGAAAAAAAATCTCTCGATCTGTACCTGGACAAAATCAAGCTCCCCCCTTTGTGCAGCTAAGGTCCAATTTTCTCGACCTGCTACTCGCTGCCGTGCCGGGCATCACTCTTCAGCTCTCCCAGACAAAAACCCACCTTGCTCCACCTTGTTTTGTTCCCCCCTCCTTTTCCTCAGGGTCAATTAGGTAGCCATGTTCTGCTCGCAAGAGTTTCTGTCCCCGCTTTTGTCGGACACGTGCTCGGTGTGGACCTTTGCCTGCAGTCGTGCAGGATGAGGAAGCCCATGCACATACAAGCCGATAAAGCTACCCAAGTTCATCCTAGTTTCCTTCTCTACTTAAGCTCCCCCTTTTCATTATTTTATGTCTCAGCTCCTCTTTGCTTCGCGCTCTTATTCCATCTCCCTCTCCCCTCTCATTTCTCTCCCCTCCCTGGCCTCCCTCTTCCTTTAAACTCCTCCATACCCACGTCTTGCGCTGCGCCAAGAGTCGCTGTGTTTTTCCCGAAAATTAGAGTCACATGCTGCCTCTTATCCCGCCATAAGTATGTGGCAGGTCCCCGCATTTAGTTGTCTGTCAAAACTACAAGCCTCCACTCATCGCCGTGTCGCCGGGGCTGATGAGAAAAAGACTGTAACCTCTATTCTCATACGAGCATTCGGTAACAGCTCAGCGGCCCCATCAATCCCGCCTCCATCAGCCTGACAGAGCCGTAATAACACAAATCGCTGCGACTTTCAAATGCAAAATGAAGGGGAATCAGTAGTCTGCTCACATCTGCTGCCATTCTCGCAATGATACAAAAAAAAAAAAACAGGCAAAGTGTTGTTATGAATAATAAAATATACTTTCATGGTTACAGTACATTATCCAAAGAGAGCTCAGCGTTGGCTTTTTTTTTTTTTTACTGATTTTCTAATGTTGACTTAACAAGACGAGTTGATGTAAGAGGTACAGCAGGCGGCTAAAAGCTGGAGAGCCTGACACCCACTCAGAGTTTTACACTTACCCAGTACTGTTATGGGTTTTTTCTCTTTTCTCTCTGCTGGCAAATGTGCAGTACCCCTGGAACAATTGATGGTTCTGTGCCTTGCTCAACTGCACTTTGATGGAAGCTGTTGAGGGTAAGAGCGCCATTCACTCTGCTTTTTGTAGTCAGTCCAGGTCTGGCGAATTTTCAGTCAGAATGCTGTTTCGCTAACCTGCAGGCTACTACTGGAGTCAAGTGTGCACAATCCTAGAAAACCATCAAAGCTTGTTTTGAAACTGTTTCGCTGTTTAGAGGCAGGATGCCGAGTAATGCCAGATTAGGTCACCCACTGCTGGTGCAGAGTACCCCTGCAATACAGATCAGTTTTGCTGGCGCTGTGCTGTTGTTTCATTTAATTTGAGTTTATTTTTTGCACTTCTATTCCTGTCTTATTTTCCCGACTGCAATATCATTTCTTTTTTTTTCTTTTTTTATCGAGACGTGCTTTTTGAATCACTGAACCTGCTTTGTAACAAAACCCACACGTCGACAGTTTCCTAATAGTTTCCTTATCATTCTAGAAACAGTCTATGAGCATGTGCCAGACACCTCTTGCCCCGGGGCTGTCCTCAGGTTATTTTATTAGTAGTGAATATCATAAGCCCACTCTGTTGGCGCACCTGAAGCAACGACAAGCCTGTTGTGGTTTTCCAATATTTTGCAAGCAGCCAGTACTGCTTCTACACTTTTGAGTCTCTGAACATATGTGCCTGCACGGCGATGTGTGACGCAAAACCTTCTGTAGGCGCTGTAAATCGACCAGACAGCGAACTAGCCGGGGATATCAGACAACATTTGGCGAATGTATGGTCGAAAAAACATAAAAAAAAAAAAAAGGGGGATTACTTGTTTCACTTCATGTTCCCAGTCAAAGTGTTTTTCTGTTTCCTGCTTCAAGAACACAATACCAACAGCAATTAACAGGAAACGGTGTCACCATGAGGCAAGGGCAGCTTACAATTAGCTTCCTGTAATCGACAGTGCAAAGATAACTAAGGCACAATGCAAAGACTGCTGATTCTGCCTCTGTTCAAATGTTAAAGGTTTGCTATTTATAAGCAAAATGCAAACAATGTATTACTGACTTGAAATCATAAACTGATTTTCTGTCTCTGTAGCTCTTTTATTTGTTTCAGTGGAGGAAGAGGGTGGCGATCCTAAAATTAGCCCATTGTCTCTGAGCTAATGACGGCCCGTGACTCACCGACGTGACTGCACGGGCATGCGGGCTCCGCTGCAATCGCTGCCATGCCGGTGCATTCCTTAACTGCAGTAATGAATCCATCTCTCATTTTTATAGCATGATAATGTCACACACCGCGAAGATGTGGCCGGTCAGGAACGGGCTCGCAAACATGACAAAGTCAGCACGCGGCTGCCTTCCCTGTCAGTGGGTCCCATTAAATGAGCAGCAGGCCGGTGAAAGCAGGGGACGCCGCGCTTCAAATGGAAGGCCTGGATTCGGGACCCCATGACTGAGAGAAGCGCACATCCCGCTTGTTTAATTGTCTTTGAGGTACTACGGTATCATGCTCAAAGTCCAGATTGCTCAAGACAAAGAAGATTTACCTATGATATCAGCACCACTAGAGTGAAACTGAATTAACATTCCACTTCTGAGATTTAACATTACTCTTGGTAGAGTAGTCATATTTTACCATCTGCACAGCAGTTAATATTGTTTGAAGGGCAAAAGCAGGTGCACGTCAGTGTTAAAAGATCTTCTATTTTTATACCTTTTGAATAAATTACACATGTTGCATCATAAAACAGCTGCCAGTAATACTAAGATAATCACTTATGCTAAGTATAGATAGACCTGTGCTGCCATTTTCTACCAGAAGAGAGCTGGGGTTTAAAGGGAAGCTTGCCAAATGCAGTTCCAGACAGAAATACTGTACAGCAGGGCCAACTGTTAGGATTTAAAGTGCACTAAAGGCTGCAGCAGATGAATCAAGTTGCAACGGCTTAATGGAAACACTGGACCGCCCCCCCATTTTGCAATATTTTCCTTCATTTGACATCTTGCGTTTTTAAATCTATTATTAATCCACTGTACCTCCTGTGTGCCACATTACCTCCGTCTGGATGGGAAGTAAGAGAATAACTCGATTGTCTCCCTTTCCCCATGCATAAAATAAGGGAAAGCAAAACAAACTGGCTATGTCACCGTGGACACTTGTACAGAGAAAATACTCGAGAGGAGACATGTTTTGGAAGTGTCTGTAGATTTATTTTCTTCTTCTTTTTTTCTTCTTTTTTTTAGTTTAAAAGTCAGTACAGTTATGGTACATATACTAAAAGATAGGAGAGGATAAGATTTTATTGCAGGCAGGGCTAGACAGTGCAAAAAAAAATACAATATGCATAAAATATAAGTTACATAAAAAATAGAAAGAAAATAAGGTAGAAAAAACTTTGCGGTATAAAAGTGTGATATATTAAAGTTTCTGCAACAAACTTAAGTAACTAACTAACTTTAGTTTGGTGGAAAAACCGACCAAAGACGAGTGAGTAAAAAATGATACCCGTTGTAAACAGAGAGGGGTTAAATTATGTGAAATGTGAATATTCTAACCCTTTAATACCATTAAAATGTTAGTTTTTGTTGTATTGTGGTGAACAGAATTTGTTTCTCTTCACACTACAATCTGCATTCGTTCCCCTTTGTTGTTCTGTTTCTTTCTCTGCGCTCTACTTTAAGTATGAATGCGCAAAAGTCATAGTACAGTAGTAACAGTGTGTTTTTAAATAGCTAGAGAGTAGCGCTGCACGTCGCTGTGGGAAAACACTGACATAGTTTAGGTAAAACCCCAAACTGCGCTGAAATATAAGACAACCTTGTTACGCTGAGAGGAAGCAACTGTTGTTGTTGTTTTTTTATTCCCAGTCTGAATTATAATGAATCACAATGTAGTGTATGTGTGAATAATAATAAATAACTTATATTGTATAGATCCCCAAGGGGAAATTATGTTCCTGCTGTTTGCCCCATTGCATTCGTTCACACAGTGGTGTATAAGGTTGGGTGAGTGGGTTGCAGCATCTGGGGACCGCTCCATAAAGGGTCGCCCGAACAGGGACTTGAACCCTGGACCCTCAGATTAAAAGTCTGATGCTCTACCGACTGAGCTATCCGGGCTCTGTAAGATTCAAAGCATGTGATTAGTAATACCACAGGACATGTGTTGTCTTCCTGTTTTTATTTTGTATAGTTCTTCCTTGGTGTGTTGTCTTGTTGTACTTCCTGTGTTTGCCCCCCTTTGATTGTTGGATTGGTTTCCCCTTGTTTGCTCCGCCCCTTATTAGTTTCACCTGTGTCTCGTTAGCCCCTCTGCCCAGGTGTATATGCAGGCCTGCCTTTCCTTTTCTTCTCTGTCTAGTCCTCTGTGATGTTACACCTGTTTGTCTCGCTGTTCAATTTCTCACCTCCCTGAATTTTAGTTTTGGTCCTTAGCTTCTTTTGGAGCAGTGTTTTTGGATTACCCTTTCATCCCTGCAGCGCCCTTTCTTCCTGATTTGTGAGTTTTTTTTTATAAAATTTTACTTTGAGTTCCTACTCCTGCCACACTTTAGTGTCTTGCGTTTAGCTCCTACTTCATTTGCTACTACTTGTCCAGAGATAATGTCATTCATCAACATTATTAATAGTGATTAACTTGGACTCAACTTTAAGATCTGCAGTTTTTATTCCTTTTTTTTTTTTTTATATTTATATTTTAGTTGTTTTGGTTTGAGTATTTGGACGTACAATATAGACATCACTCCTTTTTATTCTGTTAGCCAAGAAGATAAACGGCTGGTAAAAAAGACTGCTCCAATCTGTGAAGCCGTTCTCTGGCTGCTGTGTTGATTTTGACAGGGTGCATTTGCCAAACTCCCGAGCAAGAACAGCTGTAAGCCGTTTCAAAGTAATAGGTTTTTTGGCTGTAGATGTGTAAGGGGACATATGGTGCAGGTGTGTTTTTCAAATGAATTCCTCTCATTTATACTCTATTTATTCTGTCATGCAGGACAACTTCAATGTTCAGCTTTGTAAAGCCATATTAACCGATAAACTGTTACAAAATTATACTTCACACTTGATTTGGGCATTTTAAACCTGTAAATATCAACAAACTCGATCTTGTGGTTAGTTTTTCCCCTTTAATCCCCTTGATTGCACTTTATTAAAAGTGGCCATCAGTAGCTTTTATGTATGAAATTAACTGCATGCAAAGTTGAGTAAACGGAAAGTGTGAACTCCCTCTGCTTTTGCTTGAGGTTTTCATGGTACTTGTCAGGTAGGCTGCTCAAAGCTTCTTTGAAAACGTGTCCCAGTTCTATGGATTTACGATGTCTCGGTTGCCGCCGTCCCCGATGGTGCTGTCGGATGGATAAGAATCTGTCCGTGCTTCCTGGCAATGAGAAAACCATTAATTATGACCAAATCCATTAGCGGACATGCAACCCCCGAACCTGCAAGCAACATCAATCATTCCTCACTGTTGCTCACTGACACCGACACTTGTAGCGGATAAGCTGAACTAAAAGTTGAAGCCAAATATTTTAACCTGTCTACACAGAGCAACCGTCTGACATTTTTTATTTTTTTTCCTACACCCATTTTTGTGTTTGACAGATTGTTTGTTGTTTTTTTGGCTGCAAGTCTTCAAAACAAGACATTTTTTGACCCAACTTGTCCAGACTGTAGATGTGAGTGCTAGAATCCCACTGGTTCCCACTGTTTCAGAGCTGATGGCACTGCAGTACATCTTCCATCTTTTGAAGGGTAGTCCGCTTGAGGTTTCTTTTGTTTGCTTCACTCAGTTTTCACGTTTTCTGGGTCCACCAATGTATTTCTGCTCTTTAATAGCATCTGCTTGGTAGAAATATTTATTATTGTAGGGGGTTGTACGACGTTGGATTTATTTTTTTTGAAAGTCGATGTCGATTATTCGATGACGTTACACATAAAAACGCACCGTAGAAGGTAATGCTTTGCAATAATGAAATCTATATTCTTGACCTGAATACATATTGTAGTGTTTCACACAAAAGAAGCTACAACACCTGAGCTTATCAATACTGGGCACTACAGATAGCCTATATAAATCGGCACCGTCAATAGCGTTTACTAGTACTTCACAGCGTGTTGAAGATATAATAGGATAGGATAATATGGCCGGGATAAAAAAATATATATATATCTTTGAATCATTCTGTGTATAGCAGCAAAATAGAAATTCACAATCAAACTGTTGATTTGCAGCCTCCTTCTCCCTGTTAACACAGGACGTTTGGGGAAGTTGTTAGCTGACTGCCGCTGAGAGGATTTGGACCATTCCTCCACTAGCGTTAACTGATGTCTTTCCAGATGAGTGTGCATTACAGTAGTACTTTTGTTCTATTTCAGGACTGACTTACATATTCTGCATGTCACGGCAGACTGGGCTTCATCTTTAGTGAAGTATTTCCACACACTTGATGAACCGCTGCTGCAATGACCCACTGAGCTCCTCACCCGTCTTCCCGCGTTGTTGCTGTCACGTGATTGGCGACTAGAGGTAAGGTCGACTAGTCGGTACAACCTCTAGTTTGTATGACTGTAAATTCGTTAAGTGTTACTGGAAAGTGGTGTGTTACTTTGTTTCATTCCTTAACAAAAGAACCATCTAAGACAAATATGTTGTGCCCCTTTAAATAGTTTATTGCACCAAAAATGAACACGCAAATCTTCCATATTTAAGTTTCACTGTATGGATATAACAGGTGGTTGGAATTCCACCGTAAACAGGCGTCAGGCATGATTTCTACTGTAAAACGGCATCAGACGAAGATAATATGCTTTCTCCTCGTGGCTTTTGTTTTTTAATCAAATACCGCATCAGTGTAAACGCCAACACCTTCCTCAACTGAGAACATGCAGCAGCTGCTCGTAGACTCCCTGTGCACAATAATTGGCTGGAGGAAAAAAATAAAAAATACCAGCTGCAGGCTGTTTTAACATAAAGGAAAAGAAATATTAGAAATGATAGAATGCAGCGCTTACATAAATTCAACACGGATAATTAATGTATAACAAGACAAAATTTGCATGAATATTAAATCCTGTAGATGAATCGATAACCCCCCCGCCTTAAGTATAGACAGAATGATCTGTAGATACTACAAATGAATAGTGTTAGCTACTCTATAATAGTCGTCCTTACCATGTGATCAATATTCAAAAGTATACAATAAAAAAGCATAGCTTTTGAACATATTTAAGGTTTAGGCTCATCCCATCCTTCCCAGTTGTAACTGGCTGCACTCAGCTGTGTCAGTCCAAACCACCTTAGCCTGGTCTTGTTCAGTTATCAATCATTATGCTACTGTCTGGCCCTATGAAGCTGCAAGCCAGGCATTTTGGACTGCAGGAATTTTTATAAATGTTGGCGTACATATTCCTTTTCTCCTTTTTCGTGCCTGCACTGCATTGGCAGGGAACAATGGTGATTCTTCGAGCTTTGTTTTTGAGGTCCTTTTTTTAGCTCCGACTTCAGGGTAGATGCTTTCTAGGCACCGGAGGTTGAACGCATGGATGCCGCACCAGAATAAAAAAAAAACGTGTAAAACATTAGCTGGGTAAACATGAGCTCGTTCAAACTGAACAGAACACAAAACAGAAATAAAACGGTGAAGTCCAGGCTTTATAGAGCCAATATTCATTCACTGGTCGGGAGCGTAAACCAGAGGCGGGTCATTGGGCGAGAGGCAGGGTATACCCTGGACAGGTCACCCATCTATTGCAGGGCTAAAACAGAGACAGACAACCATTCACACTCACGCTTACGGCCAATGTAGAATCACCAATGAACCTATCCAGCATGTCTTTGGACGGTGGAAGGAAGCCGGAGTACCCGGAGAGAACCCACGCAGACGCAGGGAGAACATGCAAAATCCACACAGAAAGGCCCCGGTCGGAACCCAGAACCTTCGTGCTGTAATTACCACACCAGTGCGCCAGCCAGCCAGCCCAGGCATTGCTATACAATCATACAACCTGTTGCATCAATTCAGCGTTCATTTTTGATGGCAAAAAATGCCGATATGGGGTGGTGGAAAGCTTTCAAAGACATGTAGTCCTTGTGTAGATATCCACCAGGAATCCCCAGGACTTTGTTCCAAAATATCCTAAGGTTATCCAAGCGGATCATTTCTTTGGTTTAAATTATAACCGTGAAATCTGTAGTCCTTCAATCTGTTTTCCAAAAATCAATTTAGGCATTGCAGCCCTCAATAGCCACCCTCCATGTGCCAGCGGGCACTGTACAGTGGAACTTGAAATCAACAGGCCATCTGTGAATGGATAGAGGGCTGGGACGGGGCGGCAATAATTCTCCGTTCCAGATGTGACCCTACGCCAAGCTTGGCGGGATGAGGGCATTGATCCAGGGGGGAGGAATGGAGGAAAGGTTATGGAGCTAGGAGGGTGACTGGGCTTGTACCGAACGGGGACGGGCAGATTTGTTGTGCCCGTGACAGCAAAGAGGAGGGCACGGACGCTTACAAACGTCTGGCTTTGGGGGTGATGTGGCAACACAATAAGGACTCGGAGGCAGCCAATCACTGGTTGGGAAAAACAAACTTCGGGGAGCGAGGTGGGAAGGGAAGGCAGATGGGGCAGGAGCCAGGGCCAGCTGAGGACAGCCATATGTGAGAGGCAGCTGATGTGTGAAGCATTATGCCCAGCAGTCGCCCTCTCTACACGCTGTTGTGTGTGAGGGCACCTTGGCCCCCTCAGAGCCACATAGATAAACACTATCCAAACCTCCTCATTTACAGCTTCTCATTAGTTAGAGTGGGGAGGAGGAGGGGAAGGAGTGCGAGCCTGCCCGTAACCCTGGCACTCCCACTGGAATGAATTAGTATCTTTTATACTGTGTTGTGTTTTAAGGTAATAATTTATTTTAGAGCTTTCTTGACCTCTGGATTTTCATGGACAGATGCGGAGGTTTTCATCTTTTAAATGTCCATCAATCAGCCTCATTGTTATTCGCACTGAGCATTTTTGAAGAACGTTCAGTCGTTCGTCCTGTGAAGAAACGTCCTTGTGACTTGTCTCTTCTAAAAACTGTCTTTGAGGCCGGCTGGGCAAGCTTTGGTTCTCTTGCAGGTTATTTTGATTCTGCATTTAACAGCCTTTAAAAAAACACTTCAGAAAATTGTCTATCTCTGTTTTGTGGGACCATACAAGCACTCACCCTTTTGAAGAAAGCCTACTTTTGGCCAATATTCTCTTCGTCATCGTGTGTTAAAGATAAACGATGATAAAATTTAAAACGCCGGCCTGTGATTTCAAACATACAGAGCCATTTGAGTGGAAGAGGATTTTAAGGACGCTGCAGCCAAAGATTTGATGGTGCCGTGCTTAAGATAGAAACTTGCTGTCAAGGAGATGTAGCGTCTATAAGTGTAATAACCTTTACAAGCTACTGGGGTTTGTAACAATCGGTTTCACATTTAATCATACACATAAAGATGGAAGTCATGACAGTTCCAAACAGACGCTAAAATACCTCCTCACACCTCACGCTGCCGACATCCTTTGCAATTAGAGTGTGCAAAGCATTTGTTTTGTACAATTGGGGGGGGTGATAATGAGAACGGATTTAAGTTCAAGTAAGAGTTTTCTCTACTCACTGCTCATGTTATTCCCGACCACCTCGAGAAAACAATGTATGTTCATCGCTTGCTCAAACTTCTAATTTTGATTCTCATTCGGCTTCTTTGTGAACTACTTAGTTTAATTAATTTTCTCTCTCAGTGAGAAAGTTGCGTAAGTTATAAACACATCTTTTTGACTTTTTGGCATCAAGGACGTCACTGACAAACGGATAAATAAATACAAAAGTAAATGCCACTAATTGACAGCAGCCCTTCTGATTTTTGAATAACGTGTGTGCCGTGTGTAATGTCTAATTTCAATCATGAGCATTTTCTGAATGTACTGCAGTTCATGCAAGATCTGTAAAGGAAGACATGTTTGTGGTGTGTGTCTTTGCATTACAGCAACACGACCAACCCCAGACAATGATTTTACAAAAACGCCGAAATGACGAAAGCTTCCGAAATCACCGAGATCCTCTTTTCCGACATAATAAACACATTTTTGTTGTATTTGTCTTGTATGTTAGGGCAGTTGACAGAGCAAATAAAACAAATTAAAGTGCACCAGGATTTAAGGATTGATGATGTCCAACATACACTAATTAGGCATAACATTATGACCACCTTCCTAATATTGTCTAGGTCTCTTTCAGACACCAATAGACTGAAACAAACTAAAAACCACCTCCTATTATGAAAGTAAAAAAACAGACATATTGGGGTGATGCTGTCTTATGTGCGTTTGCATGTTTGATGCGTTTCCAGCGATGTACCGCATCTCCGAAACATCGTCGGCAGACAGTCTTTGTCTGGTTCACCACTCGTGTGCCATCGCCACTCGCGTGCACCGGAGTGAGGACTAGATTTTTTTTTTTTTTTTTTTTTTTAAATAGGCTACTCAATCAGACGTATTCGCTGTATTACTGCGTACACCGAACTGTGACGCCTGTACCGTGACACCGCGAGACGAATACAAAAACCGTTACACCCCTAGTCATTGCTATGGGATGGGGGTTCCTGGTGCCTGGTCTAGGTGGGTGCTACATGTTTAAGTAACATCCACACAAATGCCTGGTCCAAACAAGATGGTCAGTGTTATTTACTTCTCCCGTCAGTGGTTTTAATGTTGTGGCTGATTGTGTGTATACATTGCATTTTCATATATGGTATTTAATTATTTATTAGTTTGAGAGACTGACACAATTGTAATGACTTTGACCTTGCTGACTGAATAAACTCTTGTTCTCTGAAGAGGGAAGACTTGCACACTTTGCCATTAGCTTGACGGTGGTTTTGTCTCATGTAGCTCAGAGGTGTGTTTGCATCAACCTTCATTGATTTCTACGTGTGGTGTGCTCTGATGGGACACATGTTCAGTGGGTTAATGTGAGCGGTGACTGTAGTGCCACGGCCGTTAACAGTGTTTCCTTCGCTAGGAGAGGCTTCACCTTGGGCAGTGTAAACAGACAAAGCAAATGTGTTAGAACCTTACCAAGCTCATTAATTAAGCGGCAGTATATTCAGTCAGGCGACGTCTGCATGTATTTAGAAAAACGTCTGTAATGGAACCACTCAGCTCAGTGTACGGTTTTTATTGGGGGTGAAGACGGGTGAATTAATAGGTCAGGGCTGATGTCAACCCCTACCACGCCCGGTGATTATGTATCCCGCCTAATCTCGCCCAGTGTCAAACTGTGCCTTTGGTCTTGGAGCTAGCACAAACACAACCTGTGTGTCCCTGGCTGCACGGTTTAATCAAAGGTGCACAGTTTTGAGATGTTTGATTCACAGCACAGGTTCATATTAAAACTGGCCCAATCCCTCATTTTGCAGAATCACGTTCTGACCTTGTCTGAGTAGAGTTCTGAAATATCTCAGGTACTTTGAAGGATGTGGCGTTTCAAAGCACATGCAACCTGCACTGAAATTAATGAGACTACGTGACGACTCGGTACTGTTTCAAGCTAAAGATGTAGGTGTGTGAGAAAGAGATGATGTGTTTTTGTTTTGCGACTTCAGGTTTGCAGACCTGGATCTATTTTAAAATTAGAAGGGCTTTCTTTCTGCATGTGAAGCCTCACTTAGTTATGACAGGAGATTCTTTGTGTTTTTCGGACTGGAGTTCAGTTGAGGTCAGTTATAAAGTGCTGCCGTCAATGCGTTGCTACTGTGCAAAGAAAATGTGTATCGTTCAAATTCAGAACATCACCTCATGTTGATCTCAGCTGCACTGACGAATGAACTGAAAAACAAAGCTAAACTCTTTATCGTTAAGGAATAAACGATAATCCTGGCATTGGTAGTCTCAGGCCAGCCAAGCATGCAGCCATGTTAAACCAAAGCTTGAAGCCCTGTTGGTCAATCCTCTTGGTTTCTCAATGTCAGTGTACTTGTGCTCTTTTAGCACAAGTACAGTAAATTTCCACACAAGTCTATTTTTTAAATGGAAAGTGCATGCGACTCATGTACGAACATGACGCGTTTATCAACTGACTGTGCGCCAGATGCATAAGACCTTAACGGCTCTGTGCAAGGTCACTTCATTGATTAGTGTAAGACATGCGGTTTGTGCTTTTAGCCCAACGATGGGCAACTGGCAGGAAAAATCATACCTTTTTTTTTTTTTATTTTTTTTTTTAACCCGATTAAATGTGTGCTTCATAAAAACTGATCGTATTATTATCATTCTGCAGAGTAAGAACAGTATCTGCAGTACCTGGGAAAAGTCATTTACAAAAGTCTATCTTGGTCCATGTGTTGCTGAAGCAATCTCTGCTGCCATTGACAACTGGTTATGAATAATCTCTGTTTAACATTAAATGCTATATATTGCTTTAAATATCACCGTGCAATAGATCTAATGGTAAATGTGTGCATGTTTGCCCATATTAACATGCTGACATTTTATTGTTTGCTTCTACATATGAGGGGTCGTAAATACTTCTGCCTTTACATAAATAGTCAGTCTTTTTCTTACTACTTCACAATTGCACTGGATTACACAAAATGGAGGAGCATGGAAGGCCTACCACGTACCTTTATTGTCTCTCAGGTCACTGCGGGTGTGAAGGGGAAAACTTTTAAAGAGGAATGCCATAGCGCCCTTCTCTTCTGAGCTATCATCTTAAACTCGGTCCCGTCAAAGACAGAAATGCAAAAGAGCATGCACGCTCGCGCTCGTGTTTTATACACATATATACGCTTTCTGAAACCGATTGCAATATCAGAGTCTTCCCTTCTGGAACTGTACCCACACGTTCTCCTTGTTGCAACAGTATTCCCACAACTGTGCTGTGTGATTGCACCTCGCAGACAGCTGGCTCAACGTGTGCGTGCAGCTGAATTTTAAACAGAGCCAATAAATCTATATCAGCTGGGGCTCTCAAGTGTGTCTTAAAAACATATATGTATCTCCTCTTGTCAGAGCCTTGGGTAATCTGCTTTGGTCCAGTCAGGCAACTGAGCACAACGTGTCTGACATGTTACTAAGAGTGCTGTGCCGTGTGAATGCACTCGATGTGCGCGAGTGTGTATTTTCTGGCAAAAACGAAATGCACTGAAATGTCTGGCTTTCACGAATGCTCCTGAAATGTAAACACCGATCGGGCATAACATTAGGACCTCCTCCTTAATATTGTGTAGGTCTCCCTTGTACCAAAACAGTTGTGACTCATCAGAGAATGGACATGGGCCTTCTGAGGGTGTTCGTCAACAGAATGTGGTCAGTGGGGGCCTTTGGGTCCTATGGGTTGAGGGGAGGGGCCTCTGTGGATCATCTCACAGATACTTGATCAGTTTGGGATCTTGTGAATTTGGAGGCCAGGTCAAAACCTTTTAGTTGTTCCTAAAGTGTTTTTGTGTCTGTGTCAGGCTGCATCCTGCTGGGGATGGCTGCTGCCATCAAGGAGTGTCATTGCTATGGTGTGGGGGTGCCTGGTCTGGTCTAGGTTGGTGCTACATGTCTAAGTAACATCCACATGAATGGATGCCAGGTCCAAAAGTTTCCCAGCAGAACACTGAATTGTCACAAGATGGTCAATGTTATTTACTTCTCCTGTAGTTTTAATGTTGTGGCTGATCAGGGCATATTTAGCTTTGTAAATATCTTGGCTATGTTAAATAATAATTAGCAGTCAATCTGTTAAATACATAATGGAGTAGATGCATTCTTTTTAAATTATAGATGACTGGCTAAAGAACGATATGCATCATAAGTAGTTCCTTATTAATTTGCAGCTGCAGAGGAATTAAAGTAAAATAATGCTATGTGGCCTGAACAGTGCCACAGAATCTAATTTCATTAATGACGGGCAAGCCAGAATACATGTCCCATAATTTAATATTTGTCCTTTAAAAAAAACACAATGGGGAGTAAACAGCTGCATCATTTGCCCTTGCTCCACTGCTGTTCCACCTCTGCAAAGGTTCTGTAGAGCTCATGAACATTTCCAGTTTGATCACTGCCATTCCTCATCTCCTGTCATTCAAGCTTTGTTCCTAAATGATTAATCTCGGCTCTTTCACACCTGCAAATAATCACGGCCAACATCATTAACCTGGCTGACCCTCTGTTCCCTGTCCAGCTCATTTTTCTCTACTGCTGAGCCTGTTCTTCTGCCATTCATCACTCCACCCTGACATGATCTCCAAACACCATGAGAGGAGAACAGCATGTCTTATTGATCTCCCGTCAATGCCTGGAATTGACCAAGAGGAAAGTGATATAATGCGCACACTTTGGTATTAAGTGTAGAATGGGAGACAACTCTGATACAGACTATGTGTATATTTAAGAGATAATATCAACTTGCTTAAAACCACTGTATGTCACTTCTATATAGCTGGACCAGTGTTCCAGTTCTCTTATTTAACCATTAACACATTGCCACATAATCTAAAATTAACATGTGGTCTAATACAAACCGAGCTTGAAAGGAGACCTCGGCTGCCCCCAGAAGCACTTTGGAGACTTCTGTCTTTGTGCCTTGTTTTTCCTAGTTTTCTTTCACAAGAAGCCGGCTGAGACACTTTTTTATTTTTTTTTTTTCTCCTGCCCATTAGAAAATTGTCTGCTGCTTTCTAAGTGAATAAAAGGAGCTGATGTGATGGGCCATTACTGAACTTCTTCAACTCTGCGTGCTGATAATGTATTACAACCTTAAAGCTTTACTTATTCTGGTTCCTCCGGTGTCATGGTCCTGCCACACATTCATCAAAATTTCTGTCTAAACCACTGGCACTTCTACATTGTATGGGTATTAGTACTAAATTGAATACAAGGTCTTTTCAAACTAATGCTCAAATGTTCAAGCAATTTCATTTAAAAAAAAAAAAAATCATAAATTTTTGGATTTAGGAAAATATTTCAAGAAAAAATATTAGAATTCCCAGACTGATAAATGATGCTCTGGCAACAAACCATAAATACACTTCCCGGCCAAAAAAAAAAAAAAAAAAGACGCCACCTGGATTTAACTAAGCAAATGGGTACGAGCCTCCTATTGGATAATTACTGCATGGGTGATTATCTTTTAGCTGGCAACAAGTTAGCTTCTCATTTCTTAAACAACCATGTCTAAAGACGCATCCCGTGGTCGTGGAAAAGATGTTAGTCTGTTTGAGAAGGGTCAAATCATTGGCATGCATCAAGCAGAGGAAACATCTAAGGAGATTGTAGAAACCACTAAAACTGGGTTAAGAACTGTCCAACGCATTATTAAAAACTGGAAGGATAGTGGGGAACCATCGTCTTTGAGAAAGAAATGAGGTCGGAAAAAAATCCTGGTTGATCTTGATATGGCGATCACTTAAATGTTTGGTGAAATCAAATCGAAGAAAAACAACAGTAGAACTCAGGGCTATGTTTAATAGTGAAAGTAAGAGCATTTCCACACGTACAATGAGAAGGGAACTCAAGGGATTGGGACTGAACAGCTGTGTAGCCTTAAGAAAACCGCTAACCAGGAAAAAAAGGCTTTAATTTGCTAGGAAACATAAAGATTGCACTCTGGAGGAATGGAAGAAGGTCATGTGGTCTGAGTCTAGATTTACCCTGTTCCAGAGTGACGTGCAAGAAGAGAGGCAGATGAAGTGATGCACCCATCATACCTAGTAGATAGTCCAGACCTTAACACCACTGAGAATCTCTGGGATGTGCTGGAGACTCTCCCATCATCAATACATGATCTTGGTGAAAAATGAAAGCAACACTGGATGGAAATAAATCTTGTGACATTGCAGAAGCTTATCGAAACAATGCCACACCGAATGCGTGCTGTAATCAAAGCAACTTTTTTTTGGCCAGGCGGTGTATATTACACTATAAAACGGTGGCAGTCAGAGACTAGCTTCTACCCGGTTACAATGTCTTCATTTCGTCTTCGTGTTAGTTTCCATTTTAGTTACGTGAAAGGAACTTATTTTTAGCTACAACCCATGTGTGGGCTTTCCTCATTTGTATAGCCTTGAGCCAGGATGTGACAACGCACAAAAAGCACACAAGTGTTGTTTCAATTTAAGAGCGAGTTTAAATGCACTGTCTACATATTTGTCGAGCTCCCTGTGTAGCACACAATTGCTCTCTTCCTTGAAACGGAGACTTCAAACGGGACTTCCTACTCCTCTCCGTGCTCTGAGGCAATGTTTTAATTTGCTACTACTGCACCAGAAGATGTGTGCACAAAACATCCCTCACACTAGATATTTGTAACAAAGAAAATGGGCAAACTGAAATATTTCTCCAAGGTTTTTATTTTTTATTTTATTTCAGACGTGCTTCGATCGAAATAATATTTTTAACTGTTATAATATAACAAGAATGAGCACCTCCTTATGGAACAGTGATTCAGGAAATGCATTAGCTCCTTCATGACTTTATGGAAAAAAAAAAAAGGAACCGCTCGCCGGAAAGTAGTTTCTCAACGGTGTTAATTGTGATAGCAAAATACATCTCAGCCTCTCTGAGGTTGGAAAAAAGTGGTTTTGTTTCAGTCATATTACCCAGTAAATCTTCCCACCTGTATTTTTTTTTTTCAGTTTTTTCCTTTACTCACAAGGCCTTTTCTCAAAGCTCCTGACAGAACTTGCGTGGGAGTGATTGTTTCATGCTGGGGACTGAAGACCCCGTCATCAGGACATCAAGACTGGGTGGCAAGCACTGCTGCCAGACATCAGTATCTTGGGCTTAATCAAAATGGGGCTAGGTTGCGGAGTCATTGAGTGGCACCGTTATATCAATTAACACTAACTTGTTAGAGCCATCTGGGGTAGTGCAATCATTGCACCCTCCCTTTGAATTCTGCGTGTGCTGCCGTACCAAAGAGAGAATTCTTTAGTTGCAGGCGCTGCGTGTTTCTCAGATGTTGGGGATGACATCCACTGTGTATATCTTGTTTACATTTCTTTGATGCAAAACACTAAAAGGCAGTATCAAAAAACTTGTCACAGAACAGGGATTGCATGCATTTACAAGAGCGTGTTTCTCTCCCGTTGCCTCAGAGTTATTTTTATTTTTTTTTTATTTCATCAAGTTTTCTTAGAGATTACCTTTTTTGTCAGAGGTAATGGACGTGTGCTCCGCTTGCCGTCCCTCTGCCTCGGTCCTCTTAACCTCCGGAGCATATTCAAGCCTCAGATGTCCACCAGATAAGTGCAATTCCAGAACCAAACCAAAATATCTCATCTACTTTATTAAGGTTAGGGAAAGCTTGTGGTCTTGAGGCTTGTTTTTCCTCAATGTGCCACTTCAGTTCATTCAATAAAAAAAAAAAAAAAAAAGTTTCCCGCCAACATAATTCTGCCTGTGACTACACTTAAGCACTTAAACATAATTGTGAAAACAACATAATATTTAGCATACAGTGTTGGGCAGGCAGGTGCAAAGCAACTCTGGCTGTGTTCAGACTGCTGGCAAATCTAATTTGTTTCTCAAATTAAGTCTTTAGGCAGACCGTCTGCACTGTTATTTGCAAGTGATCAGACTGGATATGGAAGCCCCCCCCCCTCAGCAGACATTTTATTTCAGAGTCTGTCCAAGAACTGTTCTCCATGTTGTCCTTCACAGGGCTCTGATTGGAGCAGCATCTGCTATTCTTAGCTCCTTTTTTACTCTGGAGTTGACGTAGGTGTATGCCGCCACTTTCAGAACAGCTCCAGATGTGCTTTCTGTAGAATTTATTGTCCTTTAAATTCATTTATTTTTTTATTTTTTTTTTTTTTGTAGCAGTCTGTATGCTGAGTACCAAATAGAATACAAGGTTTTGTCTTTTTAAACTAATACTTAAATGCTCACACAATGTTATTTAAAATCATACATTTTGAAATGAGCAAAACATTTCAAGGAAAATCCTAAAATTCCCAGGCTGATAGAGGACGCACCAAAAATATATTACGCTATACACTGATCAGCCACAACATTAAAACAACTGACAGGAGCAGTGAATAACATTGACCATCTTGTGACAATTCAGTGTTCTGCTGGGAAACTTTTGGACCTGGCATTCATGTGGATGTTACTTGGACATGTAGCACCCACCTAGACCAAACCAGACACCCCCACCCCATAGCATCCTTGATGGCAGCAGCCATCCCCAGCAGGATGCAGCCTGACACAGGCACACACAAAAAGGCTTTAGGAACAACTCAAAAAATCATGAAGAACAGCACAAGGTGTTGACCTGGCCTCCAAATTCACTAGATCCCAAACTGATCAAGTATCTGTGGGATGATCCACAGAGGCCCCTCCCCTCAAAGGCCCCCCCACTAACAACATTCTGTTTCCAGACACCACAGGACACCCTCAGAAGGCCCATGTCCATTTTCTGATGAGTCACAACTGTTCTGGAGGCACAAGGGAGACCTACACAATATTAGGCAGGTGGTCATAATGTTACGCCTGATTGGTGTAAAATAGCTTCAGCATTGGCTAGGCTTAGCTCTTCTTTCACTCTGGATTTGACTCAGTTGAATGCCACCACTTTCAGACCGGCTTCTTATTTTATTTGCAGTCTGTATGCTGAAAATGTCAATGACTTACAAAGAACAAACAGGAACATACAGGGACACAGGTTAAAAATTAGCATACAGAGTAGCGAGAACACAAGTACACGAGGAAGGCAATGTGACGAACAATACAATCTTACGATGAGTGAGTGAAACAGGTAGGCAGTCAGGACAGATGGGAACATCTGGTGGACAGGTGGAGAACATCGGGGACTGAAAAGGTCCTCAACATGGGAATACAGTTTAAAGTAGAGGCAGGGAAAATAGTCAAGGAAATTAAATGTTTCTCTCTTTTGAGCCCATGAACCAGTACCCGACTAAGGTTTAGTGAGGAAACGTGAAGCCACGAATAAATAAGGCACTTTTCAACGAAGCAGGAAATTTTTTGGCAGCCTGACTCTGGAAATGAAACGGTGCCCCGTCATAGTGAATGCAACATGTTTTCAGTCACCGAGGCCAAAAGGCAGTGACATTGAAAACAAATTTCAAGAACAAAATAAAACGCCCACACTGAATAAATGCTTGAGTACACTTACAATGGAGCATCTTTGTCTTGAATCACTTGATCTCAGGGACAAGGAACAGTTTGTTCTCGTGTAGTTTCATACGATTTAATGATGTTTTTACTACAATAACTTGAGAAAGATAAATGCCTGTTTTTATGGAAATAAGACATAAAATCACTGTAAAATGACTTGTTAAAGACACTGGGAAAAAAATAAGTTTTGTCATCAGTTGACCTAACAGAGTCAGCTGAATCAGCTTCTTTTCAGTGTTCATTTACCCAAATGATTGAACCTTTGCAGACCTATTGTTCTTGTATGGATTACCACTATCAGTCACTATGGAAACTATTACAATTACTTTGAGTTATATTACTAACCTCAACCACATTATGCGTCTGTTCACAGTGTCTCCCCTGGCACACTTAAAATAATTACATCAATTTCAGTGGTGGAGATCCAGCTCAGAAAACATAACCTATCCCACCCCATTAAAGCAAACGAAGTTGCCGAGGGTCCCACTCAGGGGCTAAAATGCCATCCCAGAAGTACAAAGTCTCAGCTGTTTGTTGACAGTTTTATTGTGAGCTGGATGGTAGGTAAGCTGTTACTTCCTGCTGATCAGTATCAAAGCATTTAGTTTAATCATTACTTTGAACCGGCATGTCATCCATAAACAGGGTGTAAATGTTCAGTAAAATTATTTAATACACCTGTCTGAAGGAAACACAACCACAATGTTTTCCGTCTGCGGCCGTTACGTTTATTAAAGTTATAATGCAATTACCGCTATCCCAGTTTTTCTGTGACTGCTCTACAAGCGGAATCTCACAAATACTGTAGCTGGAGTAACAGGAATTTTAAGTTCCAAAGTAAACTGAATTAAAACACACAGGACTCTTTATGATCAGACTTTATATTTGCTACAAAGGTGTTTCTATTTTATATTCTTCCCATTCCCGGTCAGCAGTTTCATCTTTCTGGTTTAAGTTTGGACTATTTTTAGATTCCTGAATGACGTGACTCTGGATTCAAATTAACTATTGAACAGATTGCCATAAAAGTGTGTGCACGCATTCATGTATCCCTTAGGGATGCATAGTAATAACTATGGTGTTCTTAACAGTATTCACTGTCACCAAGCATTTTGTTTTACGACCCAATACTTCCACCCTTCACTAGCAGATGCTACAGTAGTGAGCTAAGCTGCAGGTTCAGACTTATCTTGCTAGGTCACATTCACTGACTTAATGACTGAAGCAACACATATTGATTCATTCATTTTCTATAACTGCTTGTCCTCTTGGGGTCGAGAGGCGGGGTACACCCTGGACAGTCTACTGCAGGTCTAACACAGAGAGACAGACAACCACTCATACTCACACCTATGGTGGTGTGAATGTAAGAAAACAATACAGTACATAGGAAAAACAATACATATTTTGTGCACTGAGCGCATCAAAAAGAAAGATGTGTTTTCAAAAACTGTAGACTGGTTAGTGGATGTAATTAACCATGCTTGCAATTCTCAAGTCAGTGGTTACTTGACAGGAAACTTCGAATGGCACCAAAGGAAAATAAATGGTCTGATTAGGTCCTGGTGTTACTGTCAGGTGGATGGTAAGCCATTGAAATGTGCGGTACATGCATTAGTGTGCATGTGAAAAGAAGTTGTTGGTATCTCCTTATGCCATCATTCTATTCTCTTGCCAGATCAACATTGCTATTAAAAATAACACAACTCTCTATATACATTTTCACGCAACTGATATCACCTGGGTGTAACACTAAAGTGACACTGACTACTGGATCAATGAACTTCATGGAATAGTTTAAAATCTACGTTAAACAATCTTTCATTTTGTCTGGAAGGTCACGGGGGGCTGGAGCCTATTCCAACAGCTGTCAATGGGCAAGAGGTGGGGTACACCCTGGACAGGTCTCCAGTCTATCACAGGGCTAACACAGAGAGACAGACAACCATTCACACTCACACCTACCAAACAACAATGAACCTAACGAGCATGTCTTTGGATGGTGGGAGGAAGCCAGAGAGAACCCACGCAGACACAGGGAGAACATGCAAACTCCACACAGAAAGGCCCCAGTCAGTTGTAAAAGTGAAAACACCTATGTAGAATTTTCCGTTTCAGAAAATGCATGAAACATATAGATTTAAACATGGAAAATGAGGATTTTTTTTTAATACAATCACATCTACATCACAAGAGAATGGGACAAAGCGCTACAAAGCAGCCTGTGTGTTCATTCTATTTGTTCAGTTCCTTGCATAATTTGTCCATTATCCTGAGAGCAGCTCAGGTCTGGGACGTGCTGGCAGAGGTCATAGTTGGCTGCCACTAGATTGTCCAGGAGTGACGGAAGCGAACGCAGGGCGCATAAACAGGCCTGCACGGTTCAGGAACAGGTCATCTGGGGCCAAAGGTCAGCGACCCCTGCTATTCAACAGACACGCCTGGTCTCTCTGCACATTGTCCTACAGTGAACTGAATTACTGTGACACACAAAAGTACACAAGTGTTTTTTTATTTTATTTTTTTAGACCTGTGGTGTCTGGATGTCTTCTGTCTCCATGTGGGGAATTAAGGGCACATCTTTCACTGCTACTTACTTCTAATATTTAAACCAACAAAATCACAGGTGCAAAATTGAACACGAGAATCTGTGAGACTGGAGTTTTTGATTCCATTCATCTGTTTGATGTTAAAATAGCGCGGTCCATATGTCACGCTGCCTTCACAGAATCAAGTCTCCTGTTAATTGAAACCTACAGTCCCAGCTTTATAATGGTCTGATACTGATTGTAGTTAATCCAGCCAGTTCCAATAACAACCTGCCTTCGAGCAGCATGCATTTTTATTAACAATAAGAAATTGTAAAGGCATTTAAAAAAGCACCAGTTTGGCTACAGCAAAACAAAATTGCATGACAATATACGTATCTTCATGCAGTTGTTCACTGGCCTAAAAGGGTGAAAATAGTATTCCAGTACATGTCAAACACACTGAATAAATTAGCTGAATGTATATATGGCACGGCTTAATATAATGATATTTAACAAGTTTCACAAAATCACTGTATTACTATTCTGTTTAGGTGCCAAAACCATTAAAAAGGTAGGTAGGTGTTGAATTAATTAATACTGCATGACTGCACCTATATCAGATAACAGGAAGACGTGTATAAAATGCAATGTACTGTCACCGACATGGTAGAAATCTGGAAAATGTGATATAAATTTAACCTTTGTCTATCACTGACACAGACTGCATTAGTTATATCTGTACAGTTAATTCCTACAGGACTTGTCAAGCAGCGCCAGCACTTTTTTTTTTTTTTGTATTTATTTATTTTTTAATTTTTTTTTTGGAAAGTTTGATTCTCTGACAGTTTGATAAATGCTCCCCTGCATTTCCCCCTACATTTCCCGCCCTGTCACTTCTTGCAAGAGAGATTAAAATAAGTGAAATGGTAATACCTGCCTGCTGGTGATGCTCCGTGTGATGTTAGGTAGCGTTTAAACTAGACGCGTTATGCAGATTTCTCTCGGACGATCAACTCTTTTGGCACAACACTGTGTGCACATTCAGACGAAATTAATCTTCTTCCAACGCTGGCCAAGGACAGCTGAACAATTTCTCAGCATGATTAATCATGCTGATTCACTGGTGGGCTTCATGGGAAGTCTGTTTTAATTTTATTTTAATTTTGAAAACAGAATTTGTGAGTTCTTTGTGGTTCCATTTTATTTTTTTTTGCTAATAATTGTCCATTGTCAAGACATGATTGTGTTCATGGGCAACAGCATTACGACCCAACCTATAGACTGACCATATCGTAGCGGTTTAAGATGTCCGTCTCCGTCTATGGAACTCTAATTAGGATGTAGAGAAACCGTGTTTAAATCTATTACTGAAACTAGTAATATTGAGTGCACAGGGGTCAGGCCAAAATGATAATTGGATGATAAAATTGATTCTCACTCCTGTTTTATTTGCTTCAGGCCTGGCTTGTCCCATTTCTATTTCTTTTTCTATCCATCCAATTTCCCTCCATCTGTAGTAGAGGCTGGCCACCATCAGAGTGTGGAGGAGGTTATTCAGCGATGGTGCACCCACTCAGACGTGAGGGAATAAGCGGGGCGGAACACAGAGCTATTTTGGTTGAGCTCCTCGGTATCTAGGTCTGAGTGATTAAAACAGTGGCTTATGCCCACATTCTTCTCAATGAAGGTGCTTTTTAAATTGTTTCTTGACATTCGCTCGCCGTCTCCTACCGAACTCCATTTTCACTCATTTTGGGTGTTTTTAACATTTTTCTTACCCTGTTCTCTCTGTAACGTTGAGAAATTATTACATATATATGGTTTTCTTTTTTCTTTGCTGTACAGTATTTCTTTTACTTTTTTCATTCAGGTAGCCAAAGCATAGTGCAAATGCCACATTGACTCTCATGGGCCCCCACATCTAACCCAAATCCTTCTTTTAACTTGAAAAATTGCTCGCTGCGCAAACCACAGGGGACTCAGAAGAGAAATGCCTGGTCTGCCCACCGCTGCCGTATTAGGTTACTTATTGACTGTAACATCTCTCTTCATTCTGCCTTACTTCATTTTCCTTGTCTCACTCCCTGAACCCTTCCCCTTCCGTTTCAACCAACTTCACAACCCCCGAGACCTAAGCTACCACACTGGCTGGCCAGTTTCAGCGCCATGCCCTTTTGCTTTCAGCAGTCAGCACTGGGAAGAGGTTTGTTATGGAGGCCCAGTTAAGGCAGCGAGCACTGGGGCAAAGCCTAGTGGGGCCCGGGCTGAATGGATGAGCTGTCAGGATAGCCAGTTCTGTGATGAGAGACCCAGACTTTGTGCAGGCTCAGATGGGGGGAGAATATCGGTTCCTGTCAACCCCACAGCAAAAGCGAGTCCCGTGTCAGAGCTACCCTGAGGACGGGTGTGGATGTAGGAGGCGCAAGAGCCTGGAGAGATGCTGAGGGGCTGTCTGGGGATTATGGATCTATGCTTGATCAAGTCCATCTGTGGAACTCGCATTTTAAATTCAGAAACATGCACCAAAAGACACACACAGGAGTTGATGTTTGCACATTCCTCATTGGCTACCTCACTAGGTTTTAATTAGAAGAATATTGGAGATACATCCCTGTACACACTACTGAAGCATTCCGCTGTCAGTGCAATATTCTTGATCCTCCCGTGTCTGTATTCGTTTTAATTCTGTCCATATTAAGTTTCTGTCTCTGGATTGTTTGTTCCAAGATGTGCCGCTGGGAGCACGAGGAGTGACAAGAGACTCCCGGGGAAGAAAGAGAAAGCAAGAGAGGAAGATGTAGAGGGAATAAGGAGACAAACAGGGTTCCCAAGAGAGTATGAGCAGATGAGACAACGATGGTGTCTGTTAGCGGGACGTGGAGTGACAACACAGAGGAGCATTAGTAGAAAGGAGGAAATGGGGAAGACAGAAGTTGAAAATAAGGAGAGAAACTGACGGTAAGGACCAGACAGACTGCAATTTCTGTCCCATTTCTGCACAAGTCTCAGCTTTGTCGCTGCACATATAAATGGCAAATATAATGTATAGATTTATTATGTTCTGCTGCTTTCAGCTTCATACATTGAATGTAAGTCTGCTTGAAATATTCTGCTGATTTAAAGCGTAATCTGTCCATATAAAGCATTTTTCGCTCCTTTGAGGACACAGTTTATTCAACTGGCGCTGACGGTACCTTAGGCTGGTTTGTACGAACTGTGGAAATATGACTTTTTGAATGATTTTTATTTATTTATTTTTTTGTTTCAACTGTTAAAATCCTTGCAAAAATAAATGAAAAGAGATGAGACTTACACTCTCCAGACAGAAGCTGCTTCAAGGTCTTGGCATTACATTATTGGTTATATTGAATATCAATCCAGAGAGTGAGGGTGTTAACTATCCGGATTAAATGCAAGATCATGGGTGACTCGAAAGCCGTTTTTTTTTTTTTTTTTTTTTTTTTTCTCACTTCTTTGTTTACTTTCCTTTTGATTTTTGCACAGAAATACACAGTTATGAGTCAGGATGTCTGTTAAGGAAGAAATTCACAATATAATATATAGAATCTGTAACAAATTATGATGTAAACAAACAGTTTGCAATCCCAAAAATCTTTCATTTTATGCCTGCTTGTGCTAAATGTGCAAAATTATATCAAAGAAAAACAAAACCTGCTTGACTTTGAAGTGTTAGTGGTAGCTTGAAGGAAAAAAGAAAATACAAAAGGTCAGGAAAGTGTGAAACTGTGGAGGAAAAAAAAAAAAGGAAATATGCAGTGGTGTATTTTGACTTGGCCAAATCAGACGGCGACATTACACCCTAGCTGGCTGGTAGACCCAGTTGGAAATGCATATAATGATTACATTTTGACATTATTATCCTGACATCCACAGCAGTTTGGTCACAGGAACAGTGAGAGCAGATGCAGTCTAGTATGTGAAGAAGTGCAAAAAGAGTACACATAAATTCAGCAATTGGACATAAAAAAAAAAAAAGGAAGAAGCACAAAAGTACTAGACATATTGAGAAACTACACCATGGTTGAAGACAGGCGGGGGAGAAAAGTAGAACTGGCAGAGTTGAGAGGAGCGAGAGCAGGAAAACATCAGTGGAGAACTCATCACAATGCAGTGCAGCAGAGCAGCTCCCGGCCTGCACCACAGGAATCCCATCTTCAGGGCTCAGAGCAGGTAATAGGAATGCTCCAGCCATTAATGCTGGGAGAAGAAGAACAGGAAAAACCCTGTGTTCTCTGTCGATGCCTTAGCCTTTCTATTGCCCACCTCTGATTCAGCAGCAATCCACACCGGCACACCTAAAAGAAATGGATTAAAGGCAGTTCACAACTTGTATGGCAGCCAACTTACATAAAATTGTTTGTGAAAAAGGGGCTGAACACAAAAAAATACCAAGAACACCCCCAATCTTCAATTACAAGGCCAGAAACGGGAGCTCTGTTCACTCCGTGTTCTGCGTATCCATTTCCGTCTGATACCGACAGATTAAGCTGGAGCTTCTCATGAAGACACATATTTTACATTAACTCTGACTGTGACTGAAATGCATTCAGATCGACATTGTTGGAGAGTTTAAAGAAAGCAACAAAGAATCTTATTTTATGTGCTTCTCTATAGTCTTTTTTTCCCCCCCTCAAAGATATTACCAAACATGATTCCATTTACATTCAGGAAGCCTCCACAAAATAACCCCCTGTCAGTTCTCTGTGACAGCTCTGTAAGGGAAACGAAGTAATTTGCAAGCACTTATTTATTTATTTATTTTTTTTCCGGAAACTTACTCACGGGTGGGTTGTAGCAGGTGTGTGCTTTTATGATGGAAAAACGCATTCAGCAGATTTGCCAGTCGTCTTAATCTACTGGCAAATTGTAACGTAAGTGATGAGGAGAAAAGTAAAGTTAGTTAAAGTTGCCTGAACTAGGGCTTGAACGACTTTGGATTTTTTTAAAGTCGACTTATTATGTGTTTGAAAGCCGACTAGTCGATGACGTTGTGCATAAAAATCCAGTAGAAAGTAATGCTTTGCAACAATAAAATCTATATTCTTGACCTGAATACATATCGTAGTGTTTCACACAAAGGAAGCTACGGAGGATTTTCTGCAAAGTAATTCAAGCTTGAACACGGGCTACAGTCGGCCGTAGCCCACGCCAACACCATAAACACCGTCAGTCTGACACAAACACCCACTACAACCACAGCAACAATGTCAATTAATGTAACACAACGGAACTGAATATAAACACATGAGCTTATGAATACTGTGCGCTGCAGATATCTATGGTCTTTATAAATAGGCACCGTCAACAGCATTTATAGTACTTCACAGTTGTAAGATAGGGGGGAAAAAAACGGCATATCCTTTTCCGTGTATAGCAGCTAAATGAAATTTACCATCCAATTGTTGATGTGCAGTCTCCTTCTCTCTGTTACCGCAGGTGAAGTGGTCAACTGACTGCTGTCCAGAGTATTTGGACCGTTCCTGAGTGTGTAGTGCAGTAGTACTTTTGTTGTATTTCAGTACTGACTTACATATTCTGCATGTCATGGTAGAATGGACTTCATCTTTAGCTGCTAGTTTGCTGCAACGACCCACTGAGCTCCTCATCTGTCTTCTCCGAGGCGTCCGTGCTGTTATTGTCATGTGATCGGCAACTAGTCGACTTCCTGCTTAAAGCGTCATGACACAGCAGTAAAGTCGACTAGTCGGTACAACCCCCTAGCCTGAACATGCATCAAAGAAAAAGGGTCTGTAGTTTGCACCAGTGAGTACACAACTCTGACGTAAGGCTGGAGGTATATCATACAAAAAAAATAATAAGCAGATGTTACTTTTGATTTCTTTACTTGAGAGAAATCGTTTCTTCTTTTGTGCAGTGCATTAATTGAAATAATAATGTCTGAAGAAAAACGAGTAATATGTGCTAAGCTGTTATTTCGTTGTCGATTCCTGTCAGTCATACGCCAAACAAACAGCATTGTTGAACCTGATGTAATTAAATACTACTTAAAATGAACCCAGGATATTTTTTTTTTTCTACAATACACCGGTAAATGGCAAGTAGTTGTAATAGTTGTTGTTTTTTTGTTTAGTTTTTTCCGCTGCTTTGGGCTAATTCGGTGTCACTGATATTGTAAAGACACAAGGATTAGGGGGCTATTTGATGGTCATGATTGCATGTTTGCGCTTAGTGACAAATCAGATAAGTCAGAAGAAAATTGTGCTCAAGTATCGAAGAGCGTGGATGGCTGTTATTTGGACTGATTAACTCGTGTCTGTTAAGTCTCAGCCATCGAGCCGTTACAGACGGCCATTGTGCATCGCATCAATTTGTAAATACATGAAATTACACGGTATGCTGGGTGTTTGTTGGCTCATTTGGAGAGTACAATTCAGAGTCTATGGACGATTGGGAAAACAACAAATAGTGGAAAAATATAGTTAGGCGGGGCTCAGTTGTAACACTCTGTTCAATACCATCTTCAAGGTACAATGAGTGGATGCAATACAAGATGCAAGGGCTAATAAATCAACAATGTCTTCTTCTCTCATTGTTATTTTGCAAATAAATATGACAAAGAGCGCTTATGTGAGATTCATAATTAGATTTTGCCTCGTTATATCAGAATAAGGGGGGCACACAAGAGCCTCACAGCAAGAAGGTTCTGGGTTCAAATCCATCGGCTGACTGGGGCCTTTCTGTGTGGAGTTTGCATGTTCTCCCTCTGTTTGTGTCTTCCCACCGTCCAAAGACATGCTCATTAGGTTAATTGGTGATTCTAAATTGGCCGTAAGTGTAAATGGTTGTCTGTCTCTCTCTGTTAGCCCTGTGATAGACTGCAGACCTTGGTCCAGGGTGTACCCCGCCTCTCACCCAGTGACAGCTGGGATTGGCTCCAGCCTCCCCCGCGACCCTCCAGAGGACAAGCAGCTACAGAAAATTAATTAATGAATGACTATCAGAACAACCCCCCCGTGCTTGTCCAGAAAACAAGTCAGTTGTTCATTAGGCCGAGAGGGCGTCGTCGTCCTCCTCGCCGTCAGAGCTGCATGTCTCTAACATCATCAGCGCTATAATCAGCTCAATCTGTTTCATGGTTCTTTGCTACCAGTGGAGCCGAAGCCGCGCTTGCCAGCTCTTCTAGATGACACTCGCCATCACGTTCTGTCAGGATCAATTAGTATTCACCCTACATCTCTCCTGGCGTTCCTGCGTCCGTCAAACCCCCCGGCGTGCGTTCACATTCTCCCATTCTCCTGTTCATTTGGTCATCTGGTCATGATTACTAATATTTATTTCATTCAACTGCATGTAGATTTTAACTAAATGTGCGCAACCCCGGTCCCGACACCATCTGTTTGTCTCCTCGCTCCCTCTCTCTTTCTCTCTCTCTGTGCTTTTCCTCTTCCACTCACGGCTCCCACTAAGCAACAACCATGTCCCTGCCAATAAAGGACAATCATAGCATGACTAAACATGATTTCACAGAGACAATAGTTATTTGGCCACAACACCCGGTTGAAAATCAACAGCAAACACATTTTTTTTTTTTTTCACCCCCCTCTCAGGCAAATGGTGCATTGTGCCGGCGCTGTACATAACGGCTTTTGGGTCATGGGAAGATATTCATCGGGAGCTTCCACAGATTACGAAGCCAACTGCTTCGCTATGTCTTATGGTAATGAAGGGTTGTTTTTAATAAGCTGCCTCTCTCGCAGGAACGTGGGACTAATATCTCTAGCCTAAGTAGGGGGGTCACTCAGGTCAAATCCAGATGAAATTGCTGCTCACTTTTAATTCCAAAATCTTCAGTATCTATTGAAACGTGAAACTGATTTAAATATTAAGACCTATCCCGTGGTATTACAGTGCCAATGCATATTATGAAACACAGTTTTAGTTCAAATTAAACTTGTGTTGAGTTTAAATACTTGCCGCAGTGGATTGCATAAATGTTTATCTTTTTTTAAAAAAAGAAATCGGCAGATGACTATGCAAACATGCAAGTTCCCAGAGGCCCCATTACAACAGACTGCAGGTTAAACATAATATCAGATTAGATGAGGGATCAAGCTCCTCTACCTGAGAAATAAGAGCTCATCAAACACCACTTTAAGTAGCAGATGTGACTTATCAAATGTGTCTATTTGCATGCTTTAATAGACCAAAGTGCACTAAAGCGAAGGTTATTCTTGAACTGCTCATATCATATCTGGATGAGACGTTCTATTTCACACAGGCTTAGCCAACCGACTGGCAGCAGGTACAAAAATAACTAGATAGTTTGAAGTGAGCATAAGCTCACTAGTGAGGCTGTTTCAAACTTCAAGGGCTGCTCCAAAGCTCTTATGGCACTCACATTTTGAGTGTTGAGCTCAGGATTAGGGGGGGAAGTCACATCTGCCCCAGAGTTTCCCTCCTCAACCTTCCGAGGTCCGTCCCCTCCATTTCCAGAATCAAGCAAGTATGCAAGAGAGACCCTAGATCGATGAACGCTCATCAGCCTCGCCATCTGGCCCCAGTTTGTTTTCTTAGCAAATGAAGCTGATTATTGAGCAGGGTGGCTAATGGCGCTGAAATCTACTGGGTGGCTCCTGGTTTATTTGGCCATCTGAAATATACAGAGAAATGTGAATAATAGCAGGTTTTGAAAAAAGAAAAAAAAAAAAAAAGAAGCCACATGCATGCTACCATAATGGTTGATGATGCATGCAGGTGTTTTCAATCAGCCTTTAATGGCTTTGACGACACTGAGCCGGGCGTGGTCGGAAGTGGCACATGCTTGCAAATATCAGCCTACATGGAGCAGTGCAGCTGCAGCCTGAGGTATCTCCTATTATCACTTGCAGCAGCAGCAGCAGAGACATGGATGCAGCTAAAACTAGGGCTGACCTTTCCTTCTGGTCGCGGCTACTTCAGCCAAAAATGACGTGCAGAACTATAAATTGCCTACATTAGCCAGTATTTGTATGCGACAAAAAAAGTCTTTGCTGGAGTATATTGATAAAGTGCTCATAGTGGACGTATCTGCTGCCAATTCAAATGTGTAGTTTTGGCGTACAAGTCTAGAATGAGGCTTGTGAACATACAGCTCCAGTTGGCTTTGTTAGAAAACTGGCATTAAAGAAAACCCAACACTAACATTTTTTTTTCTTTTACATGAGTTTGATAGTAATCTCTCCAACAAATCATGTTGTCAGTACTGTCTGTCTGATCATTTCTGGATTTCTTTTGCGTCTGCTTGGACAGAAGATGGTGCAACCCCTTACCCATATTGCAACCGATAGCCATTCTAATATATTGCTAGATTATTAAAGGGGAACTACTGTTTTTTACAGCCTGGACCTCTTTTCTGGCGTAAAATACGGTCGTTTACTCACCCATATAACTTTTGTGTAATTCGTATTCCTTCGGGAGATATTTAAAGCGGCGTATATCCATGTAGTGGGAGTGACTGGGGCACCGCAACGTCGCCTCTAAATAATGCATTATCTGCTGCGAAACTCTTTCATTTCACCAATATTTTGTTATAATACGCTAGTGCTATTCCCTGTTGAGTCCGGAGTTAGCTGTTATCATCATCCGGGTTCTGCAGATTGACCTACAGACCCCGGATGATGTCATCTCTGAGCGCACCGCTGTAATTTGCTACTGCTAGTTTTTTTGCAACATGGATTAATATTTTTACGACCCTGAGGTTGTGGACGAACCATAGCAGTAGCAAATTACAGGTAAACAAGTTGCGTTTCGGTACCCCAGTCACTCCCACTACATGGATATACGCTGATCGAATTACCTCCCGAAGGAATACAAATTACACAAAAGTTATATGGGTGACTAAATGACTGTATTTTATGGGAGAAATAAGGTCCAGGTTGTAAAAAAAAAACAGTAGTTCCCATTTAACTTTCAAAATGTAAATTCACCAAGCTTGCACCACTCTGTTTTCCTTTAGCCCCACTGTCCATGAGGCCACACCCCCTACAGCCATTGTTTCCTCAATGCATTTTTTAAATAAACTGGGATTCAAGTTTCAAGCCGAATCTCATGTTGTATTTACTACTTAGATACCAAACCTATAATTCAGTTATTCTAAAGCTTTAACTGGTAACATGCTTCTGACTTTGCCTTCTCATCCCCACTTGATTATCGCTGCAGTAATATAACGACAGTAACTGTTTTGGATCCGTGCAGCATACACAGGCTTTAATGTTTGACTCTGGATGCTGCACAGTTTCCATATTTGCAGAGTGCCTACTCTGATGCACGCTGTGCCTCAAACCACTTCATTTTCATTTCGCTGGGAAAAGGCGTGCACCTCTCCTCCTTAATGCAAGCACCCAGAGCAACCAGCACAAGCCACTTGTGCAGAGACAACGACACAATCCTACAATAGTTTCCCAACCATAAGCACTTCTAAATGTGTTCAATGAAATTCACAGCACAGGCAGGAAGTAATTCTATTATGGTGAACATGCTGTATTCCTTGTCACTGTGCTACCTTTACCCTCATCTCCAAACATCTTTTATTTCTGGAACAACAAAAACTTTCAGGCAGCCTACTCCTAACCCCACAGCTACGAATGAAAATACACTGATCAGGCATAACATTATGACCACCTTCCTAATATTGTGTAGATCTCCCTTGTGCCTCCAAAACAGTTGTGTCTCATCAGAGAATGAACATGGGCCTTCTGAGGGTGTCCTGTGGTGTCTGGCAACGGGATGTTGTTAGTGGGGGGCCTTTGGGTTGAGGGGAGGGGCCTCTGTGGATAATCTCACAGATACTTGATCAGTTTGGGATCTTGTGAATTTGGAGGCCAGGTCAACACCTTGTGCTGTTCTTCATGTTTTTTTTGAGTTGTTCCTAAAGTGTTTTTGTGTGTGTGCCTGCATCCTGCTGGGGATGGCTGCTCCCATCAAGGAGTGTCATTGCTATGGGGTGGGGGTGCCTGGTCTGGTCTAGGTGGGTGCTACATGTCTAAGTAACATCCACATAAATGAATGCCAGGTCCAAAAGTTTCCCATCAGAACACTGAATTGTCAAAAGATGGTCAATGTTATTTACTTCTCCTGTCAGTGGTTTTAATGTTGTGGCTGATCGGTTTATGTCTTCATTGTCTCAGTCAGCAGTGGACATCAGTTATACACTGCCTCAACCAGCCAGTTAAACCTGGGCAGGAACTTTTTGTTGCATTAACAAAGCTGAATGATCTCTCCACTAAGATTCAGAAACTGCAGCACAGGTCAACAACTTCAGTCGTCCCTGACGGCGAAGGGAAGAAAAGGCTCTTTTCTGACTATTTTCTGGCTCCCAAAGAAAATACATTAAGCCCATTCTGCACATACAGTATGCCTGCTGGACGTGCGCATGCCTTCTGGGACACACAATGTAAAGGAACCACTGAAGCAAGTGCAATCAGGTGACTGGCTTATAACTGCAGCCTTGAAAGGTGCCTTAAGTACAGTGATGTGTGACTCGCTGACAAAAGCGAATGGGCGTCTACACTACGTCTTGCAGGAGTCTCGGGGTCCGCGAGAAACACGCCGACACTCACAGACCGCTGCATTGTGCGAAGGTGGTCAGGTTATATGGGTGGGTTTGCTTAACACCCTCCCTGCAGAACGGCACTACACAACAATGTGGCAGTTCCTTGGGCTTGTTCTCTTAAAGTGGGTGGTCCTTAGAAGAACAAAGGTGATGTCATTCCTTCCTACCAATCATCATTGAGCATTATTTAAATGTTCTTATTTTGCTTATGTCACTGTTCACTTTGATTTTTAGTAGAGTTTCATGTATACGATTGCTAACACAAACAGATGTGCACTTATGCACACATTTGGTCCTGAAGGAAACCAACTTAAAAAAAAAAAGATTATTATTTTATTATTTTATTTTGTGACTAAACCGCCCAGCTGTAGTTTTATTTCAGTGTTTTTTGAATAATCTTTCTCCCATATTAATATAGACATCCAAATTCCATTGTTCACATTGTCATCCTCTGCCTACATCTGTCACATCCCAACCGACAATGCTTTCCCCTCTGACCAACGGAAATAAACTTCCCTTTAATTCCCTTTCAACCCCAAAAGAAAAAAAATCCCTGTTTGAAAAAGGCCATGGCAACCCTTGAGAAAATAATTACCGTTGAAAATTTAACGGTAAAGATCCCCACCCCCCTATAAGTCTATTGACACCACCCTCTGGCCCGTGCCTGTGTTTTTTTTTTTTTTGTGTGAGGCACACGCCGGCAAGTCCAACCCCTCCTATTCAGAGAGATTTCCTTCATTAGCCTACTCAATACCCAGGCTCCTTTTATGGCTCTTTAACCCAGCTGCCTGCCTTTTTAAAACCGCCCTGACAGTTTCAATTGAGGACTCCACAAATAGCAGCCTTGACCACCGCCGAACACAAAAAAACACACGAAAGAGAGGAAGCGTGCGTGTAAAATGAAAATTCGATTTTCGGATTCAAGCGAGCAAGCGTTGGTCAAATTACAAAAGCTTTGTTACAGATATTTTAAACCTTTGTGAGAGGAGATGTTGAGTGCCAGGACAATGAATGAAAGCCTCATGCTTGATTTTCTTACATAATGTGTGTGTGTTTAGCCAGTATGTAGGGATATGGGTATGCATGTCATTCAGGATAAAAAGAAAAAAATGACCAAGCCAGTTAATACAACAATAGCTGATTGGCCAGATCCCCAAACCACCATGAAACGTCATGACGTGATTGGTGGACATGCCAGAAAATCACTTTCCTGTTCCTGTTTGAATGATGCAACCGCCAGATGCCGGGGGTCGCAGCAGCCCCCGTCTCGACAGACGATTGCCAAGGAAACCTCTTCATCCGTTAAAACACCGTGAGGCCCTGTAACTCAAGATCAATGGCTCTGAGACAGGATGTGATGTAGTTATTTTTTTTCTTTTCGGTCAGCTGATGCACACTGTGCGAGCGAACAATGGCAACAATGCCGAGCGCACGTGCTCCATTGTTGCAGTGAAACTGAGACATAAGGGCCTTTCCCTTGGGGGGCTTCCTTCCACCTCCCATCTGTCATTGTTGTCTTTGATTGGCAGACGGCATGTGGCTCCAACGGTGTCTGAACAATGTCAAGACCCCTGATAATGTTATGATTTAAAAAACGCAGGAATGTTTTTACGTAGTCAGTCAGAGGCTGTAAATGACTTAAAAATACAGATTAGGTGCGCCTGAGAGACATACATAGCCTGCATAGTTACATAAAAACTAAGCCACATGGTTCACATAAAGTGAAATTATAAGCTTTTAAAATAAAATAAAATAAAATAAAAATTATTATTATTATTATTATCATCTTACCTGATCTATTTGATTTTTTTTAATGCAGATATGTGTGCCAAACACTGAAATGAATGGTCTGAAAGACACCGAAAACTCCCAGACCTCGGTCTGCGCTAACTTACATGCAGGGTCATACTCCCACCAGGAGGGCTATCTCTCCATCCAAATTGTTTCAGTCTGATTTGGCAAAGGGCTGAAGATGTCTGCGGTAGATGTCTGCTGTCGGCGCAATACAATGAATCACGGTGAACAAAAAAAAAAGTAACATTTGAAAAAAGTCTGCATCAATCCAGAATTCGTCACACAGTCAGTGTTATTGTAGGTCTTTTATTGCAGGGAACCAGCGTGATTACCCTTTTCAAAAAAAGGCACATCAGCGTGGGTATGTATCCACTACCAGGAACTCAGCGTCCAGTGGTATATTTTATTTTTAGTGTTATTACTTCGGTTAGTGTCAATAAGTATTTTCATTGAAAGGCTTGGGGCCGTACCTGTCTGTCAAGTCAAATTCTGCTTTTCAGTGCAACAGAAACAGACCCCAGAAAAACAACACTTTCCACGTAGTGCTGACTTTGTATGCTGTAAAATAAAATAAGACACCATTTGAGGGAACAAAAGTGAAAGCTGCCAAAAGTTGTCTACCATTTATGATATATTACCGTCTTATGGGCCTCTATGTATAAGTCTTGTGTGCGTGTGTGTGTATGAGTAATCTGAAAAGGGTTTGAAAGTGTCGCCTCATGCTGATTAGTGGAAGAATGCAAAGGTTATGTCACCCATGTGCACCTATCTTATTTTTATATCGTGCTCTTTCACACGGTTATTCAGTTTCAGTTTATTTTAGTATCCTTTCATTCCTATCAGTCGAAGTCTCAACTGCCACCAGGTCCTCAGAAATATCAATCACATGGCTTTGTGATTCTTTTTTTTTTTTTTTTTCAAGCTAATATTACCTTTCTCATCCCCAAAATGCAGAAGCAATAATGAGCAGAGGCATCAATCCTACTTTCTGACACTTTACGCTTGAAGAAGAATTTTCATGTCAGGCAATAACTGCTAGTGAGCCTCAGTGGCACGAGCTCTGGGCTTGCGCCTACACCAAAGCCTAATGGGATAAATCAGCTCCTGCATAACTGGGGGCAATCACTCACTCCGTCTCCTCTCTGACAGGACTCAGTTATGGCTTCTGGGTAATATCATTCCTGTTATCTTAAGATATCAAATTTCTGTCTTTATTGGCAAAGACCTTGGCGAATGCGAGATAGTTTGCTCGCCCAAGCAAGACAGGATGAAAAATGAAAGCATATTTATCCACCTCACAAGCCTCGTTTAGGATGGAGAGCTCAGGACACTGGTGACACATTTAGGAAATCAAACTATTTCACAGACTTTAGTGTTGTGGAGCTCTTACTGTGGCCTAACCTAAGCTCTGTACCTGATGCAGAAGTTTTGTGGCGATCTCTCAGTAATTTATTTCTCAACGCTTTTCGGTGGCAACGTGGACATAATGTAAACTGACACAGAGCTGCAGTATAACGTGGTGCATTGTTCTGTGTAACACGAGTGAATTTTGAATATTTTCCTGTTTTTATTTTGTAAAGTTCTTCTTTGGTGTTTCTTGTCTTGTTTTACTTCCTGTGTTTCCCCCACTTTGTTGGAATGGTTTCTCCTTGTGTGCTCCACCCTCATTAGTTTCCCCAGGGTCTTGTTAGCCCCTCTGCCCATGTGTGTGTATATATATATATATATATATATATATATATATATATATATTTATTGCCCTGCCTTTTCCTTTGTTCTCTGTCAAGTTGTCTGTGATGCTACCCCTGTTTAGCTACCTCTGTTCTGTTACCCCCATTTGTCTCACCGTTCAGCTCCACGTGTTTCCTTGTGTTCTCGTCTTGGTTTTTGGTCTTCCCCGGTTTCTTTTAGATTTGTGTGTTTGAGTTACCTTTCCTTTCCTGCAGTGCCTTAAATTCAGTTTTTTGAGTTTTTATTGAAGTCATTTCGTTGCCTGCTCCTGCCTCCCCTTAGTGTCTTGCATTTGGGACCTCCTTCCCTTGCTACGTTACATGAACTGTGTGTTTGTTGTGATGTGTATTTGACTGTTGACAGTTTCCTATTCCTACCTGAATTGTAAATGTGTAAATGGAACAAATTCACATTGTTGGGCACAGTTTCAAGGCTGTTATTCACCGATCAGGCTTAACATTATGGCCACTGACAGGAGAAGTGAATACCATTGACCATCTTGTGACAATTCAATGTTCTGCTGGAAAACTTGACCTGGCATTTATTCTTGTGGCTATTACTTAGACATGTACCACCCACCTAGACCCAATGACACTCCTTGATGGCAGCAGGCATCCCCAGCAGGATGCAGCCTGACACAGGTACACACACAGAAACGCTTTAGGAACAACTAAAAAAAACATGAAAAACAGCACAAGGTGTTGACCTGGCCTCCAAATTCACTAGATCCAAAACTGATCAAGTATCTGTGAGATGATCCACAGAGGCCCCTCCCCTCAACCCAAAGGCCCCCCACTAAGAACATCCAGTTGCCAGACACCATATGACACCCTCAGAAGGCGCATGTCCATTCTCTGTTTTGGAGGCACAAGGGAGACCTACACAGTATTGGGAAGGTGGTCATAATGTTATGCCTGATTGGTGCATTTCAGGTTTTGATTATGGAACTGGGTCAGTACCTTCAAAACAGAGATGCTATTTAATCGATGTCTCTTAAGGTAAAACCTGCGTCGATAAATGATCTTTTTTTTATCTTTTACTTGATTTTCATTGTCAAAAATATCAGGTCACAAAAAGCCAAATGTAACAGCTAGATTTGCTTTGGGATGTTGTGCAGCAGATTGTGGATGAGTCATCGTTCTTGAGGTGCTTGTGGGCAGGCAGGACACCTAAGGGGTGTCAGAGTAGCGCGGTGGTACTTTTTAAGCTAAAGCTCATTGGACACACTCCGAAGCCAATAAAGTCTGGTGGCTGAAACTGCTGATTCTCTACGAGGTGACTCAGTACGCATTTTTTACAATCGCAGCGAGGGAAAAGGGGCTGATTGACGGATGTTAAGAAGAGCAATTCTCCATTAACGGTGTTACTAAACTGAAGGTCAGCCTGAAGAGTAAAAAAGCTTGTAGCACGAGCTTTAATAATATCTGACACAAGTGAAACATCCAAGGATCAGTGTTGCACGAGCATGTACATCTAACGAGAATCATCAAGGGCTGATCTTGTGTTTTTGGCCTCAAATTGTTTAAGTACTATGTAACCAATTATCAGACCTTCTGATCAAGTTTGGGGCATCACAGTGGTGTGGTGGCTTGCACTGAAGCGTCACTGCAAGATGGTTCTGGATTCGAATCCATCGGCTTTTTTGTGTGGAGTTCGCATGTTCTCCCTGTGTCTGTGTGGGTTCTCTCCTTCTTCCCCCCACCGTCCAAAGACATGCTTGTTAGGTTCATTGGTGATTCTAAATTGGCCGTGACTGTGAATAGTTGTCTGTCTCTCTGTGTTAGCCCTGCAATAAACTGGAGACCTGTCCAGGGTGTACCCCACCTCTCTCCCAATGACAGCTAGGATAGGCTCCAGCCCCCGTGCGACCCTCCAGAGGACAAGCGGTTACAGAAAATGAATGACTGAATGATCAAGTTTGGAGATCCTTTGCTTCAAATACTCTGAGCATTCATCAGACCAGATATAAAATTGTTAAAGCCATTTCTATTTTTGTTGCTGGGAAGACGTCACTGAGGCACAGAAAAAACAAACACGCTTTACTGATGCAACCAACCGCTCTCACTGACCTGAAAGTGTTGAACGCCCTTATATGCCCTTATAAGTTTTCATCAGAGACCACAATCCCTGCATTTCTTCAAATCTTTTTCCCCATAGGGACAGGATTTCACCGTATCGTACTAGGCTCAACCCTTTTTCAAAGTTTTACCAACAACAGGATTTTCTTTGACAATTTTATTGTTATGAGCTGGGTGGGTATTTATCCCGTGTTGTTGCAACACTTTGTCAGTTTTTCTGTTACGTTCTTCCCGAGCCTCACGCGGAAACATCACCCCGTCCTGCCAACAGAAGTGTGGAGAGAGTGTTTCCACAGTTAGCGCAGCCCGTTTCATTCACAGTGGCAGACGTGACGTCAGTACAATCTTTTTGTTGAACCCAAAGTTTTGTGATCAGTGTGTTAGGCTTTATTGCAGTGTAAATGCCAGCGGCATTAATATTGTTTCAGGTAATCTCTTTCAAGGTTTATATTGAATATATGAATATAAACTGTTTCAATTATAACGTTATGACCACCTTCCTAATATTGTGTAGGTCTCCCTTGTGCGTCCAAAACATTTGTGACTCATCAGAGAATGGACATGGACTCCGTTGTCTTGCCTACATGAAGAACCTTGTGCTGTTCTTCATGTTTTGAGTTGTTGAGTTGTTCCTAAACCGTTTGTGCGTGTGTGTGTGTGTGCCTGTGTCAAGCTGCATCCTGCTGGGGATGGCTGCTGAACATGAAGGAGTGTCATTGCTATGGGGTCGGGGTACCTGGTCTGGTCTAGGTGGATAGCACATGTCTAATAGGCAGTTTAGGCTTCTACGTTAATTTGATGCCATAGCTACAGCGACAGCCCAGACCCTACGCAGAGCCTAGAGCTGTGATTTGTTCACTTGGGATTAGCGTGTTTCCGCTTTAGCATTTCTGTCTGCTTCTCCATCTCTGCACTTTTCAAATTGATTGCTTTGGATCAATAAAGATGGAACACATTGAGGAAAGGTTAACTGAGTAGATTCAGAGATACAAACATTTGAATTCGTCGAAATTCGGCAAAAGTTTCAGTCGCCATCGTTGAAAGTGAAGCAGGAAGTGGAAACAAAAATTAACTCGACTGGCAAAAAAGACACAGCGCTGGCTAGAGCATTTTTACAGACTGATGAAAAGCGCACAGGCGTAGGCTATGTGCGTAAGTTACGGCGTCTATGTCCCGCCATACACTAAATGACATCCACAGGTCCAAAAGTTTCTATGCAGAACACTTAATTGTCACAAGATGGTCAATATTATTAACTTCTCCTGTCAGTGGTTTTAATGTTGTGGCTGACCGGTGTATGCAACCACATATGCTATATGTTGATCATTTTCAATTCATCTATCAGTATTTCCCCGTGTTTGTTTCTGTCATGAAGCCACGAAGTGTTACGCGAAAGCCAAGAAGCCTGATATTATCGTACGTATTGTCGCAAAAATCACATTAGAGGCAGAGACATAGAGATTTAAACAAAGCACCCGGGAGATAATGCCATATTAAATGTGTAATTATCATGATTAAGGCGCTATCGCCGCCACAGATCTAGGTATGTGGGGGGAAAGTCTGTGTTACATCATGCCAGAGCATGAACAGAACACACTCCTCTGAGACTAATTTGATAACCTACCATGGCTAATTACGTGTCGACAAAAACACAGCTGGCAGAAATGCGTTAAGGGACATTAACACTCTACTGCAGAGCCGGGCATCCGTAGATAAAAATGGCATGATGTGTAAATTAAATGACAGTTTGGAACAGGGATACAAAAGTAAAAGATTGTTCACTTCCTCTGAGTGAATGCACATTTCATAATATCATACCACCTTAACTTTGTGGATTTTTTATTTATTTTTTTGCTCTAATGTGCAGAAACCACAAGCGCTAGGATCCTTGGATGAATCACATATGAATATTTTAAAACACATTACGTATGTACGCGGGCCCGTATGCATTTTTCATTATGAATGTTTGATCTCTCTGCATTCTGTATAGCTAGAAGTGATTAGCAACCTTGAATATCAATACACACAGAAATCACCAGGAAAAAGAACTGTTTTTCAGAAAGAAGAATATATAGAGTCGGTGATCTCATAGATCTGTTTACAGATTTTGTGGCAATCATGGTATTTGGCAAGGTTGGAGCTCTTTCTGTGGGCTGACACCCTTTGATGTCTCCCTGGTTGTTATTTAGGCCTAAATACCTTGAACTCCTCCAGGGATAAATAAGTTCCCCAATCCTCCCCTCTAATGCTGCCACAGAGGATAAATTATATACAGATCTAGTTCTACTTCCTCTCATCATAATAATATGCTTTGCATGGCTTTTCCTCTTCATCTAGAATCATGGTAATCCCTGTGCTTCTGTGTAATTATCTCTCCTCTAGGCTGATCTCAGTGCTCCTCACCTGCTCAGCCTCGTCACATTAGCTCCTCACTTTTATCTATGACTCTTAAAGCTGCTGCCAAGGGTCCTCTTAACTCAGCCCGCAACTTTTCCCCGCGCAGCCCCTTCCCCGACACACACACCCTCTCTCAATCTTTGTCTCCAATTCCCCCTGCTTCTCACTCCATCCTTCAAGAGGAATGTGATTAGTAGGGAGAGGGGAGGGGGGGAGAGAAAAAAAAAAGAAAACTGTGCTTCACAGCAAATTTGTATTGCAGTTAAATCCCTCATTAATTTCTCAACCATTCTAATAAGTGGAATGAAAAGAAAATAATGGAAATATAATTTGCTAAATTGACAAGGAGTCACTGGGTACCTGAGGGGAACAGAGGCTGTTCCTTTCTGTTATGCATATTATCACACCATTCTGGCCTATTCTTGTGGCTGACACTAACTACTACTCACAGAGAAGATTTCCTCTATTTTCAGGTTCTTCAGTTCATCAAGATATTCGCTTCTTTTCAGTTTTCCAAGAAAGAAGTAAATGACGGACAAATTGTGCATTGTGACAGATTTCGTATTAGGAAGAATATTTCTGACGTTAATTTTTGTTTATAGCACAAGATGTACCTAGTGTTCTCATCACATGCACCTTTGAATAGCTGTCAAGAAACAGCAATTCCCTTCAGTGAGTGGAAAAGTCATTCAAATCATATTTATATGATAAATGTATATGTTTTTTTTTTTCATTAGGAATATCATCCAAATACTAAAACAATCCAAAATGTGACCTATTCTGGCAAGTGAATAGAAAAATGATACAGTATGTATTCATTTCTGAGCATTTTATGAGGTTAATAGGAGGAAGAGTGCAATTGGCGATTAAAGGGGCAATTTACGACGTTGTTAGGAAAGGTAAAACCAGGGGTCGCGTTAACCGAATATTTTCCGTCATTGACCGTTTTTTTAACCCCTTGACGCCGAGTGTCGCAAATTTGCGACGCACTGTTTCCGCTCAGACTGCAGCCGAAATAACCAGGTAATCCTCCAATGTCGGTTTGTGCAAATTCAAAAAATACCTAGGAACCTTTTGCGTAGGACCAGTCAGAGTGATAAGCAAAAACACAAATAATTAATTTCTTTATATAATTGACAAATCAATTCAGGCATCAAGGGGTTAAAACAGTGACGGAAAAATCTGAAGGCCATCTGTCAAAATGACAGATTGCAATTCAAACCCCTGACCACTTGGTGGCAAGTGAGCACATTAATTGGCTCTTGGTTAAGCAGGGATTCGCCAGTCTCGGTTAAGCAGGGATCCACGAGCAGCAGTTATGAGTCGGTTAAGATTTTTATGACCCTGTCAGTCAAAATGACAGGCAACGAAAAAGTCTAGCGCAACCTCTGGGTAAAACATTCAAAAATGAGAGCCTTTAAAGAAATTAAGATGATATTTCAAAAACATCAGTCTGTTTTGCTGCAGAGATTTGCAGCTACTGAAGTTAACATGTTAACTAGCTAGCACCGGCTTGTCACGTCTTGTAATACCATTTTCTGCCACAGGTGGGGTTAAAGAGACCATGTGGTGCCCAGTTCTGCATAAGAGAAAGAAGAACTAGCACTACCTTAAAAAGTACATTTGCAGTCAATGATTTTTATCTCTTGTCAATCATATTAAAGGGGCATGTCAATAAATGAAATAATATACATTTATGTATTGTGTCGATGACAATCCAAACTGTCCCAAGATGCTTTACAGAATCCAGAACCTGAAATCCCCAGAGCAAGACAACGCTGGCAGGGAGTCATACTGTATTTAACAGGAAGAACCCTTAAAAAGAACACAGCTTATTTGGGGTGTAAATAAAAGCTTATAATTTCACTTTACATGAACCACTGAGCTTATCTGACCTGTCTGTTTAAGGCCGGCTGGGTAGAGAGACGGGTGGAAAAAAGAGGGACTCAAAAGAAGAGATGACAAGAGAGCAGCAGACGCTCAAATTTATCAAACACTAAGTGCAGTTATGACTGATGCTCTCGGGGCGCGACCTTTGAAGAGCAGGATGGATGAGAGAAGTGGCTGCTAAGAGTTTGTTCTGAGCCTAGCACGAAGCCCCCGCACTGCGTTGCGTCTCCACTTCTATGCACGCCGCTTACGACATCTAACCCCCACCCGCCCCAAACACCAGAATCGGGCCGCATCAAACCAATACAGCGGTGTTTATCCAGTAGATCATCATGCAGGTTGGTTGATGGATGACGGTATTTCTGTGTCTGCCGATGGTGAACACAAACAGATGCTGAACACAAACAGATGCTGAACCAGTGTCCATGTTCAGTAGAAATTAAGTTAAAAACAGAAAAGTCACCAATTCAACTCAGGCACTGCTACTGTGTGCTATTTACAAGCCAGTTTGCTTAATCCTGCTCTGCCCTTTGAGTCAGTGAGTGCACATCATAGCACAGTACATTTTAATGAAGCGGCTTCAGTGTTTTAGGACTATTTAACAGAAATGACAAACCGTTTTATCAATACCCAATCCAGTATCGTATCCGAATAGATTTTTATATGCCTTCAAACAGTCACATTTAATTCTTTGGCTTTGGAAGTGTTTACTTACTCTCTGAACACTACGTCATGCTGAGAGGTGACTAACTGTGCCTGGGGAATGGTGTCAGCATTGACTGGCTGGGCTGGAGGCAGAGAGTCTCCAGACTAAGATGGAGTCTGAACTTGGACCCCTCCCGAGCCTGTGCTATATTGATTGAAGCAGGTTTTGACCAAACTGCTCAATTGATGAGTAATTTAAAAATAGTGTTTTGTCATAGCTGCTGTAAGAGATAAAGGCAGACAAGACACAAAGGCTATAAAAACAACCGATATATGTGTGTGTGTGTGTGTGTGTGTGTGTATATATATATATATATATATATATATATATATATATATATATATAGATCAATCGTTGGGTGGCCAGATGGGGTCACTGAAAACCTTGGGATGGCACAGTAAAACCAAATCATTTCAAAGAGATTAGGGATTCCATCCACAAGATAATTTTTACTCACAATTTTCCTACTTTGATTAGGCACCAAGAGTACTTAGGCTTAGGAAAATATCATAAAATATACCCTCTCACATTATTATTATTATTAACCACTTTCTGCCAAATGCACAACCATGCACATAAGCTACTGGCTGGTAAATGATAAATGGCCTTGTTTTTATATAGCGCTTTTCTACCTATTGGTACTCAAACCGCTTTACAGTCACAGACACATCTACCCATTCACTCACACAAATCCACACACATCACCCACACAGTGCCACGCGCTGTGAGCAACTGGGGGTTCAGTGTCTTGCTCAGGGACACTTCAGCATTTGGCACACTCCGACGACAGTATCGAACCCGTATGCTATCCCTCTGGTTCGTGGACAACCCGCTCTACCCACTGAGCCACACCCGCTACATATAGCTATTACGTTGTCCAATTCTGTGCACAGTTGCACTTGGACAATATAGATGCAACCGGACCAATTACATATTCAATCTGGATTGGGCACAGGTTAGCTCTGGCAGAGATGTCTGATCACTAAATTTTTACACACATGCTGACACATACAGTGGTCAGGCATAACATTATGACCACCTTCCTCATATTGTGTAGGTCTCTCTTGTTCCTCCAAAACAGTTCATACTCATCGGAAAATGGATATGGGCCTTCTGAGGGTGTCCTGCGGTGTCTGGTGACAGAATATTGTTAGTGGGGGGCCTTTGGGTCTTGGTCTTGGGTTGAGGGGAGGGTCCTCCGTGGATCATCCCACAGATACTTGATCAGTTTGGGATCTAGTGAATTTGGAGTCCAGGTCAACACCATGTGCTGTTCTTCATGGTTTTTGAGTTGTTCCTAAACCTGCATCCTGCTGGGGATGGCTGCTGACATCAAGGAGTGTCATTGCCATGAGGTGGGGGTGCCTGGTCTGGTCTAGGTGGGTGCTACATGTCTAAGTAACATCCACATGAATGAATGCCAGGTCCAAAAGTTTCCCAGCAGAACAATGAATTGTCACAAGATGGTCAAAGTTATTTACCTCTCCTGTCAGTGGTTTTAATGTTGTGGCTGATCGGCGTAGATCTTACCACAATAGGTGCATGACTTACATTAACCTTGTTAATTGTTCTTGATGAGAAATGGCTTCATTAGCGGTGTTGTTTTTTAACCTCGGCTGTTGAATGTTTTTTGACGACATGTATGTTCCCGTGCCTGCGCTTATTGCAACGGTGTAAAAGTTTCCATCAGACTTACGCACCACTGTGGTTAAGAATGTCTCTCCTCGGGGACAACACAAAGGGCAGAGGTGTTAATTATTCTACAGATCAGCAATGTCAGCAGAACTCGCTCATTGCACTTAATTGTCCCTTTGGGGGTGCTCAGGTCCTCATTATGAGAACACTTTGTAAGCCAGTGTTGTTATTTTGCAGAAACGTTTAGCAGCATTTAGTTATTTCGCAATGTTTTAATGTGTTATGTCATTTTTCTTTAAAAAAAAAAAAAAGTCTTCTATAGTTTTGTTCACTGTCTGAAATTCTGAAGTGAGGAAATGTAAAAAAAATAGCACGCTAGCTTAATGAATCCAATTGAGACTGTGCTGAACTATTCTTGGCAGATCTCTCATATAAAGAATGGATGTTAGAACATGCTCCTCTGCTTCATCCTTCCAAGCAAAGAAAGGGGAAGCTCAAGTGCCCAGAGATTGATGGGCACATGGTTCAGATCCAACTCCGCACTGACTCTGCACTCTGCAAACTCACAAACACAGTCAGGAAGCGCCTTCTCCTTAATGCACTAAACATAATTACACAATTGTTTCCAGTTTGTTATTACTTTGTTTTTTTTTTTGTGTGTGCGTGTGTCTTCACTTCAGTACAGAATTCTGTAGTGTTAATTGCAGCAAGACGGATTTAGAAAATCCCTTGTGCCAACATTTGGAAAAAACAATCTCAGGTCATTAAGTCTCGTCATCAACTAGACTGGTTAGACCGCAAATAGAAGCAGTTGTCTTTACTACCTGATAAGGGGCTGAAATGTTGAAAATATTGTGTTAGACTACACTGAGGGTGTGACAGTTTTTTTTTTGCAGATAGACAGTCTGTTTTTGTGACAATTGTCTTGACTTTCCAGTAGCCCCACAGCCGAGTCCATTGCTCTTGCTTAAACCCATGACAGTGGCATTCGCATTATCAACCACTTGTATATAAAAAAATGACATATTTTTTCCTATCAAAATGCCATGTGTGCAGATCTCAACATTTGACAGAGCAGTCGAAAATGTATTGTAAATGACAGATTGTATCAATTCAGATGTCAATTTTTATGTTAAAGCTGCTCCATTCATATAAAAGGAAATGGTAATACACAAAAGGGGCTGACAGAAACAGGATTTGGTTATTGCAATTTGTCAACAGCCCAACAGTCTATCAATCGACTTGTCAAAAATAATTATTCCGCTGCCATCATTTCCAGATTCTAACAAACTGTTCACATTTTAAATTACTGACGGGGTCTTTTTCTCCTGTTTCAGCAACACTGCGTTACACTGCTTAGTCATATTTTCCCTTGATGCATATCTACGGTTTCAAAGGCATTCTTCTCAAACCATGCATGTGACAGTATTGTTTATTAAAATGTATGATTGCTCGGTCTGTCCTGCATTGAAATTGCTCTCATTGCTCATCCAGATAGTAAACATCAAGATAATGTGAAAAGTAAACGTCAATAGCCCAGCGTCTATGAAAGTAAAACAGGCTATCCCACATTAATTTTAAAGAAACTCAGTTGCTGCGCATGTGATGTTGTTTTTTCCTCTGCGGTCAACAGGCATAGAATATCATTGAGCCAGTGCAAGAGTGATGTTAGACTACAGCAATATTTAAAACATGTAGCTGAGTCTGGTCTGAGCTGAGGATATAAGCAGATATTTTGCTGTGAGCAATGGTATCTCTCAAAAAGCCTATTGATGTAGGTGTTCAGTGAGGGCAGTCCGTCGGTAGCAACAGCCCTCTCAATTCACATTAGTATATGTAAGAAAACATCATAAATATATTATACTTTCATAAGAATTCAAAGTCAAAGAGGTTTTTATTGTCATTTCGACCATATACAGCAGCTGCAGGACACAGAGAGACGAGAGGTTGTTCCTCTAGGACCATAGGACCATGGAGCTACATGAAGACATAGGACTAAGTACAATGCAGGGGACTGAGCATAAGACATGCGTGTGCAAGCTCATGCAGATAATATGAAGCAGTGCCAAACAGTATGAGCAGTGCAAACGGTGCAGACAAACAGTGCCAACTGTGCAAGAACCAGAAACGGCGCAAAGACAAACGGTACAATACAGACAGTGCAAAACACTTGGGAGACTATGCACTTATAAAAAGACATTACATAGAACAGAGAGCAGCGCCGACTAATAGGCAGACTAACAGAGTATGAGTTGGGGTGTAAACATTTGACTGATGTGTGCAAAGGATGAAAAATTGTGTGCAAAGGGCTGAGTATAGGTTATGATATTACTGTGGTTGTGATTGAGCGTGTCTGTTGCTCAAGAGTTCAAGAGTCTGATCCAGAACTTCTTACTCAGTAGCCATGGACCCACCAACAGTAGCAGAGAAATTCAATAATCCACAAGCCCTCAAAGCTAGAACTCAGGCCAGTCAGCCATATTATGACCACTGAAGGGTAATTATCTCATTATCATGACATCTGTCAGTGGGTAGGACATATTAGACATTTTGTCCTCAAAGTTGATGTGGACTAGGCGGCCTGCTCTGATGAATCACACCTTCTTTTCCATCACATGGGTGGCTGGGTGCCTGTGTGTCGCGTATCTAGGGCACACATGTCACAGGGATGCAAGGCAGGCGTACCCCCTAGCTGTTACCACAGGGGGGATGAGGTGTCCTTAGGTGCGGGTACATATCAAAGTAACATACATATAAATGCCAGTAATGTTGTTTATGTAAGTCATTTTCTGGGAAACCTGGCTTCTGGCATTCATGCGGATGAGACCATCCATATTATTCACCGTTTAGAGATTTTCATGTTGCGGCTGATCATGGTATGATTTATTAAGGCTAAAAGGAACTTTATTTTTAAAGTTATAACAATAAACACAACATTAAGATTATGGAATACCATGATTTAAAGAAACAATGTTTCCAATGTCCAATGTTTTACTGATCCATCCACTCTGACCTCGTCCTGTATGTAGACAATAGAACGTTTACCCCAAAATGTTTACTATTACATTAAAATATATTAAGTTATAGGTCTTAAAATATTTTCTTTAAGATTGCAGTGTACTTAGAAACCATGTAGATGATCAAAAGCAATTCTATAGAAAAAAATACACACGAGGTTTAATTTTTAATTATTTGAATTACATTAATACTGCTATAGGGACCAAAGTGAGTATGTCCAATGCAGCCCACAAACAGTAATGTGCATTTTACTTTTGATATTGAAATAGGCTTTTTTTCTGTTTTACTTTGACTGTACTGTTCACTTTAACCCATGTGTTGTCTTGAAGGAGGTTATGAAACATATCCAATGGTAATAAGTGGAGAAAACGGTTAGGGTTATTAAGTATATATAGCCATTATCTGTCATTGGGTTATCTGTACCCCTTTAAAGAGATAGAGTGCCTCAGTTTTGCTGAAGGGCACAGAGGACCTACTTGTTGTGTAGACAGTGGAAAATTAATCTAGTCTATACAAACAATGCATATCGTGGATTCTTGTGGAGCTTTAGTGTACACAATATAAATGTTTGCATTCAAATGCAAACAGCTGATTGACAACGGTGGATGTTTGGTCAAGTGGATACCATGCGGGCAAATGTGTCACTCAAAATGTATGTGAAGTGCAGTTGTTTCAATACGGGAAGTACAGTGTCTTTTGGTTAGAAAGTTAATTTGCCTTAACCATGATCTTGCCAGATCTTTACATCCTATGATTGTCACGAGCACAAAATTGTGAAAGGAACCAATAGGAAAACACTGATACTGGACTTTAAATGGAAATGGTCACTTGACTTGATAGAGGTTGTGCAGACTCATTCACTGTAATTCTCTTCAAGTGGCAGGCTTGGGTCAAAATGCCCAGTATCAGAGTGTAGTGTCCTTATGTTGTATTTCTACTCGTCAGGGTTAGACGTTACAAACAGATGTTATTAATGGTCGTCATTGTGCTTGAGTCAAAATAAGAAAATACAGTAAACTATCATGTGCACACACTTAAAATACTCTCAAGCATACCCCCATCCACACAAATACATGAGACAGCCACATAAGCCCCCCCAAAAAATTATCACATCTAATTCAATCTTTCACTTCTCATGTATTCTCACAGGCACAATGTCACACTCCATAAATAACTGATCTGCTGGATCCAAAATATTAGCACAAAACTATCGAAACTAAATGACTAATAATAAAACCTCTAATAAGATTTTAATTATCAATCTGTGCAATGGAGAGAAGGTACCTTAGAAGAGCCTGAGACCGTTTCTACATTGCAACACACACCAGACTCAAAATCCTTCTGCTCACCTTTAATGCTCCACCGTGGCAAACACCATAAAAACGTTAATTTGTGCCTCAGAGTGGACAAGTTTAAACTGGCCTGCGTTCACTGCGATGAAAGTTTTGTTGACTGTTCTGTGACGCGATGTAGTAGCTGCCATTGATTGTGGCAGATGCCCTTTTGTCTTTAGCATTTATCGTTTTGTCTTTTACTAATTTGTCGGATGGCGCGATGCTTTTAGTTACTGCTCTGTGGTGACCTTGAGTGTTTTGAAAGAGAGCCAACACGAAAATAGAAGAATTATCTTTGAAACAAATTAACTGAAAATAATTAGTTTAACAAATTCATATTGTTGGGCACAGTTTCAAGGCTGTTATACACCGATCAGGCATAACATTATGACCGCTGACAGGAGAAGTGAATACCATTGACCATCTTGCGACAATACAGTGTTCTGCTGGGAAACTTTTGGACCTGGCATTCATGTGGATGTTACTTAGACATGTAGCACCCACCTAAACCAGACCAGGACCCCCACCCCATATCATGCAGCAGCCATCCCCAGCAGGATGCACCCACACAGACACGCTTTAGGAACATCTCAAAAACCATGAAGAATAGCACAAAGTGTTGACCTGGCCTCCAAATTCACTAGATCCCAAACTAATCAAGGCCCCTCCCCTCAACCCATAGGACCCCACTAACAACATTCTGTTGACAGACACCCCAGGACACCTTCAGAAGGCCCATGTCCATTACCTGATGAATTACAACTGTTTTGGCGGGACAAGGGAGACGTATGCAATATTAGAAAGGTGGTCATAATGTTATGCCTGATCGGTGTATATTTGATCATACAGGGTCAAAGGAAGATTGTCAAATTTTAGGTTTTTATGTATATAGCTTTAATCATCTGATTGGAGATACAGGATTCACATTTAGAAATGGTAAAAGTAACTTTCTATATATTGTATGTGAATACGGCACTCACCTAAAAGATACCTGAATCTAATATTTAGTCTCAAAGAAACTGGTGACAGGCTGAATAGTATCCTTGCAGCTTTTAGCAGACCTGTGTGATGTCCTTTTCTCTTTTTGATGTCCAGTTCTCATTTCAGTGAAGCCTCTTTCCAAAATACCTTCTCCTCGAAAAATCTCTTTCAATCAGAAAACCCGCTCTCCATCACTTAACATATCCTCTCCCTCCCTCTCAATCCTCTCTGCAGAATGGCTTCTCTAGCCGCCATAGCTTCTGGAGGGGAAAAAAAAAAAAAAAAGAGAACCACTGTCAGCCACTCTCTTCCTGTCACACCCATTGAAACATCGGTCATCTGCCTGCCCAGAAAATAAGCTGTCAGCATGGAGAAAGCCACTTGTGTAAGGATCATATTTATGTAAGAGTTGTGTCTGCTTCCAATTTCACGTAGGTGCAACATCTTTCACCTTCACACTCCACGAAATTCATGCATTTTCTCCATGTGATTGCAAATTGCTCCTGCACTCCACGTCCCTCACTCTTATTTCTGCCGCTGATGGATCAGGTCTGTGTTACTGGCAGCAACATTTTCTGTATGGATCAATGGCCGTATATGCATTGCTGATCACAGATGGCTATGAATATTTGATGTTGCAATACTATTTTGTTTAGACGGCATGAATCTTATGTGATCTATAGTCAACATTCACATCTTGTCTTAAACTAGAAGGAAATAAAAAAGGAGGTTACTAAGGCCTGAAGCAAGAGGTTTGGATTACAAATCCATGCAATTTACAGGGTGCTTGTTGCTTGTTATAGCCAAAATACATATTATTTAATCAGTCTGCTGAAGGAAGACCGTTGAGAGTGATGTGGTTTTACTGAGAGAGGTCAGGTCAGGCACTGACAAACTCCACAGGCTCATATTGACCTTAAATCTGCAGTGCTAATATTTGGTATTAATTTGAAATGAAATATGAAAAAATAGGAAAATAACAAGTTAAATTAATGCTTGAAATTCATGAAATGATAGTGTTACAACCATAGACTGTATAAAGATAGTTGGGGGAAGAGCTCCTCAAAAGTGAAGCCAAAAAAGTAGCACTCCCCCTTCAAGTTAGTAGATGGGACCAAGGATGGTTTCAGTCATTTTAGGTAGTTAATTTAATACTGATGCTTACTCAAGTGTCCAGTTTCCTGATAAGTTTCATTTTCGTCAGTTATTTGACGCTATAGAAACAGGATGTGACATCATGATAACTAAAAGTTGCCATGCCAACCACTCTGTGAGTCAGAAAAAATGAATAAGTACAGTGTATAATTCAACATTTCTCTGTAACTGGTGGAGGTAGAGCAGAGCGCAATATTAATTAAAAGAAAACACAACTGAGTCTGGAGTAAGTATGGTTGGGTCATCAATAACACGGCTCCATGTGGCTCCACTTTCGGACCATGGTGCGCAGACTCTGGCTTCAACTCACAAGATGGCGCCGCCTGTATTCCCTGGAAAATAGCGTCAATTAGGCCAGAGCAAGGAAGTGGGGACGTGTTGTATTGCATATTTGTACACAGTCTACGCTTACAATCCTGTGTTGTAGTATGCTTGTTGTTTTGTCAAGTTCATGTGCACTTTGTTCAAGCAGCGGAGATTGTTGGAGAAAGTCAGACTCATAGATGAGAATGAGAATGTATGCTGCTTATGTTTGGCTTTGAAATGATAGACAATCAGTCCTTACACTGTGTTGTTTTTGTATTTTCTGGTAGTCCATCATTTGACAAATCTGAAAATGAATGTCGATTTCCTTTGCAAGTCAAATCATATTGCAAGTGGTTTTTAAATTAAAAACACACAAGATTCAAGGATCTGAGGATTCAAAACTCCATGTTTTTTAATACTTAGCCGATGGACAACCACTGCTCAAACAAGACTAACAGAAGGTCAACAAATCATCCAGCTTCTACAACATGCAGGTCGATTGTGTGTACCTTTTGAACCGACCCATAGGAGTGTAAAATAGTACAGAGATTTTCTGTCTCTGTCTTTTGACACAAAATGAATTTTGTTGGGTTGCAAAATATTAGGTTTGGGCTTAGAAAAGAAGACCTTTGTTGCCGTGGTTACAGTAATAAACACAAGGTTAAGGTCATGCTTACTGGAAAACGTTTTATTGAGCAGTCTGAAACGGGAAAAACAAGCAGCTGTTTATCATGTTTATGTCCAGTGTTTTATCGACCCATCCATCCACTCCGACCACCTCTCTGTGTGGACTTTATGGACGTATAACAATATCCTCTTTTCTCCTTTCATAATGACTACATCCACCAGAGGCCACTGTCAAAATGACACCACAATTATAGTTGTCATAATGAGCTGCTTGTCTAAATAATCTTTTGTGGGAGAACAGTCTCAAGCAGGTTGTTAACACAAACTAATCACATTGGAACACAAACCAATTAATTTTAAAGACTTCTCCTTTTTTTAATGTACTTAGCTTAGAAGATCTGCATAAAGTCACATTAATTGTTTCTTACCCTAATTGAAATTACACTGAGCGGTAAAAAATAAAGAGGGTCATAATGCAACAAATGTAGGTTGCAGAGTTTATGTCTGTTGATCTCATTTGTTCCGCACCAGTCGTTACTGAGAGCAAACGACCAGGAAAAGAGCAGTGAACAAATTCCCAGTGACCCAGATGCAAAAAAAAATAGGAGAAAATGAGGAAACAGATCTCATATTATTCTTATAACAAAATGAGAAAGCCCCACATGTGAACTGTGCATGTGAAGACCTCCAAACATGCATGCAAGATGCATGGGTGAGGGAGCAAAGCACTCGGTTATATGTGACTAACCGTCCTGCTGCCACACTTTGATGTAATATTTTGTCGCCCCATTCCTCCCTCGCTTCCCACGCCCCCCATCATCACCCCCACCCCTTTTTTGCTTGTGATAAACGGAAGCTGTTTCTATCAAAGCAGCTCAGCGTGATGCTGTTCTGTGTGTCCACCGGGACCCTAAAAGCATTAGATGGTGTGAATAGTGCAGCCTGAGTGGGCAGAGCTGGTGTGTTGCAGTGTCGGATGAAATGCATGTCAGTGTGGTGGTCTGAGTCTCACCCTGCAGGAAGTTAAACAACCACGGCAATGAACTGAACAAGCTTTGAAGACTGCACCGTGCATCTCTTTGGAAATATTTTAAAGATTCTCTCTGTATTTCCATACATTTATAAAAGATATCCAGTGTGTTTATAATTGTATAACGGTATCACATTCACCCTTTTTACCACATTTCACATTTGTCAGATCAAAGATTTTATTTAATGTTCTTCATCTTTTCAAACCAAAATACTCACAGTCAGGCGTCAGCTTGCGCTTGCGTTTGTAATGACACTGATAACAAGAAGTGAGGAATTTGTTCTCGCTCCTAGGGCTGCGAGAACAAGAACAAAGTTCATTTTGGCCAGATAATTTATACTTTAGACCTGTCCAGGGTGTACCCCTGCCTCTCGCCCGATGACAGCTGGGATAGGCTCCAGCAGACCCCCGCGACCCTTAACAGGAATAACCGGGTATAGAAAATGAATGAATGAATGAATGAATTTATACTTTACAAGAAACTCAAGTCAACTCAAGGTCGGGGAGGAGGTCCTGCCTCAAGTGGAGGAGTTCAAGTATCTCGGGAACTTGTTGACGAGCGAGGGTAGGATGGAGCGGGAGATCGACAGGCGGATCGGAGCGGCGTCTGCAGTGATGTGGGCGCTTAAGTGGTCTGTCGTGGTAAAGAGAGAGCTAAGCCAAAAGGAAAGGCGAAGCTCTCAATTTACCGGTCGATCTACTTTCCAACCCTCACCTATGGTCATGAACTTTGGGTAATGACCGAAAGAACGAGAGGCCGAAATGAGTTTCCTTCCCAGGGTGGCCGGGCTCAGCCTTAGAGATAGGGTAAGGAGCTCGGACATACAGGAGGAGGTCTGAGTGGAACCACTGGTCCTCCGTCGAGAGGAGTCACTTGAGGTGGTTTGGCCATGTCCCACCGGAAGGAGACATTGAGGCCGACCCAGGACACAATAGACGGATTATATCTCTTGTCTGGCCTGGGAACGCCTGGAGATTCCTCCGGAGGAGATGGTGGAAGTGGCTGGGGAGAGGGCTGTCTGGAATTCCCTGCTGAGGCTGCTGCCCCCGCGACCCGGATCCGGATAAGCGGGAGAAGACGAGACAAGATGAGACAAGAAAGTGCCAAACTCCGGGGAAGTCCTCACGGGGCCCTACCACTCCAGCAAACGTCACATGCGCTAAGCATTGTGGGAGATGCGGGAGACGGAAGACAAGAGGCATATTTGTTATTATTATTCGCATGTCAGCCAGTCGTTTTGACGACCGTGTCCGTCAGATCACGTCGTTCATTCAGCATGCACCCGCACACAGTATACCAATCTCTACCCAGGAGCGATTACGCACTGCCAATATTAGAGTGGCTGCTGGCATTTCCGCTTTTCTGCGTTAACCACTTCCAATTTCCGACCAATCACAGCATAGTAACCGGACACCGCACGAGAAAAAAGTTCTGCCCGGTTGATGTGTCGAGAACAAGCTGCGAGAACTCCCAAACAAGGGCTGCAAGAACAAACAGCCCGAGGAGCGAGAACAAACTTCTCCCTTCTCACGGAGTATGTAATGGCCTTAATTATTATTCCAGCGCGTGTCTCTTCTGATACTAAATAAGGTGTGTAGTGTATAGTTTCACAGTTTTTCACTTTTGCATAACATGTTAAGTGGCACCAAGGCACAGTAACAAGGAAAAAAATCATTAGAGATCAACAAAAGCCAAATAATATCGAAATGTGACTGAATATTCAAAGGAAATGGCATATTTTTAAAGGAATATCCAGATCCTGACACTATTTTCTATGTTATGTTTCATGAAGAACCACCACTGAATTTTTGATCTAGCGGACTAATTCAGAGGCTGCAAATAAACTTTAAAAATAAAAACGTGTGCGTTTTCAGCAGCAGCTCAGATAAATGTCTGATCTTTCTAACGGGACCTATTTTAATGGCGTGAAAGTCAAATGGTGGTTCTTGCTTTTTTTTTCCCCCGACAAAAGCAGAAACTTTCATCATTTGGTATATTTCAAAGTAATAATTATAAAGTCTTACCATGAAACTGTGGAAAATGATTGAACTGGAATGTGCAGTTAAAGGATGTTTTGAGCTTATTCTAAATAAATCATTTATCTCCTTTCTCTCTTTCATAGCATCTGATGCGAAAAAAATTAATAACTGTATCATCGTTACCATAAAAGATGCATTAGACAAGTTTCGAATGATTGCAATTACCAGCGTAGTTTCATACGGCTCTAATGGTCCCAGTTGTATTTTTACAGCGCGGTTATATTCTTACCGGCAAAATCCCTCAATACTGTGCAAGCCTGCTGAGTAAATAGTGGTCTTAAGAACTTGGGCTACTGCCTACTTTGTCGAGACTTAACACCACTGCGACATGTACATGAGCACTGTGGGGTAGAGACAAGCCGAAGCGAGAAGACAGACAGAGGCCAGGAGACAGAGATTAGAAACAGGACAGCAAAGACAGATGCAGCTGGGGAGGGGGGGTTAATCCTGTCTGTGAGTGAGTGATCATGTCCATCCACCCAGCTGTGGCGCCATCAGGGGCCACAGGGCTTGCTGGAAGGCTGATGAGGCGTCACCGCCGTCTGCTGCTGGAGAGATCTCTCACTCGACAGTTCCTGTCAGCACGTGGGACAGCCAACCAGGTAGGAGGGAATAGAGAGAGAGAGAGAGAGAGAGAGAGAGAGAGAGAATGGGATAGGGCTGGAAGGAACACATTTTTTTCTATCCTTGTGTAACTTTTGAGAATATTCTAAAATTGTCTTCAGCTATCACTTGTTTTCACCATGGTCCTAGGCTTTTTTTCCCCCTCTCTCTGTGAAGAGCAGTGTGAAGAATTAATTGGCTTTCATAATGAGATAATTAAGGCTGGTGTGATTAATGGGCGTGTGAGGTTATCTGCAAGGTCCCTACATAGGCATTAATGAGAGACTGTCCCAGCAGGATATCACAAGCATGTCACCTTTCACCTGCCCAGTAAAAGAAGAGAAGGATACCCCCCCCCTCCCCCCTCCACCACCACCACCACCATTCCTGCTTTTAAAACCTAGAATTATGTAATCATGTGGTTGAGACGACACTTGGTACGAAAAATATGTTAATTTCATTCAACTCGTCTCTGCAAGTTCTATGCAGCTCTGCTCGCTTTGACATTTAATTCAAGTAACCTTTTTATAAACAAACAGCTCTCCGAGGTATACGCTGTATCGGCCGGATATCGTGTGTCAGTCATGTAAGAAATCACCTTGCGTGGGTAAGCAGTTGCAGGTGATGACAGAGCAGCCGGGGTTCCATTTCTATCACCTGGTCATGAATATGCTGTAAGTGGATTATATTTAAAGACAAATGCAATAAGAAGTGCAACATTAAAATGAAGCAGGATTTCTAATTCAGGCCACTTTAGCTCCCAGTGCCCAGAGGACAGCTTGCAGCACGCAATTGTTTTCTCTCCCGAGTAGATGAATCATATTCTTATTTTGAGATTACTGAATTCTGAGTTGTTTGTCTTAGCCCCCTCTCCCCCAACCCCCAAACCCCTCAGGAGGAACGAGGAGCATCGGCAAAGATCAATCTTAGACAAATGATCCGGGCGCAAACAGGAGAAGCGGAGTAGCGGGAGATAAAAGAGAGAAGGCCATCTCTGACAGTTAAAACTGTTAGGCAGGGGAATTGAATCTGGTCTCTTGGGTGATGGGCAGCTGTTTTTCTCTGTTCACTACCTGCACCGTTGAGCCCTGATGGGATTTATGTTCATATATAACTCATATCTGTTATGACTCGGGAGTCAGGCCACCAAACTGAGGATCAGAAATATCCCAACTGAGAATATGCAGCTTTTACAGTTTAGTCCTTGTAGACATACGTTTTATGGCATTATTATTATCTGATACAATGACATTTTACTTGGCAAGCTAATTGCTGAGTGGTCGGTAATGCATGCATCTGATCGAAAAATAAGTACACACCAATCAGGCATAACATTATGACCACCTTCCTAATATTGTGTAGGTCTCCCTTGTGCCTCCAAAGCAGTTGTGACTCATCAGAGAATGGACATGGGCCTTCTGAGGGTGTCCTGTGGTGTATAACAGCAGAATGTTGTTAGTGGGGACCATTGGGTCCTATGGGTTGAGGAGAGGGGCCTCTGTGGATCATCCCACAGATTCTTGATCAGTTTGGGATCTAGTGAATTTGGATTCCAGGTCAACACCTTGTGCTGTTTTTCATGTTTTTTTGAGTTGTTCCTAAACCTGCATCCTGCTGAGGATGGTTGCTGCCATCAAGGAGTGTCATTGCTATGGGGTGGGGGTGCCTGGTCTGGTCTAGGTGGGTGCTACATATCTAAGTAACATCCACATGAATGAATGCCAGGTCCAAAAGTGTCCCAGCAGACACTGACAAAAATTGTATTGTCACAAGATGGTCAATGTTATTTACTTGTTCTGTCAGTGGTTTTAATGTTGTGGCTGATTGGAGTATATGTCTGAAGTGTGTGGGAATACCTACAAACCTTGTGGCCAGTGTTGTGGCAAATACTGACACTGACGTGATGTATAGTGAAAGGCATAGCTACCATGTACGGTGAAAACAAGTCAATTTAGATTCCATGGGGGGTCTTGAATAAAGCATGGTAGCATTAATTGTTGATGTGATACAGAACGTGAACCACGGTGTCACGTATGTAAGTCAGACGCTTTTCATTGTAACTCTGAACAACTGCATTGGGTTACAATTACTCAGAGGTAAACTTTGTTACTCTATACATGCACAATAATAATAATAGCAAAATTTAACTCAACAAAATATGGTGCACATGTACATTGCAACAAACTTTATTATGAATTTAACAGTGATTTTATTTTTCATTCCGACAGGACTCTTTTCTCTTGTCTTGTTTATCCCTGTTGTTGTGAATCGTGACTTTTAGTCTTGAACAATATCTGATCCGTAAGGAACAAAGAACGGTCCGACTGTAATGTCTCCACTCTTGCCTAATTCTCTCCTTCCCGTCCAACCATTCATCCGTCTCATGTGAAGCCCTGAGAAAGCTCCAGTTCTGTCTTCGCCATGACATCCTTCTGCTAGGTTTCCCTAACGTATTCTGAAAATGTACACACAAATGCCATCAGTGCCCACACTCAGCCAGATTGCCCCTGTCAAGCGAACACACCCGCCCCCCCAGACGTTCTCGCTTACGGGATGCGAAGCAGACTTGAAAAGTGAAACCATTCAGAGATATTGCAACCCATCAGACACACCGCTTCATGAAATCTTAAAAGGAGAAGTGTTATAGTCTTGGTGAACACAGCCTTTCAGTTAACTTTGTGGCTCGCTGAAAGCTGTTGTATTTTTTAGTATGTATACGCTATTATACACAAAGAAGTCTATCGGGATCAAGGCTTTTTCTTTGTCTAAGTTCTGCAGACAAAGTTTTACAAGTGTTAAAGTAATAGACACAAAAGTCACCAGAAAAGGTGGTGTTTCTCTTGGCATTGATGCTTCAGTTTATGTATTTATATACTTGCCAAAACAAAAGTCACCACCTGGATTTTACTAGGCAAATAGGTGTGAGCCTGCTGTTGGATAATTACTGCATGGGTGATTATCTTTCAGCTGGCAACAAGTTATTTAACCCCAACTGATGCAATGAACACCTTCTCATTTCTTAAACAACCATGTCTAAAGACACATCCCATGGTTTCCTGTGGAAAAGATGTTAGTCTGTTTGAGAAGGGTCAAATCATTGGCATGCATCAAGCAGAGAAAACATCTAAGGAGATTGGAGAAACTACTAAAACTGGGTTAAGAACTGTCCAACGCATTATTAAAAACTGAAAGGATAGTGAGGAACCATCGCATCAGGGTAAGAAGAGAGGCAGATGAAGTGATGCACCCATCATGCCTAGTGTCTACTGTACAAGCCTGTGGGGGCAGTGCTATGATTTGGGGTTGCTGCAGTTGCTCAGGTCTAGGTTCAGCAACATTATGTGCCCAAAGAATGAGGTCAGCTGACTACCTGAATATACTGAATGACCAGGTTATTCCATCAACGGACATATTCCAAAATGACAATGCAATGCCAGGATTCATGGGACTCAAATTGTGAAAGAGTGGTTCAGGGAGCATGAGACATCATTTTCACACATGGATTGGCCACCACAGAGTCCAGACCTTAACCCCATTGAGAATCTTTGGGATGTGCTTGAGAAGGCTTTGTGCAGTGGTCAGACTCTCCCATCATCAATACAAGATCTTGGTGAAAAATGAATGCAACACTGGATGGAAATAAATCTTGTGACACTGCAGCAGCTTATCGAAACAATGCCACACTGAATGTGTGCTGTAATCAGAGCTAAGAGTGTGTAACCTTTTATTTGGTGGCGACTTTTTTTTTTTGGCCAGGCAGTGTATATTTATAATAGATCCCTGTATAGGTCACATCCATGTGAAGTTATGTAGCGTCCTGTGCCCTCCCTCCACAGGTCAATGGCCACATCTTCATGTACATACATACTTAAACATTAAATTGCTCTAATATAATTCAATGCCTATTCAACATGCTAATAAATGCATAAACAGATCATTAGTTTTCTTCTGTCTTTTATTCCACCACAATGTTCTCCCCTCGTGTCTTCCTTTCCAGGTCATTGAAAGAGGGCCACCATGCAGACCCGTCTCTCTCGCTCATTAATTAGGTGTGATAGCACCTTTCTCCACAGGATCAATCAGTGTGTCTAATACAGTCATTGACCTCAGACCTTCTCCGACTGCCTCCCTTTGTGCTTGCACCAACGCTCTCGAACAGGGAGGATGTCAGCCTGTCAGAAACACTGTGCCTTACCTTTCCACCGGGAGATGAGATCATATTGGCATGAACCAATACGGAGCAATAAAGACGGTGGCTTGCAGATGGCTGGCCAGCTTGTCTCCAGCGATACAAATAGACATCTACCTCATTAGCCCGGCTCTTCACTAAGTATCTGTTCTCTTCTGGTGAATATAACTACTTCTCACATATTCCTCACTGTTTAAGAGACACTTTCATCTTTCTGTTCTCTCTTGCCCAAGTGAGAACACACTGCTGGCCAAGATGCTGATTCATCTCCAGTAATCCTGCTGTCTTTAATGATTACTTCCGATTCTGCCTTTTACTAAAAGTACACAATATAGGATATTATGATCCCTTCATCTTTCCCTTCATCATCGCCTTGAAATGTTTTTGCCAGCCATTGGTGGCCAGAAAAACAACAGCAGTGGTTGAACTTTGTTAGCGATTTACACAGCACAGCGTGATCATGTGAAGCACATGTAAAAATTCCTGGCAGGGTCAGGACCCATCGCCGTGGCAGCCATGATAATGGAGACAGGAGACTTGTTTTGGACCGCCTTGTGACCTGTTTGAATAGTGAAAGGGTCAAGGTTTTATCTTGTTGTTGTTGTTTTTTAAAACCAACTGAGTGCCAAAACCGAACCACACAGTGACTGAAAACTAATCAGTAAATTTGTAAAAATCCAAAAGGGCATAATAAGTCGGGACTTTGTCGCTCTTTATAATACCTCGCCTGTCCCTAAATTTGTAAACAGTCATACATGGAAACAATGATGTATGGCATTATAGGAATCATTGACGATTAATGTATTCTCTTGCCTATACACCGATCAGCCCCAACATCAAAACCACTGACGTGACAGGAGAAGTAAGTACCATTGACCATCTTGTGACAATTCGGTGTTCTACTGGGAAACTTCTGAACCTGGCATTCATTCATGTAGATGTTACTTAGACATGTAGCACCCACCTAGACCAGACCAGACCCCCCCTGACACAGGCACACACACAGAAACACTTTAGCAACAAGTCAAAAAAACATGAAGAGCAGCACAAGGTGTTGACCTGGCCTCCAAATTCACTAGATCCCAAACTGATCAAGTATCTGTGAGATGATCCACAGAGGACCCTCCCCTCAACCCATAGGACCCAAAGGCCCACCACTAACAACATTCTGTTTCCAGACACCAAAGGACACCCTCAGAAGGTCGATGTCCATTTTCTGATGAGTCACAACTATTTTGTAGGCACAAGGGAGACCTACACAATATTAGGAAGGTGGTCATAATGTTATGCTTGATCAGTATATATGGAAACGTGTTGGTTTTTACTCATCACTTTAGCTTTTTTCTTTCAGATTAATCCTTAGTTATCCACCCATATACCACCCATGAGTTTCTGACAAAAGCGTATAGTATGTAATTTAGATTAATGTGATGTATATCATAAGGTTTTCTTCATAGTTATTAACCTTTTCTCTTTCTTTCTTCACCACCTTGTAATCTCCTCTTTCCCTCCTTGTATCCCCCACATTCTTTCTTCATGCAGAGCTGACATAGCCAAGTGGACATGTTGAGTTATTGTGCTGGAGGCAGTAGTACTCTGCTGTGCTTCACAGATGATCATTTCCCAATTCCACAGCCGAGGAGCGCAGGGCTGCAGTAATTGCTGCAATGCATCCAGCAGCCAGTCCTTATCTGATGCTGTGACAAGAATAGGGCCCATTTTATTGGTCTCACACCCTATGTAATTCAGTAGAGCTTGCATCATTTCCTGCAGAAGAGATGACCATGATGGTGTCACCCCAGGGTGCCTGATGCTGATTGGATGCACAGGGTGGCCCTGAACAAATAAATCACTTCTCCTCTGTTCAGAGTAGAAACATAAGCCCTATGGGTGACCAACTGCTCTCATCACTGAGACACACAAACACACACGCACACTTTGCTTAGCACAAACAATTACAGCCTTGATTCCCTAAGCACTAATCAGAGCCAACACAAGACACATGCAGCATACTGGTGAGATCATAATTAAAACCTCTCTCTTGGCATATTATGTGGCATATCCCAGAAGGAAGACTCTGTGACTGTAAATATATATCACGCTAAACCACCACAACACCAATTACTGTATGGGGCTAATAAGCGCACTAGTATGCAGTGTTTTGATTGTCAATTCGGAGACATAAGCAGTTTCTTCACATATTCCAAAGCAAAAGACAAAACATTATAAATTATTAATTCAAAACAATATTTGAGATAATGTGTTTTTAATTAGTGTTTTCCTGTCACTGTCTCTGGCTTTGTACTTATAGGTGTATTTATCTTTGGAGAACGGATGGGATCAGGCAGAATTAGTCCGAGCTAGTAATTAACCAGTAAGGGTTCCGGGTTTGAACCTGCTGGGTCTTCCTGTGTGGAGTATGCATGTCCTACCACAGTCAAAAGACACGCTTGTTGGGTTAACTGGTGATTCTAAATTGGCCCTAGGTGTGCATGTGAGCGTGAATGATTTATCTTTAGGCGTTAGCCCTTTGATAGACTGCAGACCTGTCCAGCATGTACCCCACGTCTCACCCAATGACAGCTGCGATAGGCTCCAGCCCCCCCATGGCCCTCTAGAGGGCAAGTGGTCACGGATAATGAGTGAATAGCTTCCCTTATTCTCTCTAGACCGTCTCCTTTATGACTACTGTACTACACAATATTCCCCTTTGTGCAGACCACGAGAATCCGCACCAGTTTAACTGTTACTGCAATGTCACGGAAATGTACAGTATGTTATTTTGGTCGGCTTTTCTTATTGTACGTCTATATTGATTATTTGCAATTGGATCTTCTATTCTATATACACCAATCAGGCATAACATTATGACCATCTTGTGACAATACAATGTTCTGCTGGGAAATGTTTTGGACCTGGCATTCAAGCGGATGTTGCTTAGACATGTACCACCCACATAGACCAGACCAGACACCCCCCACCCCACAGAGACCCCTCCTCTCAACCCACAGGACTCAAAGCCCCCACTAACAACCTCCTGTGGCGCCTTCTGAGGGCGTCCTGTGGCCCATGTCCATTCTCTGATGAGTCAAAACTGTTGTGAAGGCACAAGGGAGACATTTATTCTAGAGAGGTCCCATTTTAATGCACATTCTCCAACATGCTTGATGAGAAAGGGGTACTCAGTTGGCCTGCAACCCCACTGCAAGATGCCACTATATCTTACACCCTGGTCGTTTAATGCAAACACATAAAAACTTTATTTTCAGAGAAACCGAGGCACCTCCCTTCAACCCATAGGACCCAAAGGCCCCCCACTCACAACATTCTGTTGCCAGACACCACAGGACACCCTCAGAAGGCCCATGTCCATTCTCTGATGAGTCACAAGGGAGACCTACACAATATTAGGAGGGTGGTCATAATGTTATGCCTGATTGGTGGTGGTTTCAATGTCTGCATTTATTGCCAGTGTCGGGAGCACAGCAGCAATCATATGTATCAGCAAAGGGGCGATGAGGTGAGGAAGGGTGATGTCTGCAAAGTCGGTTTTGAAATCTAGATGCTGAGTTTCAAAAACTGTAACTGTGATTGTCTACACGATTTCCCAAGGCACTCATAATGCTGCAGACTATTAAAGGCCCAAACTGGCACCTCATCAGGTGTAAAGGGATCAACAAACTAATTGCTGAAAATACATTTTTAAATTCCCACAATCTTTACGGTTGCAACCAATTGGATTAGCGCACAGCTCTCCAAGCCTGACTTAAGATAACATCATCTTTTGTTGCCAGTGAAAAATGTCCACTGTAAAAGGAATCAGCTTTTTTTTTGGCTCAAACACTGTGCTGACATTTCTGTTATTTAATAACAGAACCCTTAAAACATAATTAAAACATGACATGCAATTCCTTATTACAAACCCCATAAGACAACACAACTGAATACTATTATTTTGGTCTTAAAACAGTGCTTTGGGGTATTTTAATAAGGCTGTAACTGCTTAGGAAGTAAAGCTCGGATAGCATTATACAGCTTAAGAAGCAAAGCGTTGAACCTCCCAATTATAATATGGATTAAAGTTTGTGAAAGGGCTGAATCTGCTGCCCTTTTTGATATTTAAAAAGTTCACGGTATCAAATTCGTAGCAGATTTAGTTGAGTTAAGACCAGAAGTGTTTGCCGTCGTGTCAAGTTTAATTGACACCACATTTAAGGCATAACGCAAGGAGTTTTTCTAGCTTCTTTTTCTTTATTATGTCTTCAAATCCAATGAAAAGTACAATAGTGGCGACAATGAATGTATTCTGAATGAATCTTAACTGAAACCTGATTTGGATTATTTGTCTGGAGTGACAAGTGTTGGAATTACAAAAATATGGGCGCTGGTAAAACAACTAAATGATGTACGCGACTGCTATTGACACAAACTAATGAGGGAGTTAAACAGTCTCAATTTATACAAATCAAATATCAGAACGGGTGGTATTCAGACAGCAAATAGGATCTTGAATGGTAAACAATGGAAGAAGGCACAGTGCGCTTCTTCTCTGTTTGTGTCTACCAGTTTACAGTCTTTGATCAAAAGCACTCTCTCAGTCTACACGTCAACATAATTAGAGAGGGCAGCTTTCTGTATGCACTATCACTGCATATACAGTTAAAGTATGTTTTATGCACTCGTGCTCGGAGAGAGAAAAATAGAAAAGAATGCAACACAAAGAGAGCATAGTTGAACAGCTACCCAGAACGCCTAAAGGATTAGTCTGCTCCCTTTTGATCCCTCCTTCACATCATGTACCAGTGTTAAAGTACCATTCTGTTGGATTGGTTTAGGTTTTATCTGCGAGTTCTTCTTGTTTCTGCTTGTTTTTTTTTTTTCATCTGATTGAAAAAGATTATCCCTGTATCTGAAAGGCTTATCGTGGTTATAAAGTGGCTAAAAACAAACAAAAAAAGAAAAAGGCCAATTCCAAATAAATCGCAGGATATGAACAAGCAATTACTATTTGTACTTATAATGACTGAAATAGATGAAATAGATAGTGAGATTAAATGGGAGATTTTATTTTTATTTTTTTTTTCAGTGCTCCACGCGGCTCTTTGGTGCTTTGAAGAGGTTTGTTGTTTTCACAGCTAGGGTATATTTTAAGGATAATAAAAGTAATTACGGGGCTTATTTTATTTTATTTTTTTTGTTTTCATACGGGCTTTGATTCATTTTGCTGTTTCTTTTCCACAATCCACATGAAGAAGTGCAAGACTTCATTTTGTATATTCTGGTTTGACTAACCCTAACCGGCTACATACAGTATGGTGTTTAACCCGTAGACTGTATATAAATATGGAGAACGCATGCCCACTTCCTTACATTGGCCAAACTGATGCTATTTTCCTGGGGGTACGAGTCTGTGCAGTATGGTCCGAGAGTGTCGCCACGCTGATTTGTCGTGTATTTTAGTGTTTTAGTTTGGCCCAAGTCCCATCCACTAACATGGAGGGGGTGGAGCTTATGACCTATACTGCAGCCAGTCACCAGGGGGAGCTCTACTTGCTTTGGCTTCACTTTTGAGATTGCAATTGAGCCGTCCGTCTTTATACTGTCTATGGTTTAACCTGCCCAGTGACAGTCGTCTTTCCATCCATCCACCCACCCATCCACTTTTTGCCTCTTTCCCAGTTAGCCTTTCTCTTAATTTCTCCCAGCTCTTCCTGGCGAAACAAGAGCATGCAATCCTTTCTAGTGTGTCGTGGGGTTTTCTTTCTGTTTGATGTGCCCACAATACTCCCACAAGGAGCCATCCCCATCACATGACTGAACCACATTAACCGTCTCTTTTCAATGTGAAGTAGTGGTGCTAATTTAAGATCCCTTTCAATCTCTGAGCTTCTCATGTTTCTTATGTTACTCATGTTTCTCATGGATCACGACAGTTGTTTCAATGTAAGGACAGCCGCAGATGTATCATCAAGGTCAGGTACTCTCGAATGAAAGTGTGAGCCTCTTCGTCACTGAACTGACAATGCTGATGTGCGTTCCTGTTTGTGATCAACAACTATTCCTCCTTACCGACAGAAAGCTGCATTCATTAGAGACCATGGTATGTTCTGCCAGGAATTTTCCTAGATTACACCCATTTAGATTATCTAAATGTGTGACATTTAGGTTTCAGTCAAATGATATTTTGTCACCATTTGTTTGTGGTAAGATCAGCTGAAGACTAAGCCGTACAGGAAGAAAAATGCGATGTTTCTGCATGGACTCAAGGTTAACTTATGGAGACTATTTAAAAATGTGGCTGCATGCTGAAATGCATTAACTTCTATTTTATTCTTTTTACTTATGTTCATTAATATTACATTTGACTATATTGAAAAGTAACAGTTGAAAAGTACATGCATAAGGCCCAAGGCTGTAATCCTGCTTGTGCTGTCACTAGAATAGATATAAAACATCAATAATAAAAGCAAAAAACAAAACAAAAACTAATAATGTTATTCAGTCTTGCCGCACATTTCCAATAAATTGATTCCCTGTATCTGACCATGGAGCGAGCTGTTGAGTGTTTTCAGACTCATTTCATTTTTTGCCTCCAAGCTTCTCTCTCTTCTCTGCGGGGAGAGAGTGGGAACATGAAATCAGAAGTGGTCACTGCGAAAACATTGGTCATACCAGCAGTTGTGGAAATCCATAGCTTTACGGTGGTTGGTGGCTGCCGTTGGTTTAATGGCAATTGATAGATTTTGATCGTGATCATCCCATTAGGGACTGAATTCTGGTCTCCATGGAGCCAGACTCAGAATTCAAAAGAGGTTACATACACCGATCATTTATAACATTATGATCACCGTCCTAATATTGTGTAGGTCTCCCTTGTGCCTCCAAAACAGTTGTGACTCATCAGAGAATGGACATGGGCCTTCTGAGGGTGTCCTGTGGTGTCTGGTAACAGAATGTTGTTAGTGGGGGCCTTTGAGGCCTATGGGTTGGAGGGAGGGGCCTCTGTGGATCATCCCACAGATACTTGATCAGTTTGGGAGAATGAGCAATCCAAGAGATTTTTGCATCAGTTCAGAATTCTGACCTTTGTCTCAGAGGAGGCCGAAGCTTGGAAGAGGTCATACAAGAAGTTGGAAAGCTTGAAACAAGGCTTTGCTCTTCATCAGATTTGTCCTTAAAATTTTGTAGGCTGTGGATGCTGTTGACCAACTACTGATACGTCTCTTCATCACACACCCCTCACAGTTTTTAGTTAGCACAATAAAAATGTGTCTACTAAGAATTCACAGGTGTATTTTAATCCCATCTATATGTATCGTCCTTCCTAGGGCATTCTATTACATAAAACTGAAGGAATATTGCGTGAAGGTCAACGCTATAAGTCATTTGTTTAACTTAAAACAAAAAGCAAAAATCTCAATTTCCTTAGAGAAGGGATCATTCCTCGGTGAGGATGAATATTTCCCCCAGGATAAGAAGCTTTGGAGGATGGTCATGTGTCAGTGGCAACCCTGTAGATAACTGTGTCAGTCTGGTTTCATCAGACCATTAGAGGAATTAAAAAAAAATAATAAAATGGTAACAGGTGAGAAATGCAGTGACGAGTAGTAGACTCAGAGGGGAAATGTCTATCAAGGTTCATGAAAAAAGGCCGAATGTCAGGCCTTACACTGTTCTCAGTCATTAGTAGTGAGAAAAAAAAAATCACCCCGGCATTACAGAACTAATGTCCTGCAGTCTCTTCCATCAGGAGCACCCGAGATGTGCCTCCCCTGTCTAGTGCATAAACCTTTCATGAAGAGGGAGGGAACGAATGTGGGTGAGAGAAAATGGAAAAAGGGGAGCTGCCAAAAAACGTAGATGGATCAAATGCGAAGCGGAACTGAGGGAGAGACAAAGGAGACTTTGAAAATATAGAAAAATGAAAACTGAAGAGGGTGGAAATAAAGAAAGAACTAGAAAGTGTCAAAGGTATATGCCAGTGCCAGCATATGCAAATGGAACGGGACAGAGAATGAGTAAAAAGAGAAGCAAAGTAAGGGAATAGATAATAAGGTCAAAGGGTAAGATCAAAACAGTAGGGGACAGGTATATAAATTGGTTCCATCTGAATCTGGAGCTGCAGATATGTTCCCAACATGAACATGTGTGCTATAGCAGTAATATATAGCATTAAATTGCCTTATTTCTAAAGCATTGCAATAAAAAAAATAACAATTGTTACTTTGCACGCCGGCCTCCAAATCTTATCTGTGATTTTATTTCTGTATTGGAGAGTTTTTTGTTTGCTTTGTTTTTTCCATGACCTCTGCGTTTAACCCACGCATAGCCCACCCATACATCGAGAAGGCAAAGCAGTGCTCACTCACGCGCTCCACCGACATTCAAACACTTGGGTCATAAGCCTGTGTTTCTAACACTAAGTCACGGCTGCCTCTGCATGAATCACATTGTCGTGTAAAAGCAGGACAGAAGAGTAAAAGGTTCGCAGATGAGGGCAAAGTCCACATTAATATGCAGAAATTTTTTTTTTTCTCTATTGTATGTGAAGACTCTTCCATAAATGTATCAGCAAGTGGATTACTCATGATTTCATGCACGTCAAATAAAGTGTGAACTAAATTAAGTCTGAAGTTGGACATTGTTCGGTTTGTTTTACCTCAGTAGGATTGGTGCAGTAGTGGTGACTACAGTATATTAGCAGCGGCGTTGCATAGAACATACAGTATGTTCAGTGGAAGGAGATATATAAAGGTGCTAATATGACTTTGCATTGCCACTTCTATGAGCTGTGGCCTCTGTGGATCAGGCTTGTTGCAGTGCATCCCACAGATACTTAAAACTAGATTCAGACAGCAATAGATGTAAATATGCCGGATTATAGCATCAATGCTAATTTGCATCTACAGTCCCTAGGCAGGTAACACAAAAACATGATAAGACATAGGACAGGACAATAGATTACAATAAGAACACAGCACAAGACAGTACATTACTAAGAAGATAAAAGTCAGTGGTTACAGGACTAGTTTGCTTTCAACCACTGCTTGAGGTAAGTTTTGAAGGTTTGTAATTTGGGACGCTCCCTTATGGAGAGTGGAAGATTGTTCTAGATCTTACTGGTCTTTACAGAAAGAGCATTTTGTCCGAAGGCTGTTTTTCTGTATGGGACCTCACCATCCCCTCTTGAGGAGGCCCTGGTCCTGAGACCACTGTGAGCCCTTTTTTTTTTTTAAGAAAGTCAGACATGGGAGGTGGAGCTTGTCCGTGTAACACCTTATACACCAAACAAGCAAATTTAAAATTTTTAAAATTCTCAAAAGCTCAATAAGTTGTACTTTTTTTAAGATGTTACAAATGTTTTCTATCAAAGACCTTGCTTTTTTTTTTATAGAGTTATTCTACGATTTTGCATGTATTTACACCTGCCAGCGACCAACATGCAATACAATATTCAATGTGTGACAGAATCACTGAATGTAAAAACATTCTAGCAGCACCAAGTGTTATGAGAGGTCGTATTTGTTTAAAATTGTTCAAACTAAATTTCACTGTATTGGATATTCTTTTAATGTGGCTCTTGAAACATAGTGTAGTGAATCAAGGCCTCAGAGACAATTTCTTGTTCCTGTCCTCACAAAAAATACACCTGAATGTTTGATGTCCAATGGTAGCTTTGTGAACATCATACAAACATCTATTGACCAGCTCTTTAAAATGAATGAATGGGAGTCGGAGATGTGATGTGTTGCACACAGAAGCTGCTGCTTCATTTTGAGACGGCGTTGGTGACGGAGCTCGTGTAGTGGTGAGCATAGCAGTAGACCTGGGTTCGATCACCTGTCAGTGCAAAGGTATTTACCAAATTTCTCACGTTATAAATGAAGCAGCTGTCTCGGATATCCCACCAAGAGAATATGTATTGGTGGGATGTCTAAGTTTGAATGATCCTAATCAAAATCTGGATGCTTATTTCAAGGATAAAACAGGTTGCCTCCAGGCTGGCATCTTAAAAATAAATAATAAATAAATAAATATCAAATTTAAATAAGACTCTTTGAAAGGAACAGATGCACAAGATCCAGCTCCATCAAGGAGTGTCATTGCTATGGGGTGGGGGTGCCTGGTCTGGTCTAGGTGGGTGCTACATGTCTAAGTAATATCCACATGAATGAATGCCAGGTCCAAAAGTTTCCCAGCAGAACACTGAATTGTCACAAGATGGTCAATCTTATTTACTTCTCCTTGCAGTGGTTTTAATGTTGTGGCTGATTGGTGTAGTTGTTTACAAGACTTTCAAGGACGATTCATAATATAAATGTTTTATGTCAGCTGGTCCTACGCCGTTACAAATGAGTTATTGTCACATTTTCCGGACTTCTGAAATTACCGTCTCTTGCATAAATACTATGTGATTAACGCTTTACACCGTAAAATAGTTATATATGTGGAAATCGGGTGGATGCTGCAGACGGGTACACTTCATTATTTATGCTTTCATAATCTCAAACAAGACATGCATACTTGTATTCTCATATAGGAATACACTAATCACAATATTGTAATCTATGAAGAATATAACGTAGATTTTAAATGTGTTTTTTAATGTATTGGGAGAAAAAAAAAATGATATCATTAGATTGGACAACACAAACCGGTCGCCTTGCAAATGTGTTGTGGCTATTTTCTGCAGAAAGGGAAGCAGAACAAATGACAGGCTATTTTTCATTGATTCAAGGAAGGACAATCAAGCAGGTAGGAAAAAAAAAAACACGCTATTACTTTTAAAAGCAGCAAAAGACTATTTTATGAACTGCTTGATTACACGCACAAGTTTGTGGATAACGGGCCACTTTTTCTTTAATACGGGCGCAGAGGTCCATGCCTCATAGACCACAAACAAGAAGCATATCTCATCTGTTTCAATATTGCAGAGAGCTCCCAGGCTCATATCTCCCCAATACCTTCCAGGGAGGCGGCAAATAGATAAAAATGACACACCTTTTAAGTTCCCTGTGGATAAATGCTTGGTTAAGTGTTCTCTCAACCAGTATATTGTTGGCTGGTAAAGAAGTTCTCTTTGATATATATATATGAAGAAAAAAAAAAAAAAAAAAACAATTTACACTGTAAGTTGTCCTGCTACAAGCGAGGCCGGTTAGGCTACTCACTGTTGTCAATTTATTTTGATCAAGTTACAGCTCCTGTCTGTTTTGAGAACAGAGGGGGGAAAAAGAGCATGACACACTTTCTTGTGTTGCCCTCTATTGAGCTGTGCCTGCAGCGTTCTGTCACATCTGGTAACATGATTTAGCCGATGTAGTTGCCAAAAAAAAAAAAAAAATGTGGATTTGTCCCTTTGCTTAGTATTTCTTGAGGAATAATATTTTTTTCTCTGTTAACCATGGGCTATTTTCCACTACGCTTTTCCACTTGTTCCTTTTTGGGACCGTATTATCTCAACAGACAGCCCATGATGTCAGGATTGCATTCACTAGAAATAATAAACTTTTGTGAAATGCAGTAAATGTTAAAATTCAGATTCAGATTCAGAGAACTTTATTTATGCCAATTCATTTGCAGCTTTTCCACATGCATCCCATACACAGTCAATCAATCAGTAGATAAACAAGTAAAAAATCCAATAAATAAATAAATCCCATGGATAAATCAATAGATAAAACCTTAAAAGTTCATCTAAAATGAGTGGGGTCTGTGTTTAAAAGCTTAATAGCAGACACAAATGATTCAATAACCTCCTTATTTTTTTTTTTCTTTACCCTGCTTGGTTATCAAGCAACATGCATATGCATTGCGCGCAGTGTTGACATATCTGCAGCAGCTCTTCCTCCAAAAACACACCAGCGCTCTATGTGCTTTGAAGTCGAAGCAGCTCTGTGTGCCGTTCGGATTGTCCTCGTCAATACATGCCATGCAGACGCAGAAATTGTGAAATAGATTAATGTATTTACCCCATGCTGTCAGCGGTGGATGTTGACCAATCCGTCTGACTCAGCACTTTGTTACAGTGCAGAAACTTTGATAAGTACAAATGTGCGAAAGTGTTCGGAGATAGATCCGACTGCCGTGCTGTTGTCTATTCCCTGTATAACCGTGGTGATTTCAAAGTTGCTTTTCTGCTGATGAGAATGTGTACAGTACTGCACATTTTTGTGTACTTCTGTTTGCAAGAGTTGGACTTTGACAGGCTGAATATATGGTAAACTAATAAGTGTATCAGTTTGCTGCAATCTTTCCCGAGTGGGAGGAACTGTGTATTATTTTTATTGAGTGGAGCCTGCTATATCACTGCCAAGTTCATTGTAATGCATTGTTTAGAAACTGCCTTGTTAAAAATGATTGCTTTTTGAAAGTGCAATAACTTTCTAATAACTAAACATATAACCAATACAGTACAGTAGCAGTACAATCTAATTGCAGCAGTCCATCCATTAAACATTTAATCATATCTGTGCATATGGTTCATTCTGAAATGTCTTCTGTCTGTCTCCTACCAATGAATAAAGTACTCTAAAGCTTTACTTTAGTGGGAAATGTGCTGCATATGATAAAAAATAGGCTTTCATATTGCTGAGACGTGTCCAGAATCATGCAACCCACCGGATTGACGAAATCAAAGGTCCATCAGTTACTAAAGCGCTCTAGAAAAGCTTATACCATAGCCACGGATCATCCTGGACAAGGCAGATTCACAGAGACCTGTCACGTACGTGTTTGTTTGCCATTCTAAATTAATGTGCCAGTATTAAGTTGTAGGTAAAGACAGCAGCAGCTGAGCCTCGGCTTCAAAGCTCGGAGCAAGGGTTCTTTGTATAAGGTAAAGATGGATTGGTCAACAACAATTGGAAAAAAAGGGATAACTGGCCTCTCCGGATAAACAGCTCCTCAGGAAAAGAGGTAATTGGACGTGAATCAGGCCCTAAATAACATTTTATAATGCCACGGTGAAGCTAGCAGCCTGAATGTGAGGGACAGCTGCAGGGGCAAGAGGAGACGAGGTACAGGTAAGAGTGAGGGCATTAAAAGTCTGACAAGAGGAAAAGAGAGGCCATCTGTGCATGCGAGAGAGAGAGAGAGGGAGAGGGAGTGAATCTAACTTTATCTCAGCTGACACTTTAAATAATTTAGAGAGAATACAACACTATTACCGGTTCTTGAGATTGACTGCAATCATCAAACTCTTGGCTGAGCCCTGAAAAAACTTTCCTGTTTAGCTAGAGATCGCTAAACACGGTCCAGGAACACGAAGGGGCATACGCACAAGAAGCAACTAGTAACTAGCACCTAGCAATGTCAACTTTGAGGCAATATAAGCACCTGATACAGCTTTCCAGTAAATATATATTAGCTCATTTTCATCATATTATATATGATACTGTATTATGTTGTATAATAAGTTCTATAATGCACATATTTAATAACATTCTCATGTACATATACGCATATGTGTATATTATGTTGATAGGTGTGTATATATGTAGGCATATGTATGTAAGTATGGATTTGTTTACGTGCATATGTATGAATATACACGTGTGGGTATGCTAACCATTCGTACTGCATATACCGATCTATATACACTGTTGCCAATGAAGTTGGAACAATTTTGTTTTCAGACATATTCCTCCTGACCAAAGTCCAACTCTTGCAAGTAGAAATACACAAAAAGGTACAGTACTGTACACATTCTCATCAACAGAAAAGCAACTTTGAAATCACCACGGTTATAAAGGGAATTTTTTTTTCCTGTTTGTACAAATCACATGAAATAATTTCATGGGAAATGTTAAAGAAATATTTGATTCCAACTTTATGGGCAGCAGTGTATTAATATTAGTATTACACTTGTTTTGTTATATATCCATATATGCTATTACTGTAAAAAACATAATACAACATTGTTACGTGCGGCTCTGCTTCCTGTCTCCTCCTGGTCACTCCTCCTTTGGCCTGCTGAGCACCTGAATCCAATTTGTGCTCAGGTAGGAGGAGGAGACTATATAAGGAGGGGAGAGGGGAGCGGTCTCTCTCTGGCTCACCTTCTTTGGCACACATTGGCGACAACGCCAGAGGCCAGGTTTCTCTTTTAAACTGATTTTTGTTTTCCCTTAAGCAGGTGGTTTATTTCATGTCCTATGAGGTGTTAGAACGTCGTAAGCGTTATAATTTTATTTTGGGTTGTAGGTGGCCGGCAGTCCTGTTTTCAGTTTTTGTTCATTTTATTTAGCTTTAGTTCCTTTAAGTAGTTTAGTTACTTAGTGGAATGAGGTTGTGGTTTTATGGCCCTATGCGGGCTGGCCCTGTTCCAACTTCCTCTTTTGTTCTTTTTGGCCGGCACCTGCCGTCCTTTTTAGTTCTTTGAGTTTGGTTTGTTTGTTTTTTCTCCTCTGCTCTTTATAAGTTTAAATAAAACACACTATGTTTGAACGTTCAACTGTGGCCTGGCGTCCGTGTTATGGGTCTTTTGAGCCGTTTTAGAAAAAGAGACCTGGACAATAGTCACAGCCTGTTCCCTACTTTTGGGTTAATTTTACACTTTGTGCTATTTGCACTTCCAGTTAAACACACTGCATGATTCACTCTAAAGCATTTGGGTTGGAAACTACACAGAAGGGATACCTGAGCAAGCAGAGTCTGGAATATCTACCAGTGACCAACTGTCAGCTACAAAGCGATGGGTGATGTACATGCGGAGAGAGCTTTACTTTGAAGAAAACTTTAAACGGGAAACCAAGATTAATGGTTAGATTGAATGTGGAATACGTTTGGCACATGGCCTTGTTATATGATCAACGGAACTATCCGCTACTTTTCATGTGGTTAGCCATGGTATGAGTTTTGTGACAGACAGGGGTAACACGCTAATACAGCTATATCTGCACCACACACCCACGCTCTCACTTAACATCCACTGTGGGTTGATGCATGATAAAATATTGATAGTGACTAATGGTTCCGTCTTACATTTTCTTGTGCGCCTGATAGGTGTAGCAATGTGGATGACACGTACTAGACAGTGTATGTGGTGAATCATTAATATTCACCATGAATACTGGATGGATTCTTCATTCCACTGAAGTGCTTCTAATACTTGAGACAGAACCCTTTGGCACTTGATAAGGATGTCTATCTGTTATCAAACCATGCACATACACCGATCAGCCACAGCATTAAAACCACTGACAGGAGAAGTGAATAACATTGACCGTCTTGTGACAATTCAATGTTCTGCTGGGAAACTTCTGGACCTGGCTTTCATGTGGACGTTACTTAGACATGTACCACCCACCTAGACCAGACCAGACCAGGCACCCCTACCACAGGATGCCATCCCCAGCAGGATGCAGCCTGACACAGGCACACACACAAAGGTGTTGACCTGGCCTCCAAATTCACTAGATCCCAAACTGATCAAGTATCTATGGGATGACCCACAGAGGCCCCTCCCCTCAACCCATAGCACCCAAAGGCCCCCCCACTAACAACATTCTGTTACCAGACACCACAGGGCACCCTCAGAAGGCCCATGTCCATTCTGTGATGAGTTGTGGAGGCACAAGGGAGACCTACACAATTTTAGGCAGGTAGTCATAATGTTATGCCTGATCTGTGTGTGTTTTTAAAGGTAATTGGACTTGTCTTTACATTTTGCTTGATCCTTAACTTTTAGCTGTCACATTTTAGTGAAGTGTATCATTAATTTTCCATCCTTAACCATCCCTTAGTGCCGATTTCTTGGATCAACTGCTAACTTAGCAATAGCCGGAGGGTATTAATTAGAAAAATCAACAAATTAATCACTCAAGAGGAATACCGGGTGGAGGGTGGTAGCTGTTGTCTGTCAGTGAGGCCTTTGCAGTGAATTTGGCTGGACAGGAAAATCCCCATGGCAGCACACATGGAAAAGGGCATGATGGAGCAGATGGCTACCCCCTTACCCTCTTTACTCATGCCTGCCAGACAGACGATGCTACAGGTGTGACAAGATGTCCAGGCTGGATCGAGGCCCAATCCCAGGTGCTCCCCTCCTTACTTGCTCAGAGTTTTATCCAAACTCAACCTGTTTCTCTTCCCCCATCCTCCCTTTTTTCTTTTTTTTTTTTGTTACTGTCCTTCCTTCCTTCCCTTCGGTCCATTCTCGTGCTGCTTACCTCAGGACAAAGATCAGCTGGCTGCATTCACAGGCAAGGTGAGGGGGAAGTCAACTGCAGCCAAGGAGCAAGCTGACATATCTATTAGCCAGAGGGGCCTGTCCAGGTGGCTTCCCCGGTAGGTAACATTCAGTTTCTGACAGGAGGCATGGCAAAGAAAATGATGTGGATGTTGGGCTTTTCCAAGCCAGAAGAGATGCCAAAAGTGTGGGTGTGGCGACTGCTAAAACCTGGAAGTAAAAATAAATTAAAGTCCCTCAATCCACATGTCACAGCTAAATACAGAGAGTGTTGTACGTGCAGCTCAGTCTGCTGAATCTGGTTCGGCACAGTGGTTGTTTTGAGCTAAACGTTTATTAGCATGCTAACAAGCTTAGTATGGAGCAGGTTAACCATGTGGGACGAGAAATTAAATTTAACCTGATGATAAAGATGGCAATAGGTGAACTAAGTGGATAACTCAGTTTAAGTTTATTATGGATGAACGCATTACATAACTATCCATGTTATAGCTCAAACTGAACCAAAAATGTTGACCCCGATCGTCCGTATCGCATTTTATCTCAAATAATCCAATAACATTAATAGTAATATCCTAAAGTTTGATGAATCAGATAGCATTTCTACCCTTATACCATACACATGCCTAGAAAATATGGGCAGACCTAGCTGAAACCAATGAATCATCGGTTTGCTAGCAATAAAGCTAGGATATTAATTGTGTTAGTTTATTAACACAGTCAGCACAGTGTGACCAGCATTTTGGATTCTCTGAATTTATGATTTTGTGCATTAAAGTACAGTTAAAGGGATCATTCGGGCTCACGAATAAAAGAAATGTTATTCAGCTGAGGTGACATCTTGAAACCTTTCAGACTCTACGGTGTACAAAACATGCACACATAAAATATCTTGGGGCCGGGTTTTATTGCTGCTGCAAGTCAATTGCAGCAACCTTGCCATTTCCGTGGTTTAAAGCAGATACTTCATAAGCCTGCAATCATTTTATAACACTAAAGAACAGCAGAGCCTTTAAAAGAAACAAACGTAGCTGATTCGGTGCACATGACAGATGCCACCGTATGGTGACTCATGCATTCAGTTTCCATGAAACTTTCTCTATGCTTTTGTTTAAGTAAGACTGCACTACGATCTGTTTGCCATTGCCGACACTTGATTTTGCTGCTAAAATGAAGGACATGGAGATATTTCACCGTCATAACAGATAAAATGCAGTAGCGGCTTTCACCAAAGGAATGCTCTGCACTTCCTGAGACTTTAATTGTAATCCAGCCGTATCTCTCAAAGGAAGAAGCTCACACTACACGGGCATTGTTCTGAATTTTAAATGTGTCTGGGTGTGTAAGAGAGAAAGACATGATGAGAGAAGTGGTTTAGCTGAAGAGAAAGATAGGGGGTCAAGAGAAGTCTGAGGGAATGATTCACTCCTCATTTTGGGCCGTTAAAGAAATTGAATTTCATTTATGAGAGCTATATTTGTTTATGGTATTAACGTCACAAAAATAATGTGTATTCCACCCTATAATGAAACATGTGGACTATAGTTTTCCTGCAACAATTGTAACGATGAACTCTTGAAGTAAACTGTTATTTTTTTCCCTCCAGTTGTAACAAACATAAACGAATGTAGTACGAATAAAATGGCCTCAAATTACCTTTTAGTCTCCAGCCAGCTAAGTCAGAAATACCACTGTGGCCACTCTTAAGAGCAGCAGGTGAAGAAATTCAACTCGCTCTTCAGGAAAAAAAATGACTAGCAGAGGCATATAGAACCCGGGGGCACTAAGTGGTGCTTGAAATGGCAACTCTAGCTAACAAGTCTGAACAGCATAACAGTAGTTGGTAAGCAGTGATTTATGTTGAAATGTAAGCAGCTTTAGTTGAGCACTAAGTGTTAGTTATGCACTTCTTTTGGTGTCTATCATATCCTACTTTCTCTTTTAGCTTTAACGAAGGAACATACAGTATTTCTGTGGAATCATTAGTTTATGGTGATTGTTTAGGGCGGCGGAGTGGTATGGTGGTTAGCAAGAAGGTTCTGGGTTCGAATCCACCATCCATCTTTCTGTGTGGAGTTTGCATCTTCTCCCTGTGTCTGCATGGGTTCCCTCCAGGTACTCCAGCTTCTGCCACCGTCCAAAGACATGCTCGTTGTCTGTCTCTCTGTGTTAGCCCTGTCACACACTGGAGACCTGTCCAGGGTGTACCCCGCCTCTTGCCCATTGCCAACTGGAATAGGCTCCAGCCCCTGTTTCTTGAAGTTCATTGTTCCAGTAGTCAGGTGATATCAGTTATGTGAAAACGTATTTAGAGAGTTGTGTTATTTTTAATAGCAATGTTGATCTGGGAAGAGAATAGAAGGATGCCATAGAGAGATACCAACAACTTCTTTTCATATGCCCACTAAGGCATATACCGCACATAAGACATTTCAATGGCTTCCCATCCACCTGACAGCAACACCAGGACCTATTCCTTAGAATCAGACCATTTTTTTTCTTTGGTGCCATTCGAAGTTCCCTGTCAAGTAACCATTGACTTGAGAATTGCAAGCATGGTTAATTACATCCACTATCCAGCTATCCAGTTTTTGATAATATGTCTTTCTTTTCGATGCACTCACTGCACAAAATATGTATTGTTTTTCCCGTCTCCCTTGACAGACCCGGGACACGCTGTCAACCTGATGGCTTAATTTAATTAAAAAGAGAAATCGCCTTGGAAAATGGACACGTTCAACCAACCTCTGCACCGTGCACGTGTGCTCACTGTCGAGGCGTGGGGTTTATCACTCATTTTCTCAAGTAATGGCAAGTACACCAACCATCTCACACATTAAATCCACAAAAAAAAAAAAAAAAAACATAGAATCAAAGCAGGTGAGTAGAGACAAGAACCTCAGTAAGAGACAACCACTATAAGTCCCACAATAGAGCCTGCTTGGGAACGGCAAAGTTAGCCACTGGGACTCTTGAAACAATAGCAACCAGAGGATGAGACAACCACTTGGTTGTCCATGCTCTGGCACTGATGGATGGCATTACCTTCTTTCTATGACTGCTTGAAGCAAGTTTCACCCATCCATACCATTCTCTTCCATATTCACTTTCTTTGTCAACCACTAAGAGTATACTTGGAGTCAGTGGAGAGCATTGTTTTCGAGAACTACATTTTTAAATTGTGGGTTCATGCAAATAATCTGCAGGGTCATTTGGGTTCAAATGCTATGACAAACTGTTCAGCAAGGTTCTGTCATTCCCCCACTACATCACATACTGTACATCTCCAATAGGCTGGTCTTTTGTGTGGCATTTTGTTGTGAGAAAAAAATAAAAATAATGTACTCTGCATATTGTGGAGTGCTGATTTTAACAAGACACATCTGTTTGTCTGCAAACACAAACCATTTGCTGATTGAATACAAGGTAGTTTTTGCTGTGGTTCCTGTTCGTGAATTTAGGAATTAATCAGACAGCCATCATAATAAGCATTTTAAATGGTTACAAGGCTGATGCAAAGACCAGATAAACTGTAAACAGCAAGACAGTTACCCTATAAACCTGTAACCTGTAAATGCCAAGTGGAAGAACACGTCTAAATGGGTGACAAAACATTCTTGAGGAATGCAAACACAAACCAGGTTCCCTTGTCAATACCATCTGTGCAGCAGCAAATGTTAGACTGCTGCAGCAAAGCGACAGCAGAGGTGGTCCTCACATAGGTCATGGGTAATAATACATGTTGAAGCTTAAAATATGCTTTTGCTACCAATTAGTTGAGCTAAGTACAAGCTATGTACACCAGGCATATTTTGAGTAAAACCGTAGTATAACCTTTCAGTCAGACAAATGAGGATGAGGATTAAACTCATCCTTCAGCCTGTGTAACATAATTTATGCATTGTATTCTGAAGGCAGGACATTCAGCTAAATAATTTTACCCTGCAGAGGCCAGTAATTAGCTCTGCAGCGTCAAACCTGCCAAAAAATACCAAAAGAAGCAGAAGAAGAACTGACTTCAGTGTTAACTGAGCCTTTTCAGCTAAGATGTTGATCAGACTGAGTTTGAACAATACTCACTGATCAGCCACAACATTAAAACCGCTGACAGAGGAAAAAAAAAAAAACATTGACCACCTTGTGACAATTCAGTGTTCTGCAGGGAAACTTTTGGACCTGGCATTCATTGGTGTGGATGTCACTTAGACATGTACCACCCACCTAGATCAGACCAGGCACCCCCACCCCATAGCAATGACACTCCTCAATGGCAGTAGCCACCCCCAGCAGGATGCAGCCTGACACAGGCACACGCACAAAAAATCTGAAAAACAGCACGAGGTGTTGACCTGGCCTCTGAATTCCCTAGGTCCCAAACTGATCGAGTATCTATGGGATGCACTGGAACAAGCCTGATCCACAGAGGCCCCTCCCTTCAACTTATAAGACACAAAAGGCCCCCACTAACAACATCCTGTTGCCAGACACAGGACACCCTCAGAAGGCCCATGTCCATTCTCTGATGAGTCACAACTGTTTTGGGGGCACCAGGGAGACCTACACAATATTAGGATGTTGGTCATTATGTTATGCCTGATCGATGTATTTATATCAAAATGTGATTATTTTGTGTTAATGCACGTTAAATACATAAATCATGCGATTCAATATTTTAATCTGTTGACAGACCCATTTATACCTACACCAAAATCCCGTTGCACTGGGGTAAATCAGTCAGCAGGTGAACAGTGAGTTATTGAAGCTGATGTGTTGGAAGCAGGAACAATGTGAAAGTGTAACGATATGAGCGACTTTGACAAGGGTCAAACTGTGATGGCTAGACATCTGGGTCAAAGCATCTCCAAAACAGCAGGTCTCTTGTGGGGTGTTCCGAGTGCGCAATGGTTAGTACCTACCAAAAGTGGTCCAATGAAGGACAACCAGTGAACCGGCAACAAGGTCATGAACGCCCAAGGCTCATTGATGCACATGGGAAGTGAAGGCTGTCTGGAGTCATACGATGCCACAGAAAAGCCTGAATATCACAAATTGCTGAAAACCGTGACGCCGGCTATGAAGGAAAGGTGTCGGAACACGGTGAATCCCAGCTTGCTGTTTAGTAACCCAATGTGGTGGCTTGCATTTTAGCGTCATTTTTCCTCAGAAAGTCAGTTTGGACAATCTCAATGACAAAAGAGATTTTATCACCTCCCCGTGAAGACAGAGTTAATAGAAAAGCAAACAAAGAGCAAGTACTGACAGTTCATCCTATGAACAACAAAAAACAGAAGCTAATAATAATAATGAATAAATAAGCAAGGATTAATCCACACAGGATTGAAGTGGTTAGATGAAGAGCTAAAAAGAGTAATACTTTTACTCTCGTAGTTCTTCAGCCATTCAACCATGCTGCAAAGAGGTGGTTTCTGAACTTGCTATTTAAAGGTGAACCACTGTTTTTTACTACCTGGAACTTATTTTTGGCATAAAATACAATCGTTTACTCACCCATATAACTTTTGTGTCATTTGCACTCATTCAGGAGGTAATTAGATCAGCGTATATCCATACAGCAGGAGTAACTGGGGCACCGCAACGCAACCACTAAATAACACATTATCTGCCGCAAAACTCGTTCATTTTGTTATGATACGCTAGTGCTAGAGTCCAGAGTTACCTGTTATCATCATCCAGGGTCTGTAGATTGACCTACAGACCCTGGATGATGTCTTCTGACCTCGATGAGTCGCGACGGTTGGCTTGTTTACCTGTAATTTACTACTGCTAGTTTTTTGCAACATGGCTGAATATTTTTACGATTCTGAGGTTGTGGACGAATCATAGCAGTAGCAAAGGTAAACAAGCGCTCAGAGACAACATCATCCAGGTCAGAAGACATCATCCAGGGTCTGTAGGTCAATCTACAGACCCTGGATGATGATAACTGGTAACTCTGGACTCAACGGGGAATAGCACTAGCGTATCACAACAAAATATTGGCGAAATGAATGAGTTTCGCGGCAGATGAGGTTCGGGTTGTGCTGTTTTTGCCGCTTGTAAATTGAAGCATCTTTAACTGACGTGGAGTCTGTTTACTCAGAAGAGTCTGGGGGAGCGAGCAAAGAAAAAAAAAAGGTAAATGGCAGTTTAAGCAAGATGGATTTTGTTTTGATCGCATACAAACTGAGAAGAACGAGAATCCAAACCATGCTTTACATGCGTTCATTAAAATCAACACTGAATCTTGTGATAGCTGCACTTGCACACAGTTGTTTAAGGTTCTTTGCAGCTAGATCGTTCCAGCGTCTTGGAGAACTTGCCAGAGATGTTCTTTTGATTTAGGCTGCTTCAACTGTTTCTTCATCTGTCCTCAGACTGGTTCCATAATGCTGAGATCATGTCTCTGTGGGGATCACACCATCTGTTGCAGGACTCCTTGTTCTTCTGAAGATACTCCTCTATGAATCGGGTGTGATGGATAAGAATCTCGAAACATCTGCAGCCTGAAGTAAAACACTTGCGCAGCGCTGAAGATGAAATGAAGCCATTATGTTTCTTTTATAATCTGAAGTGATTTACCCGTGCTTTAAAGCCCGAATCAGTGGCCTGACTGATCATTTTAACGCCAATATGAGTTCTGAAAATCTGTCTGCGTTTAAGTCAAATACTTTTCTCTTCTAAAGTCACCTATCACCATGTTTCCTCACCTCTAATCACAACGAATGAAAACTAGGCAGAGCTAGAACCTGGAGGTAATCCCTCAACTGAACATTTGTCTGGCTTAAAGAGATGATCACAATACGGTCCCGGTTTTATATCAAAGGTTCTACTGTTTAATGAGGACCACAAGGTCATGTTGCAGACAATTGCAGCATCTCAGATCCAGAATTCAGTGTGACACAGTATGGTTAAATATTTGGGGCAAGTATTTGTGGGTACTGGGCAACGAAGTGCTGCAATAATGTACTGTGAGTAAAGCGCTGAGACCTTAATTTTATATTTGTAAGTATCAGCGTTTAAAGGTACAGCATATAGTCCTTAAACTATACTGCAATTTAAGGTAATCTCTTCATTTATATACATCGATCAGGCATAACATTATGACCACCTGCCTAACATTGTGTAGGTCTCCCTTGTGCCTCCAAAACAGCAGTGACTCATAAGAGAATGGACATGGGCCTTCTGAGGGTGTCCTGTGGTGTCTGGCAACAGGATGTTGTTAGTGGGGGCCCTATCGGTTGAGGTGGATCAGGCTTGTTCCAGTGCATCCCACTGATACTTGATTTTGTGCGTGTGTCTGTGTCTGTGTCAGGCTGCATCCTGCTGGGGATGGCTGCTGCCCTAAAGGAGTGTCATTGCTATGGGGTGGGGGTGCCTGGTCTGGTCTGGTCTAGGTTGGTGCTACATGTCTAAGTAACAGCCACATGAATGAATGCCAGGTCCAAAAGTTTCCCAGCAGAACACTGAATTGTCGCAAGATGGTCAATGTTATTTACCTGTCAGTGGTTTTAATAATAATAATAATAATGCATTTTATTTAAAGGCGCCTTTCTTGGCACTCAAGGACACCGTACATACATTCATAAGAAACGACAGCAGAAGAATAAAATATATATATATATATAAAAACAACAAAAAAAAAAAAAAAGGCAGAGCAATTGTCATCAGGTGGAATAGGCAGTTTTAAACAGATATGTTTTGAGTTGTGATTTGAAAAGGGGAAATGAATCAATATTTCTGAGTTGGGGTGGTAGTGAATTCCAGAGACGGGGAGCAGAGCGGCTGAATGCTCTGCTCCACATGGTGGTAAGACGGGCAGTAGGGACAGACAGATGTATGGACGAAGAGGATCGTAGAGAACGGGAGGGAGTGGGAACATGGAGGAGATCAGACAAATATGGGGGGTGAGGTTGTGAATGGCCTTGAAAGTAAGCAGGAGGACTTTGAATTGGATGCGAAATTGAACCGGGAGCCAATGAAGCTATTGAAGGACAGGAGTGATGTGGTGAATGGAATTAATGTGGTTGATTGGTGTACATGGAGGACTGGTTTTGTTCAAGCTGGTAGAAACTGCACATTAAAGTCACCTTTTGCCCCAAGTGCAAAATGCAAATGCGACTTAAGAAGAAAAGAAAATATTTTGCAATTTCAATTCTGTTGCTGAATGAGCAAATTAAATATGTGTATAAAAAAGTGTTTCATTTAAAGTTTGTCATCGAAATGTCAATGTCAGGGTGTCTTGGTTGATATTTTAACGCTTATTGCATCTTTATGAAGGAGCATTGTAAGTCCACTTGAGGACATGCAGTCATTCAGCTGGATTTTTCTTTTTTTTCTTTTCTTTTTTTTTTACATGGAATGTAAAATGACCCGGCCATGAGCAGAGCAGTAAAAAAGGTTAATTTATTTTTTTAAATTTTTTTTTTTATCATTTTTGATTCAGAAAAACAATCACAGGGATTTGACATCAGCGGATAAATGTCCAAAGGTTTTGAGCTCAATGTAAGAAGTACGGTCAAGCTGTTATCTTGACCGTACTTCTTACACTGAGGCCTCACCTTCAGTTAAAACATATTATTTGCTCTTGCAGTCTATTTCCTTATTGAAAGACAAATTCTCCTTGTTTGGTTCGTTTTAAAGGACAGATGCCAACTGGAAAATGCTCTAATTTTACAAAAGGCGAACAAAAGCAACGTTCGCACTTTAATGTCAAAAGCCATTCGATTGGCATCACCAGAATATGAAATGGCTGCATCTATGAAAACAGTACTGTAAAGCCCAAAGGGCAAATCTTTATAGTCTGTTCTCCCGTACTGCATACATTACCTCAAACACACTGATATCCGTGGCTCTGATAACAGCAGACACAGATATTACCTTGGATTCATTATGAGCTGCTGGAGCCTCCCATGGCAAAAAAAAAAAGGGACAAGTGGAGCTTGCCCTAATTAAATATTCATAGAAGTGATGTCAATGTGTGGATCTTTAGCCATCAAAACCCAGTGAGTGTCATAGGGACATGTGCGGAGGATCGCTTTCATCTGTTTGTTTCTATGACGCACTCTCTAACCCAGATGGCTAACGCAGAAAAAAAAAACGTTTCAGAAATGTATTTTTTAAAATGCGTTGCAATACATTTAGAACCACTTATACACTCGCATAGCTACGGGATCCATGGAGAAATGCACTATTGTTTTGCCTTGTCTGTTTTTTTTTTTTTTTAAACTTGACACAGTGGGATTTCAGGATTTATTTCTCACAGTTCCTCGGTTTCTGGGGCGGATTGGATGCAATGGTTCCACTGAGCTAACAGCAGATAGTATTTGACATTTATTCAGGGGCATTGCAGTGTGAAGGTTATCGGTGGAATTTTTTAGGCTTGTGCCATATCTGATGACTTTCTCTCTAGTAAGCCTTGCATTTGAGTTGAAAGGCATGTTCCTTCTTGTAGCTTGATATCAGCTTCTTTCTGTGTCACTGGACTGGCAAATGTGTCAATGACAATATATGTCAACGGGTGATGTTACAATTCTGGGATGAATTGCATTTGCATGCCGTAACTTGGTTAGCTGTTAAAGTTACATTTACGTAGATATACACTGATCTGGCATAACATTATGACCACTTACCTAATATTGTGTAGGTGCCACTGTATTTTGGTGTATGTATAAATACTGGGTCTGTAAACGGATTTAATTTAATGGCACGATTTCCTCATTTAATATTCATTAACACAAAATAATCACATTTGATATAAATACACCGATCAGGCATAACATTATGACCATCTTCCTAATATTGTGTAGGTCTCCCTCGTGCCTCCAAAACAGTTGTGACTCATCAGAGAATGGACATGGGCCTTCTGAGGGTGTCCTGTGGTGCCTGGCAACAGAATATTGTTAGTGGGGGGCCTTTGGGGGAGGAGCCTCTATGGATCATCCCACAGATACTTGATCAGTTTGGGATGTAGTGAATTTGGAGGCCAGGTCAACACTTTGTGCTGTTCTTCATGTTTTTTTGAGTTGTTCCTAAACCGTTTTTGTGTGTGTGCCTGCGTCAGGCTGCATCCTGCTGCCATCAAGGAGTGTCATTGCTATGGGGTGGGGGTGTCTGGTCTGGTCTAGGTGGGTGCTACATGTCTAAGTAACATCCACAGGAATGAATGCCAGGCCCAAAAGTTTCCCAGCAGAACACTGAATTGTCACAAGATGGTCAGTGTTATTTACTTCTCCTGTCAGTGGTCATAATGCTGTGGGTGATCGGTGCATAGATGAGTCAAATCAAGTAATTACTGGTGTACTAATGCCGTGGTGTCACAGCTTACGCATTGTATTTTTTGACTTAACTTGTTTAACTGTATTATCAGTTGTATTGACTGCTGGAAGTCATGTTTGAAACCACCCGATGAATTCCAGTATCTCCTTTTACCTTGATTTCTTCCTTCTCTATGCAAAGAGAAAAAGCTTCGGTCTTTAGTTTTCAAGTGTTCCAACGTATACTCTAAACAGATGCTTAAACTGCCTCCACTTCCAATTGGTGCTGACTATTTAGTGTCCGGTGTGTCCACCTGGAGATGAGAGTACCAACCATTAAAAACAGCTTTGTACAAACATTGTAGTTCGGGCAGAACAACAGGATTACCGCTCATAGAAAAGGTTATCTTCGGAACGAACATCCGTCACCGGTGGCAGAATAATTAGGCTCAGGTTATTTCTGGACTGGCTGTGATGAATACATATTCAGCAGTAATAATAGGAGCTTAACTCATGAAGACCGGTAACGGGGCATTTGGATGGTTCAAGAGTGTTTTTAAATCAATATTTCAGAGTATTAATTGTCCAGACCTTATGCTTAGCATGCTTAAGTGGTGAGTGGCTCACGACATTACATGACAGTGAATAACAATACAAGATAAGATGATATAAGCAGTGTATTCATCTGCTTTTATTGGAAAAAGTGTCACAAGAAAACTGCTAATAGCTTCATTAGAGATTGGGTTCCTCATCATAAACCAAACATTAAATTGTAAATGATGTGTTAAATCATTTAAATATATGGGGTGAAATTCAGCGCACATAATAATATGTCAATTGTCAATTATCCAAAAAAAGAATAAATAAAAAAAGTTGTGGTGAAAACAAAAGCAAGAACATTGAGTCAGCATGCGGTTATCTGTCTTGCTGTTTGTAAGTCTCGGCTTTCTTTATCTTTTCTGTTGTTGGTAATGCTGTGCTGACCCTGAAATTGGTACCCTGTATTTGTGATGAATGTAACGCAGCAGTAGTCTCTTCCCTCACATCTGCAGTCTTCTGTCCCTTCTCTCCACACCACTGATTCCCCCTTCTCTAACAACCAACTGAACAGGAAGACTATGAGGATTATTAGGCTGATCTTCTCTCCTGGTCACTCAGTGTGCTCATGCTCAGTGACCTTAACCCGTATCAGCTCATGACTTAATGCAATTGAGTTGTCAAGGTTTTAAAACCGTTTGCTGAGAATTCTTTAAACCCTTTATTTTTTTCCCCTAATTAAATCTGAGAGTTGAAAAATTAATGGGAGGTGAATAGTGCACAAAGCAGCACATTGACTTGGGTCATGAATGCAGAAATTGCACATATACAGTAGCAACTGACCCCCTCAGTTACTGCACACTTTTCTTTTGCAGCTTTATTAAAAATCCAAAATAGAAACTTTTCATTCATACAAATCTATAGATGATTAATTTGGTGCTTTGTTCAAGCCCCAGTTCTAATTTTGAGACTTCTTCAGTAAGTGATGTCCATCTAAGTGGAACCATCTCTCCATAGCAGGGTTTCCCATACAATGCTAATAGGCTACTACAGAGGCCCGCCAGGGTCTAATTTACTCCGCCATGGTCTCATAATGAATTGTAAATTGGAAACGATGTTGTTTGTTGTGTCCCTTCCCAAAGCCGCCTCCCCGAGTCCCTCCACACACACCGGTTGCTCACGTGCTCTGTACTGAATTTCACCTGACGGAGAAAACGGCACGGTCAACTCACGTAGCATGAGAAGCTATTTGTACTGTTCACTATTAAAAATTTATGCTACTGCCACTTTTTAAAACCTGTTTGAGCTCTTGATTCTTTAGACCATAGAGGTTTACAATTATTTAAAGAGAGTGGATCAAAACCTAGAGGAAAAGACGTAACATGAACTAGCTTAACTTTATCAGCGCTAGCTAGCAAACTTAGATTGAAAGTCAAGTGTATAGTGTGTACTATAAATTAGATTTATTCACTGATACTTTATTTAATCTTACATACATTTGTGCATAGAACACCACGTATCAACAGCTTATGTTTAGTATTCATGTACAGTACGTCAAGTGATGAACCACACAGGCTGCTGCTATTTGTCGCTAAATCCAATATCCGCATTATTACGGCAATTTAAAGACGGCCTGATACAAAACGCATGCTCTTATTCTGTGTACAGACATTTCAGACTAAATTGTTTTTAATGGTACTGGTGGAGGTGGAAACGTTATTACTACAGATGTGACCTGAGACTGGGGGTGATGGTTCGCCCTGTCAGCCTAAGTGAACCAAATTATACAACCAAGACAAGGATGGACACAACTGAAGCGAAGTCTTAAACCCCACAGAAAAGCCATGCAGTCTAGTGTCTCAAAAAAAAGCCCCTAATTATGATGCCATCCCAGCTATTAAGAAAATTGCTACATAGGTTGCATTAAATCTCTTTCTTTCTTTCTCAGTGCTTCCGTTCTGTGACTTTGTGCCTGACAAGATTGAGGCTCAAATATAATAATTTATTACATTTACTACATCATTTGTATATAAACGCTTTTTCTAAATTGCAGCCTGGAAAACACAGCAGGTTTGCATGTGTGAACATGTGTTCAAATGCATTTATATTACCCACTACCAATGTGTTTTGAATACTGCGACAACATGATGCTTACAGGAGTTACTAATTATATAATGTAGATATGTACATCCGCCACAATTCATTAGGGAGCTGCAAATGAGAAAATTCAGTTCAATCAGAAACTACAAGTTGTTGAAGGCCGCCCACTCTCCGAACGCAACATCAGCGTTGATATTTTGTAGCTGTTTGTCGCCTTTTTGCGCCCACGTGGATGACGCTATTAATACAGCATATTTCTCAGTCACATTATAATCTGGAGGTGTTTTTATTATTCATGTTAATTTTTGTTCTATGCGCCAAAAATATTTTACTCCACGGCCCTAATGAGCATCCGCGGCCTCAGCTGCACCTTTCCTCCCAACTCTAGCGTGTTTGTTTGGTGCCAGGAAATCACCGGCCAAAACCCACAAAGGAAAAAGAAAAAGAGTAGGCTGTTGTGGCAACTGCATAAAAGCTGCATTTGCCCTACGGGTAAATAGATCCCAGTGTCTCTGCACGCAATAAGTACAGCCTGAAATGCCTTGTCAAAAAAACTTTCCAGCTTGAGATGCTTCACGGTCGGCTGCAGTCTTCTTGGTCATGCTCTGACTGTGCAGCAAGGACATGAAATTAGGGTTCATGATGTTCAGTGACTCAACACTCATGGATAAAACTAAACAACAATATCTGAAACCGAAGAACTAAAAGCATCTGTTATAGAAGTGTCTCAACAGCGAGCAGGGAGATGTATAAACATCAGAATAGATTCATACAGTGAATCACTACCCGTCTGACGAGCATTAGTTAAAGTTTTAACTTTAGGGTTGGACCCTAATCAACACGGCAGAGTTGTGCTAGACTATTAGAGTCGCGCTATTTGCGGGGGAGCTAAAAATCCTCACAGCATAATGCCATGCTCATTAACACATGATAATTCTATCAAACCACCTTGCCCAACATGGATTCGGCACCTCAGTTATTACTTCAACTCATTAGCAGGGGTCAGACCACAGAAGACATACATACGGTAGAAATATAGTCCAAAGTTTAAAAAAAAACAACAAAAAAAAAAAGTATTGCATAAGGTGTACAGATGTTTAAAGCAGTGTTGACGCTTGTTTATCACCTCACAGCTTCTCAAGGTCTAAACAACAGAGGCATCTATTTGTCTTTAAGAGCACAAGAAAATGATTCATCACATCGTGGTCTAATGTGGGGAAGTGCTTTATGTTGCAGCTGCAGAATAGAAAGATTGTTCTCGCAGAAAAGCATCACTGTGTTGTTGGGGTTTTTTTTGTCCAATAATTTGGACACAGTAGCAATGCATTGGCACTGTAAGAAAAAAAAATAATAGAAAGCAAGTCTTGGAAAAACGGTTCCCCCTCAAAACTGACGCAAGTTTGGCAAAAGTCATCTTCTTCTGCCCTCATTTTACTGGACAGGTATCGCAGTTGCCTCAGGGAGGAGGTCGGTTTTCATTTTATAGAGTGAGGTTTGGATCTTACTGGGTGCCATGTTTCTCCTGGGGTTAATTCAAAGGACAGTGAATGTAAAACTGGCTGACATATTGAATCTCGCCACTGTGTAACAAGTACAACTCTGCAATCCGTCTTTACAGTGTGAAATAATTTTGTCTTTTAGCAGTCGGTCGGTCTGAAGAGTAGCCTGTTTGAAGCTTGCTTTGCAGGTTTCTTTTACCTAAGATATATATATATATTTTTTATGATTTCTTATCTGACTCATTTAAAAGGGCAGGTTAAGATTTTAGATTTGTGGGTTTGACACTGTGTCAAGGTCCTATGATGCAGATATAACCAATCAAAATACAAAATTTTTATGTTGGTATTGTTGGTAGCCTGAACACAAGACTGTATATTACATCCAAGCTGTTCTTCTGCACGATTTGGCATTGATGATGAATGATTTACGATAAAATTCTTAAATTCTTGATAAAATAGTGTTTCTCTGTAGCCGAAATGCGACATGAAATTTGTCAGTACTCCCAAATCTATATCTCCTGGACTGTAATAGCTTATTGACCAAGCTTACAAGTAGAACTGAAGTCTGATCCCACGTGCATTGTTATGAATAATGTAGTATTGTATGATTTGGAGGACAAGTAAATCTTTTTTTTTTTTTATGTGTGCTAGAATAAAAGCGTGCTTGTAGGAAATGAGAGGATTTTACGGCCTATATCTATATCTTTTATTTATGAATCTGTCTTATGGTTTCATCACACAGAGGGCTGTAGTGCTGTAACGGTAAGCTGGCTTAACATGTTTAAATATCCCTAAGAGAAAGCGCTGCGCCCGGAGTAGGACAGGAAGCAACAGCAGATGCAATATTTTCCGTTCTGTCGCACATGAGGATTTATTTTTTTTTTCCTCTTCACTTTTTAAAGAACTGGTTATTTTTCTAATTAGAACGTGTAAATCAGCATACAATTCCCTCAGAGCCGTATTAATTATTAACACATTATTTTTCAAAGGGTCTGTATGAGTTAATTGCATTTAATTACATAGTATTTCAGTTCAAGGTTGAATAGACAGAAGCCGGTAATAACGCTAACAAGCGAGTCAGCTGTGGTCCTGCCGGAGACAACGGTAATAACAACAAAGCACGTGTGCACAAAGTGAACTTTTTCTTACAGTGAAACACTAAAACGATTTGTTACGTTTGTGTTGAGACGCTATCAACCGCTATATCAGACGCTATATACATCTCCCTGACATTTGCCTGCCTTTTTAAAGCTACAATAGAGAATTAATACAGCATGAAATACATGCTTATCTCCGGAGAAGAAAGGGAAAAGTGGCAAATATGTACACCGAGAGGACTAAAACATTCCTATCATCAGTTGCCATGGTGAGCGGAGAACATAGCTTTCTGTGTGCCTGAAAAGAAGCCCATTAGAGTGGCAGAAGAGAATGCCCCATTGCTTTTGCCCACGCTCGGTTTTCAAACCCTGTGCACCGACCCGACATTCCAGCGTGTCCTGCATTGTCTGTTTACCTGTGGGTCAGATGAAGGTGCAGCTGGAGGAACAAACGCAAGTCTGAAAACTGAGGAACAAATCCTCCCGTTCAAACATATGCTGGAACCTCGGCCCTGATGATAATTAGCAGTTTGCACGTATTACGAAATGTGGTTTCAAGGCAAGAAGTCTGGAGTAGGAATCCCAAATATGTACTCTGAGGAGCCCAGTCACACGGGAGTTCGTGAAATAGCCGATTTACGTGATTAGTCTCCATGGCCACGAATCGTAGCTGTGACACGCAAGCATGACTTTGAAAGTGAATGTATTTCAACAGGCGGGGACATTTACGCGTATTTGAAATGGCACATTTTTGACCCAAAACATTAAATCTTTCTAAACCAGGGTTTTTGTTGCGTAAACAAATCCAAGCAGCAAGCGAACGTGAAAGAACAGGACGACACAAAAGAGAAAAAACACTTTTGTTGGTCTTTCTACCTGCCGGTACTGCACATTCACAGGAGTCACGGTCAGTGCCACAATAAAAGGGAAATTTGTGTCCATGCGAACAAATGAGCGGATGGAATGATAGAAACTCTCTTGGCCATGCGATATGTTTGTGTTTTCTTTGAGAGGCAAACGTTCAGAGTAGAATATAATGCAATGCACTTGTAATGCCATAGATAGGAGGGTACGGTTGATGAGAGTTAAAAGTCATTTTATTTTTAATCATAGTCTCTTTAATCATAACCACAAGTGTTCGTAGCCAAAAAGTTCTCTTGTGTCCAGCCCATCCTAACAGCATTTGTGCTTACTTGGAGGGTTTAAATGCACAGAACCAATTTCTTTTATGCATGCATACACCCATCAGCCACAACATTATGACCACCTCCTGAATTTGGAGGCCAGGTCAACACCTTGTGCTCTTCTTCATGTTTTTTTGATTTGTTCCTAAAGCGCATCCTGCTGGGGATGGCTGCTGCCATCAAGGAGTGTCATTGCTATGGGGTGGGGGTGCCTGGTCTGGTCTAGGTGGGTGCTACATGTCTAAGTAACATCCACACGAATGAATGCCAGGTCCAAAAGTTTCCCAGCAGAACGCTGAATTGTCACAAGATGGTCAATGTTGTTCACTTCTCCTGTAAGTGGTTTTAATGCTGTGGCTGATCGGTGTTTAACATGGCCAATAAAGCGAATTTGATCTGATGGAATGATGATCATGACGCACACTGGATTCTCACTCTTTTATGTCATCTCTGAGAGTTAATTAAATTCTATTCTTCGCGCAGTTCTTCCACTTCATGTCTGTCCTCTCATTTTTCCAGCCTACGTACCTCTTGTGCTTCCGCGCCCCACAATGCTTTGACTACCTTTCTATTTCACTGACACTTTAGCTTTTCATCTTTTTCATTTGTTGTCTCACTGCTCTTCTCTTCCGAGGAGTTTATTCTGCTCCTGTCTAATCTTAAGTAACCTCTGAGGTGAGGAGCTGTGCTGCTGCTGTACCTTGCCCCGACTTTGCCCTTATCCTGTTCTTGAGCAAGTATGACTAGCTCCGCCATCCTCTGCCAAAATATTCTTTCCGAGACCTGAACCAACATCTTGCTGCGGAAACAACAGTTTGTTTTAAAGGTAGTTTGTTTTAAAGGTAGTTTGTAAAAAGCGACTTGCACTTGCTTTAACAGCGGCATTAAGAGAATTATTTCTATAGCAAAGAAAGTAACAAGACCCTGGTTAGTTTTCTGACTCAAATTCAAAAGTGCTAGAATAACATCTGTAACCGATCCAATGCAAACTATTTGGCTAAACCAGTAGTTCACAGGCAGCACAAATCTGTGTGCGCATAAAAGGAGCATTGTGTTTTTCAGTTTTTCATGCTTCATTATCACTGGCTTATTCATTAGCTGTTTAATCGACCAGCTGATGTACAAAGTCCAAATTTATTCCAACATTTTGTACCAGAAACCTACATACCTGACATTTTGCACGAATATCGCCAAAATATCTTACCAATAACTCACTGCAGCTTTGCATACGGCAGAGTAATAATGTCACTTCCAGGTCTGAGAGGAGATTCTTTTGCCTCTCCACTCAACCGGGCCTACCATCTACTGCACACGAACACGCTTGTCCAACACAGACATAATAACGGCACACAGAGCATGCAAGAGAGAGAGAGAGAGAGAGCGACTTGGTTGTATTTTACTCCAGCCGACAACGACAAGGCTCATTAACTGTATGCGGAACCAAATCCACGAGCAAAGGAGACTGAATGAGCAATTTATCAAACACCTGTTGCACAAGCAGAACACAGACTTGCAAAGATGTTACATCTGTGGCTGCTGCGTCTCCAGTCAACTCACTGCCTCTCCCCCCGCAGCTAAACTGTTACGTTTCAGACAGCCATACTGCGCTCGCTAAATGAGTGTGTGTGAGTTTAAAATAAAAGAAACACTCTAAATATGTAAAGGTTGGGTCTAATTAGGTCCGCGTAAGATGATTAGTTAAAAGTTTGGCTTTGAGGGCAGATATTGACCAAGCCTTGCCAGCAGCAGAGAGAGGACGGGGGAAAGGGTGACGCAACAGCACTGTCAGTCAGTTCAGTGTAAAAGTATTTGCCCTTTTCAAGTTCCATTTTTACATCCTTGACTATGGCATTATGTGGTCCTAAAGTGCAAAAAAAATGCCATCCTCGAAAGGGGGTCCCACTCTAAAAAGGTTTAAAAGCAACTCCTTTACCACCCTGACCTCTTCGTTATAGGTGCCAAGGCCTCTCCCCTAGAAATGACCCAAAAATAAATGGATTATGTTTATATGTGCATCACCAACCGGTGGGAAACCTTCTTTGGATGCACTTGAAGACTAACTTGTCCCCTGTTCCATGTCTTTTGTCTTTTTTTTGTTTTAGGCCAAAGCCGGTCAAAGTTTTAGTTTTCCAGTAAAATATCTCAACATCCCCGGCACATAATTAAGATAATATAATCCTTTATTTATCCCACAGTGGGCATGCTCTCTTCAAATCCAACTCGTGGTTACAACATGCTGAGTTGTGCATACAAACGGTAACATCAGCCATTAGTCCTGAGGCTAACAGTTTAGCCAGCCAACGACCGGGTTATTTAATGTAGGAAATGCAACAGCATGATGAAAGGATGAGGCCATTTAAACGTCAACATTTTCATCTGCCCGAAAGTCTTAGCCATTTTGAAGAAAAACACTATTTTCAATTGTGTTTAATTGCGTAGCTGGATTATGATGATTAATGGGCGCAACAACAATGGGTGGTGAACCTTCTTTGGTTGCACTTGAAGACTAACTTGTCCCCTGTTCTTCTTTTTACATGTCTTCTGTCTTTTCTTTTTTTGTTTTAGGCCAAAGCCGGTCAAAGTTTTAGTTTTCCAGTAAAATATTTCAACATCATTAGGACATAATTAAGATAAGATAATCATTTATTCATTTATCCCACAGTGGGCATAAATGCATCTGCATGCTCTCTTCAAATGCAACTCGTGGTTACAACATGGGGAGATGTGCATGCAGATTTTTAGTGGTAAGATCAGACCATTAGCCCCCCTCCCTCCCCCTTTATTTTCAGGGGCAATATATATATATATATATATATATATATATATATACATATTATTTATTTTTTTTTGATGATGAATGGGTGCAACAACAACAGGTGGTTGTTGGAGTGGAGTCAAGGTACTGGGTATTTTTCCTATATTCAAGCAAATAAGGATCTTTCCTTCCAAAATCTGATTCCTTTTCCGTTACTGTGTGTGTACAATCCTCAATGTGCATTTTGATATAATCTGTGAGGAGGCAGGTGTCTACATGCTCATGATCCCACATATGTTCATTTTATTTCATTTTCCGGCAGGCGTCACATATTCACGGGAGTCCTTGCTTGCCACTTGTCAAACAAAAAGTTCACCATTCAGACACATTTTCATTTGCCGGTTCCCAAGGCCGTCCATCTCTCTGTACCGGACAGATTTATTTTATTTTTTTTGGCGCCGTGCCCTCTGTCTGAGCCTGCAGAGTGGAATATAAGCAGAACAGAGTTATCCTGGTTTTTGAATGATTTTGTGTTTTAGTTGTCGATCCAACAGTTGTTTTATGCACATGTCGGTGTACATAAAATAAAAATGATTTTAATAAAACAAAATAAAAACAGCGCCAGGCTAGCCGAGGCGAAAAGCAGGGGGTCAGACAAACAAACACATTCACCTGCTTAACGGCTTGTCAAGGTTGAAAGTGAGGTGAAAGAAGTGAAATATCAGTTTACAGCTATGGTGTAAAATGGTGTAAAGCTTTTATTCTAAACTATTTAATTAATAGATAAAAAAAATCTATATATTTGCTCCACTTCGGATACTTTAAGAACGGGGAAAAAACATCCAAGTTAACACTATCTGACAGTAGCGGAAGCTTGGTATTGACTTGTTCCAGTGCAACGGTAGGATGTTTACAGGTCATGAAAGATCCAACTTTTTGATAGTTACACAGTTTTATCACTGGAAAATATTTTAGGCGCCTCATGCCTAAGGGCAGTCTGGCTTTGAAGGAAAATACACACCCATTCCAGTGAGGTCCTGGTTTATTAAACCTTTATTTTTATTCTTTAATATAAACCTGACGTGTGTAGATATATATAGCTTAATATTGCGTACTTATATTTCTATTTGCATGTAAGCTGTTCTATTTGGACTTTCATATCCGTCCGGATTCTGCTGGTTGATTTCTTGATTTGTGTTTGGTCTCAGGCCTCTCTTTCACCGGCCATTTAGGTTGATTGCCCTGATTTAAATCACCTATACCAGCTGGTATAAATAAATACCACTGCTGCACACAAAGCTCTTTGAAATGTTTTTATTATGAATGTGTGTGGGTGTTCGATTATTTTTTTTGTATCCTTTAGCTGGTCAAGTCAATGAAGATGAGTCAATGAGGTTTTAAGTGGTTGTAGTTTATGAAGACAACGTTGGCTTATGGTTGTAGCGGAAAGGGCTCTGTAAACAAGAGATAAGGCATTGTGATTGGGTGAATCATCTGGGGGTGGGTTCAGATAAGGAAATAATCCTGTGCAATATGTCTGTGTTAAATTCATGCCAGGGAATAACTAATATAATTACGTTTTGTTGTGTTTGTTTCACCTGCAGTGACTTAAAAAATGCATCCATCCAACCATCCAACCATTCATTCATTTTCTGTAACCGCTTGTCCTCTGGAGGGCCGTGGGGGCCTATCCTCGCTGTCATTGGGCAAGGGACGGGGTACACCTTGGACAGGTCGCCAGTCTATCTCAGGGCTAATGCACAGTGACAGACAACCACTCACACTCACACCTACGGCCAATTTAGAATCACCAATGAACCTAACGAGCATGTCTTTGGACGGTGGGAGGAAGCCAGAGTACCCGGAGAGAACCCACTGGACCAACAAGTAAATCCCACCAGCACAAAAATTCAGGTTTCCAGTTTAAAAATAAATTATTTTAGCTGCAATTTATGTGTCCAAGACCAACTTTTTGAGCCACTGGCCAAAGTCAGTTTGCAAGAGCACACGCAGAAATGTTCTCACCCAGTCCGCCATCCATCCCAGGGGTTCTCGATATTTTCTGGCATGATTTAAATTAATGCCAAACTTCCGAGGTCTGAGACAAGCCCCGAGCGCAACAGCGAGTGACAGTGATGAGAGGAGTTGGGTCTGGAAAGTAGTGGAGAAATAAATATCTTTGAAAATCCACAACAACAAATCAAATCAAAGCCAATGTTTCCTGTGAGGTTGTATTGGTATCGAAATACCACAAAAAAAAAAGAAAAGAAAAAAGAAGGGAAAGTTTTTGATTAGTGCATCTTGTCTGGGCTCAATTTTGTTGTGTGAGCTCATAGACTGTATATAAATATGGACGAAACGTCCCCACTTCCTTGCACTGGCCAAACTGACGCTATTTTCCTGGGGATGTGGGCAGCACCATCTTGAGAGTTTAGAGCCTGTGTAGCGCGGCCCGAGAGTGGAGGCACACAGAGTCACGTTATCGATGACTCGACCACACTTCAACCAGACTCACTCATGTTTTTGTTTAATTAATACTGCGCTCTGCTACCTCCACCAGTTACAAAGAAATGTTGGATTATACATTGTACGGTTTGTTTTTGTTTGTTTTTTTTGCAACTCTCACGGTCCTTCGGGACAGCTTCACAGAGCGGTTGGCATGGCAACTGGTAGTCGCCATTATGTCACATCCTGTTTCTACAGCGTCAAATAACTAAAACGAAAACCTATCCAAAAAATTGACACTTGGACAACTACCTAAAATGACAGAAACCATCCTTAAAAATATATACAGTATTTGACATGTATTTTAGTTTTAGTTTGACCCAAGTGCCATCCACTAACATGGAGGGGGCGGAGCTTATGACCTATACTGCAGCTAGTCACCAGGGGGAGCTCTACTTGCTTTGGCTTCACTCTGGAGAAGCAGTTCTGCCGTCCATCTTTATTTACAGTCTATGTGTGAGCACCACAATATCAGTGGAGAGGTTTCGACATTTGTCACTTGTGGTCAGTTGAAGTTAAAGTAATATGTTCTTATTGGCTCTTCAATGCATTAACTAAATTAGATGTTACTAAACTGAATTTGGTTAAATTTTCACGCAACAGTTTACCAGTTTCTATAAGTGATGCTAGTCATCCCGTCAACAATCCGGTTCATTTAACAGATATGCCATAGGTGTGTTAACCTGCTCAGAGATCTCCAAACGCTGAGGCCTGTTAATGAGACTAACAAGTTTAACAAGACGCAGCTGCGGTTACCTTGCCATTGCTATTAAGACGCCGGTGAACCAACAGAGAATCCTTGGCAGTGAAAAAGAGACACAGCCTTAAGATTTATTCAAGGAGGAAAAACAAAAAGCTCAAAGCAGCATGTTGCATAATGTGGATGGGGAGCGTGGTATTTAACTGCAGAAGGTTTGCCTTTGTTGGCATTGTTACATTTTTCCTACAAACCCACAAACCTACAGGTATCTTATAGCAAACCTGTGGCAAGAAAACATCTATTGTGAGTGTCATTTAAGAAATGCGAATGAAAAATACTTTCAGTAGTTTCCTTTTTTTGACCTCGGGTCGCATTTTTGCAGGTTACCTCTACAATAATTACGATACATATTTACTGCTTCAAATATAATAACAGTGTGGAAGCGTTCTAAATGTACCTTTTGACTGTTTCCTTATAGACAGCGTCATAAAATATAGGTCTTCCTTGTTTGTTGCAAATTGCAGTCGAGTAAATTGCCACTACCCATAATTATTAGGAGATGGTCTTCAGACCGTGAACCTTCTTTGGTTGCGTTGGATACCTAACGTGTCCCTTGTTCTTCTTTTTCCATTTATTTTTTATTTTTTCTGGTCAAAGTTTTTGTTATCTAGTAAAATAGCTCAAGATCATTGGGACATAATTAAGATAATCCTTTATTTATCCCACAGTGGGGATAAATACCCCTGCATGCTCCCTTCAAATGGAAGTCGTGGTTTCAACATGGTGAGTTGTGCATACAAACTGTCAGCCACAGGTTCTGTGAGCATCGTTGCTACGCTGTAAAATATTTCAAGTCAGTAAAACTTAAAGGGGAACTACTGTTTTTTACAACCACGACCATATCTCTGGCACAAAATACGATTGTTTACTCACCCATATAACTGTGGTGTTTGGTGGTGGTGTTCGTCAGATATTTACCTCCGCGTGTATCCATATATTGGGAGTGACTGTGGCACCGCAACGCAGCCTCTAAATAACGCATTATCTGCCGCGAAACTCGTTGATTTTACCAATATTTTGTTATGATACACTACCGCTATTCCCTGTTGAGTATGGAGTTGCCATGAGTTTCGCGGGTGAGTAAACAGTCGTATTTTATGCCAGAAATAAAGTCCAGGTTGTAAAAAACAGTAGTTCCCCTTTAAAACGAAAGTTCACCTGCTGCCTTAAAACTTAAACTTAAAAAGCTAAGTTATAGGTAATGATCATTTCTTGTTTCAACTTGATACTTGATAGTTAAAACAAATATTTTGTTACATTATCCATTGAAGAAAACTCATTTTATCTTGCCAAATGAACTCCCAATTCCTCACTGTTTCTACTCACATGTCCAAGTTGAGATCAATTTAACTAAATTCATATCATCTGCCATTTTAAGTTGAGAGCACTAATGTTTTTGTTTCTACTTAGATTTCTTATCTTGACGACTAATGGCAAGTTCTAAAGTTTATGTAAACTTCAAACAGATTCAACCCACATCTTGCCAGAAATTTAACATTTATTTCATTTAGGCCGTTTAGAGAGGAGGACATTAAAATTTGATCCACCAAAAAGAGCCGCTTTGAGATTCATTCCTGGCAGGGAAATGGCTTCTAAAATCCACCCGTCCATTACGCTTATGGTGCCAGTGTTTTTGCTGATGTTGTAATACCATGGTTTAATCCTGTTTGTAGATCCTCGTTTCAAAGGTATCGCCGTTTTATAGTAATAGTTCCAATTAAAAAATAGAAAATGGCGACAGCCTCTGTGTTTCCCCTTATTGAAATCACATCACCCTTCCTCCGTGTCCCCCATCACTTTTTCCAACTCAAAACTTAAAGACATGAGTTAAATGAACATTGACCACACAGACAAAAGGCGTCACCTGCAGTTTTTCACCATCAACGGGGAGTGTGTAGAGGTGGTTCAGATCTTTAAGTACCTGGGTCTACAGCTGGATCACAAACTGCACTTGTCGGCTAACATAGACTCCATATACAAAAAAGGTCAGAGTCGTCTCGATTTCATCAGGAGACAAAGGTCGTTTAACATCTGCCAGAAGCTGCTGGACATTTTTCTACCAGACTATCGCTGCCAGTGCCCTCTTCTACGCTGTGGTGTGCTGGAGAGGCAGCACTAAGAAGAAGGACACCTCGTGCCTGGACAAGCTGATACAGAAGGCGGGCTCTGTGGTAGCGGCAGAGCTGGAGTCCCTGACATTGGTGGCGGAGGCAAGGACCTTGAACAAACTCCGGTCCATCGTGAACAATGTCCACCACCCTCTACACGACACCGTAGTCAGGCTGAGAAGCTCGTTCAGTGACAGTGCTGCTGTCTCTGTTCTGCTCCACGGACAGGTTGAGGAGGTCGTTTGTCCCTCAGGCCACATTTTCTACTTTAAGTTTAGAAAACTTATTACATTGAGCTCAATATCAAAAACTTGTCGTGACTATTGGACTTAAAGAGAAGAAAAACATTCACATAACTCAATGTTTTACAGTGTAGGTGTCTGACAGGCACTGAGGCTAAGAGTTTAGCCAGCGGGGTAACTTAATGTAGGAAATGCAACAGCATGAGGAAAGGACCAATATGCAACCTTAGTTATTGCACACATTCGTTTTTGGATTCTTTTAATGATACAGTTTTATCTTAATAATTTATGTTGTGTATTAAGTTATTATTTTAGGTTTATTACCTAATTATTTTTTCATCAGCTCCTGCACTTTATTTACCTGTGTATCATTTCGGTAGTTGTCTGATCCCCTTAGTTAGTGAAAGAGAGAGTAATTTCAGTTCCTACCTGTCATTGTTTACGGCGGGATAATTAGGGGGTGGCGGCCTCCCTGTACACGTGTAATGGAGGAATTAAGTTGTGTGTTTACTGCCCTGCCATGTTGATTAATGAAGATTCAAAACTGTAACCCGGATAACACCCACAGCCCAGAAAATCTGGAGAACGCCACGCCAAGAAATCAGGGTTACAAATAATAAAATACAGAAGAAGAATTTAATACAATCAAATGACTACATGTACTGTAAGCCCTTCGTCAAGATTACACCGTGGGAAACTGAATGCCACAACCACAAAATGTGCACTGAAAGCATGCAGCATGACTGTTTTATTACTCATACATGGTTGGATGATACCAGGCTAAAAATACCAGACACAGGAGCAGATCCTTTGGGTCCAGTGGGTTGCTGGCGTGTTGCCTCTGTGGATGAGGGCTTGTTCTGGCAGATGCACAATCGCATTTGAATCTGAGTTTGGAGGTCAACAAACGGGACACTTTATTGCATTACTTGAGTGGTATCTGAGCAGATTTTTGCGGTGGTCACTTGCATTGGAGAGCGCCTTTGCCTCGAGGGGGTGTGCTTGGACTGGAATGTTTAGGTGGGTGGTATGTGTCAAAGTAGCGTCAATACGAAAGCCAGGGCCCAAGGTTTCCAAGCAGAGCATTGCATTTGAGAGATTTGTGATATGCTGGGTGTTGCTGTGACAGATTGGTGGTATAAACTGCCATAGTACTTAGAGCTGCCTTTGCTACAGTAGGGGCCTCCAAGCCCACATTTTGTAATTACAGGTAGTCAAATAATTACACAGTCCCGTATGACAGTAGCTCCACAGCAAAGCAGTACACAGGAGAACATAATAAAGGATTAAATGCATCCGTTCACTTTCAGGGTGTTCAAACATGGGGTAATATGTTGACATGACCATGAGACAATGATACTAAGAGCAAAATATATGTGAATCAAGAAAGAAAGAGATCTGGAGAACAAACGGTTAGATCTTGGGTGTTAAGGACTGGGGCACTGGGGGTAAGTAAAAGGCGTCCATAATGACTGACACTAGGGCAACTTAGAGCGTGCAACTGTGTGACACAAACGAGTAAAATGAACTCTTAGTACTAAATACAACACAGAGTAAATACTTTATAACACAGAGTGAATTCAAGGAGTGGAGGTGCAATTAGTGCAATTATGAAAATGAAGGGAACATTATAAATCATGCCCGTAACCTGACACCTCACGCAATAAGAAATTGAAGAAATTCATCCTTTTCATAACACCCTTAGGAAACCATTCAAATTCATTTATCCAGGAAAGCTAATTAACCTCCACCAGAAAATTGGTGGTGTGAGCATAAATTCACTAATCTGGAATGAAACGCGAAAAATTATCAAACACGGCTCCACCTGACTCTGAGTTCGATGATGAGCATTTTTTTTTTTTCATAAATGGCTGCGCATTTATTTAAATTAGGATTCCGTGCGAGGAAACAATAAACTGAGGCGTAGGAGAAAAGTAGGCAGGAAGGAATGGAGAGAGACAAGAAGAAGCTTGAAGAATTTATTATTATTTTTTTGAAACAGAGGTGCGAGCACAATCCTGACACGTCCCAACACAGTCCGTTATACAAAAAGCCAGTCCGAACTCAACGACAGGTAAGCATCTAGCCCACAGGTGTCAAACATACAGCCTGCGGGCCAAAAACGGGCTGCCAGAGGGTCTAGTCCGGCCCGCCCAAAAATGACAAGACTGCAATTTTTCAATGAAAATAACTGCTAATTTTTCCACGGTTTTGGAAAGAGAAGTGGACAGAACACAACACTGAGACCCAGGACTAAACAACAGACAGCAACGTGTCTGTGTCTGTTTATTAAATGTAAACATTCTCCTAATTTATTTGTTGTTCTTTGCACTAAAACAAATGAAAAAAGTCTGGAGTAGTCGTTACTTATGGGTTTTTATTCTGTTATGTTACTGCCTGAGATCAAATTGGGCTGAATGTAGCCCCCAAAGTAAAATGAGATGGACACCCCTGATCTAGCCGTTAATGGAATTGATTTACATCCTTGGAAGCAGTCATTGAATTCCACTCCTGCTTTATGTAAGAGTCTTATTTCCCTTCAGATGGGTTCAGCGTGGCAAAACCTAAATTATTTTTTTATCGTTTTTTTTTTTTTTTTGTCTAAAATGTGAATTTAATTATAAACATTAAAAGCAGGGTCCTTGATGGATATAAAATTGCGCTGAACTGCAAGCGAAGCTACTCCTGGAATATGTCGAACATCACAACTTGACACTTTAACGGCCAGAATGTGTAAACACATGGAGGACGTGTCCAGGTCTGACTGAGGTGTTAAAAACTGTCAAGAAAGAGAGATCACAGCCATGGCACCACTAGTCATGGTAGTTTCTGGTCCTATTTAAACCTCAAACTTCCCACCAGTCCCCTAGAACTGAAAAAGCTAGTTGCATGAGTGGTGAAAGGTCTTCTCAAAAACTCTACAAGTCCAAAAAAACGGATATACCATGACCTGGATGATTGAGAACCTTCACAGATGTAGTTTCTGGTTGATAACAGAAACAAGTCAAGCAAGTTTCCGATGTGCTACACCCACAGATGTTCCTGTTTAAACCTCAACTTCCCACCAGTCACTTAAAAGTGAAGAAGCTACTCAGATAAGCGGTCAAACGTCTTCTCAAAAAAACTCTACAAAGTCCAGTTGCTTTTCTTTTTGGATATACCATGACCTGGATGACTGAGAACCTTCACAGTCATTTGAACTGGCTTCATTTTTTTCAACCTTTTTTTTTTTTTTTTAAAGGTAGTAATGATACAGGAGGAGAGTACACATTCTCCTGAGAGACAAGTGTTCCCATCTGTGACATAGACACACAAAGCTTAACTATAAATTACCCCAAATAATAACATTTAAATGTAAGAGCATATGTGTTTTACGGTTATTCTGCTCACTTGCTCGACCTCGACTAAGATAATCCCTGGGCTTTTAGTCCAGCACCACCACGTAGGCAAGTACTCAGCCTTTCGTGTCCCTCTCAGGATGAATTATCATAACCTTTGTCATCCACTTAATTCTTCTCACCATCACCAAGGTCAAAAAGCTTTTTAACACTGAATTTTTTTAAAGTTGACAGTTTGTGTGCATAACTCAAGTTCTACCTGTCTGTATGAATGCGTGGTTTAAGGTTAGGGGTCTTGAAAATGCTCGTCAGCCTGCTCCTCTCTCTCCGTTTGGTTTATCGCTTGCTGTTGCCGGGGGAATTTTGCAGTGATTTTGCGAATGTTATGAACAGTAATTTCCTCCAATGTTTACAACATAGAAATATGCCCAAAAGAATCTCAAAGGAATAGCAACAAAATACAGCAACTTTTTAAGTAAATTTGCATTTGTGACAAATATCACACGTTGTTTTGTTTTCACTTCAGCTGTTAATTCTTTCAGCGTGCTTTTCTCACTCTTTTTGTCATGTTTAAGCAACAAAAATTGGTGTTCAAATTTGAAGAGAGATCAAAATTTGGGTTATTTTTGCCTCTGCACCAACAATCTGAATAATTTTGAAAAATAACCGATTAGTGGTATTTTGAAAAGGAATGTCACACTGTACCTGTTTGTAGCTATGTGTCGACTCTGAAATATCACCTACGCTACTGTTTTGTTTTGTTTGGTTTTTGGCGTACATCTGAAATAGAAGACCCGGCCGACATTTAGCACTCCGGATCACTATGACCTATCTTGTGTCCTGTGCGGAGGATGAGGTTCAGTTACAGTGTCTACGCGAGCTCTGTTTGCTTCTTCACTGCCCTCATCCTGATTCAGACTGACACATTTGACTCTGGAGTTCTCATTGTTTTAACGACCATGGCAAGTAATTGAATCATTTCCTTGGATTTTTCCAACAATTGGATATTTGTGCGGGCAGGAAAATGAATAATGACGTAAAGATAAATGGGACTGATGGTGGGAAAGAAAACGGACGACGAGTTCAAAGGAAACGCAATTCATCACGAGGAACTCAACGAACGCACTGCTTGCTGCTAGAGAGCAGCGAAGCACCAGAATAATAAGCCAAGTCTGCGGTCATTTTCATCCCATGCTGGATGACCTTAAAACATCAATTTTTAGAGATGGGCTGTGGAAAAAGAAAGAAAAAAAAAAAGAGACGCTGCTCTTGAGTACACGGGGTGAAGGCACAACAGGACAAGCCAGTGAAGCAGATACAAGTAGTAAAAAGAAAGAGGAGGGCACAACCGAATAACAAAATGCATCATTTGCTCTTCTCACGGCACATAAAAACACATTTCCACAAAAGGATGCTGTTTTTTTCAGTTGGAGGAAGGCTGAATGTTGAACTGGCCTTGCCCCAAAGGCTGTTATATGTGACAGCTTGTATTGAGGCCGGGCTGCACAACAGTCAGCCGGTGATAACTAAGGTATAGCCTACAGAAGAGAGGAAGCTGTCACAAATGACAGCAATTGGGAAAATAATCAGTGACAGTGAGGACGGCGGATTGGCTAAAGCTTGACACCATTTTTATTTTGGTCCTGTGAACCGACATCAATTATTTTGGGGGCGCTAAGAATCTACTTTTCATCCTTATCGCTCTTTGTTTCATTTTTAACATTAAGGAGCCCTTCCTTTCTTATTTCCTTCCTTTATGTGTCGAGCAAATATTTTTCATCACCTCCACCTCCGTCCTTATTTTTGCCTCGTCTCCCGATCTCTCTCCTCCGACTGAAAAGGAGGCGCCGCAGCCCACCTATTTTTCCTCTCGTGGCAGCCATCTTTTACCTCCTGCCCAGAAAATGCCATGTTTACAGATGGAGGGCACTCCACACTCAGGGCAGATTCAATGAGTCATTACAGAGTGACGGAAAGAGGGGCGGAAGGAGTAAGTAGATGTGGAGAAGCAGATAGACGGGTGATCGAAAGGTGAGAAAGAGAAACGCAAGAGTGGAAAAGACAAACATAGCTCCTCTTTCTGCTCACTCGGACGGATATGTGCAAGCAACAATAGCAGTGGCTAGTGTTTCTCGATTCGCAATGAATATGTAGTTTCCATCCCTTTACATCAGCCTCCAGTAAGAACCATCAGTCCAAATTAATGATCTCCTTAGAAAAAAGCCATTAGTCTCACTCCCTCTCCCTCTCTATCTCGCCGTTTCTCCTTTTTCATTTGTCAATATTTTTCCATGAATCTTGTGAGCTCCCCTAATTTATGCTCAACTTAGACTGAAGATACACGCCATTCGGGACAAATTATACCTTAACTTTCAAGATGTATTCATTTTGTATTCAGGAAGTCTAAAAAAAAACAAGAATTCAGAAGACAGAAAATCATTTATACTGTATACATAATGTCAAGCAGGCTGCTTAATAAACTCGAAATTGGGCTCCCAGAGCATCCTGTTTGGACAAGTGCTTTAGTTTCTACATTTCAGTGCCTGAACCATCGCCAATCTAAAGGGAAATGTCTAATGAAAAGGCCGGACCCCACTGCATCTCGCTGGCTTTAAAGATGTTTTTAATGTATAAGGAAAAACCCTTTTGCGGTTCAGTAGGCCCTAAAGCTGTCACCTATCCTCATCATTTCTCTGACTCAAATTGGAGCGGCTAAAATGTAAATAGTGAGTACAGTAAATTACAGTATGTCTACTCTTCAGACATCAGCTCTGTATTTTGTATAGTGTATTGTGTACGTGGTGTTAAAGTAGAAATAACATTCCTGCTGGTACTCTGCGCAGTCACAGTTCCCATGTCTTACTGCACATACACCGATCAGGCATAACATTATGACCACCTGCCTAATATGGTCTCCCTTGTGCCGCCAAAACAGTTGTAACTCATCAGAGAATGGACATGGGCCTTCTGAGGGTGTCCTGTGGTGTCTGGCAACAGAATGTTGTCAGTGGGGGGGCCTTTGGGTCCTATGGGTTGAGGGGAGGGTCCTCTGTGGATCATCCCACAGATACTTGATCAGTTTGGGATCTAGTGAATTTGGAGGCCAGGTCAACACCTTGTGCTGTTCTTCATGTTTTTTTTTTAGTTGTTCCAAAAGCATTTTTGTGTGTGTGCCTGTGTCAGGCTGCATCCTGCTGGGGATGGCTGCTGCCATCAAGGAGTGTCATTGCTATAGGGTGGGGGTGTCTGGTCTGGTCTAGGTGGGTGCTACATGTCTAAGTAACATCCACACGAATCCCAGGTCCAAACGTTACCCTGCGGAACATTGTCACAATAGTCATTCATTCAATCATTATCTGTAACTGCTTGTCCTCTAGAGGGTCGCGGGGGGGGGGGGGCTGGAACCACTGGGCGAGAGGCAGGGTACATCCTGGACAGGTCAATGTTATTTACTTCTCCTGTCAGTGGTTTTAATGCTGTGGCTGATCGGTGTATCTCCTAAAAGGATGGGTGGAACAACAACATTGTACCCAAATAATTATGTACAACTGACAGGACAGATTTGGGACTTTTACAGAATGAGGACGTGCTGATATTGAACCTACCTACCCGCAAACTCTTAACTGTAAAAATGCAACTTAAGCATGAATTTATTCAAATTACTTAAACAGTATTAAGCTGTAACGGTTATCCTGACTTTTATTAATCTTTGAGAGAATATACATGCACCCATGGCAAGTGAAAATTAAAAAGAAGGTGTTGGCACACATAAAAGCTGTCAATCGCACACACACACACACACCCACTCACACAAAATTGTGTGTGTTTGGTGAATAATTCAGCAAAGTTTCTATTATACTGACAGGGGTGAGTGGCAGAGGACTGACTGATTAATTTAGCTCCATGCATAATTTCACACAAAAGAGTTTCTGATTAATCTTAGTGCAGCGTCATGTTCAATGCCTGAGACTTCCCTGAAAGTTATTTTGTTATGCTGAGATGTAGCAAGGTGTTATTATTTCTCATTTCCCATATGAAACTAAATCTATAGGACCTGCAACTGCTGATCGTGGCCCTGCTGACAGTGAAACCAAAACCGTGTTATTTTAAAAACATAAATGACCTGAATCTTTTCACCAGTTTCACAGTGACCTTTATCACGGCTACAGCTAATCAGTTCATCATCTCAACATGAATACTCTCAATATGACACCTTGAAACTGGAAGTCTAAAGTATTCAGTTGAAGAAAAGCATCAGTACATCTCCAAATTGACCTTTAATAGAGGCTGTTTGTTATAAAAAAGACTGTCACCCAGAATCATGTGCAATGTCACCGTGTATCTCTGCCTTGATACCTATGAGGCAGAGATAGCAGGTTGTTACTGACACTGGCCCAACATGTAAGACAGTGGGCCAGATGTATTCATGGCGTATGTTGGATGTTCCTGTAACCAGGACTTTTTCTCAATATCGTAGAATAATTAATACAGTTTAGAATAATGTAATAAACACCGATCAGCCACAACATTATGACCACTGACAAGAGAAGTAAATAACATTGACCATCTTGTGACAATTCAGTGTTCTGCTGGGCAACTTTTGGATCTGACATTCACTTGTGTGGATGTTACTTAGACATGTAGCACCCACCTAGACCAGACCAGGCACCCCCACCCCAATAGCAATGACACTCCTTGATGGCAGCAGCCATCCCCAGCAGGATGCAGCCTGACACAGACACACACACAAAAAATCAACCCATAGGCCCCAAAGCCCCCCACTAACATCATTCTGTTGCCAGACACCACAGGACACCCTCAGAAGGCCCATGCCCATTCTCTGATGAGTCACAACTGTTTTGGAGGCACATGGAGACCTAGAAGGTCATAATGTTATGCCTGATCGGTGTACAATGAAATATCCTCTTAAAAGTATTCCATCCGTGTGTACTGCATAAGATTCACTAAATGTGTCCTTACACTTTCAATGGTCATCTCCAAACTTATAATCTTGGGGACATGCATTCTAAAATGTAATTATCTCTATCTATCTATCTATACCACCATATATAAATATACCATGCAGGTTTTTGAAATAAGTCTGTTATTTACACAAGTCTGACATTTCCACACACATTATTTGTGTTTATTTAGTTGACTTGTGATTACAAGTTTTCAACTTCCACAGCTTCATATCACACAGCCAGAGGTAATATGAAATACAGTATATATGATCAAAACAACAAATGGTAATAGCAGATGATTTTAATGAGCTCCGACAACGAATTTGCAAATACCCTTCAAACACTTCTGATAAAATCCCCATGGTTCACTGTAAACACACCGACACGGGTGATCCCGATGGCAGGCGAGCAGCTTGTAGGGCAGCTTCTGCTTGTTGGTATGTGTGAAGGAGAAACACTGTAAAGAGTTTTGATCGCCAAGATAAAAAAGCACTATGTAAGCGCATATCCAGCGGCCATACACGTCTTTCAGTATCTTGCTTGTTGACTGCCAGGGTAGGAGGAATAGAGAGAGAATAAAAGAAGTCTTGCGACAGGCCAGGAAACTCCGACAACAAGCGTGGCGGTCGGAGCGGTGATGCTGGTGAAGTTGAGGAAGCTCTTGCAGGTGAAGCCGGTGATTGTAAGACAATGCAGGTTGGGTTTGGGTGTTCTGTGAAGCCCTGGGATAGGAGGGATATAAGGGGATGACAGCAAAGGCTGTGTCTTCAGACTTGTAGTACAGGTGCTGTGAAGGTGAAGCTAAGAATTGCACAGTCTGAAAGAGTTGTGGATTTTGCCTCCTGCTCCACGGAAGGCCAGAACCATATTGTTGATGTTTGTCGAGATCAAGCAGTCTTTCATGCACCAGAAAAGAGGTCTTTAACAAGTAAGTAAGCAAGTTAATTCAGGGTACATTTCATTTTTATGACCCTCTTGCCACTGTCTGTCCATCTTCTGTCATTCCTGGACAGGTATGCTAAACTTACTGACAGTTTCACCCCACAGCTGCTTTATCCTCAGCAGCATTCCCCATAGACCCTGAATATTTCCCATCGGTAGTCTCAGACTAAGCTCTCCCACACGGAGACAAACACTGAGGCAAGACTCCCCGCGGCTTCCTCCCAGGGGTTAACATCCTCCCATTCCTTCTGTTTGGTTCTTTTAAATTCATGAGAAATTCCTCAAACAGTTTGCAACAAGAGCTGCTAGTCTGTCTGACCGTTTGTTTCACCGTTTCCATGAGGCCTGTTTCACTGGTAGATAGCCAAGGTTGTTGTCAACACCGGTCGCATTTGTCTTTGAAAGTTCTCAGTCATCCTTGTCATACTATATCCAAAAAAAAAGTTGAAACAAGGACTTTGTTGAGGACGCTTCGGCACACGTCCAAGTAGCTTCTTCACTTCTCGTTTCACCTTGTTTTTTGTGGATTGGATATTTGTCGCCTTTGTTTCATGCTATGTGTGTTCTTGGGACACTATTAAGTTTTAAAAGCCTCTGCTGACACTTCATCTGATTTAAAACTTTTTCTGATTTTCTTTTCATGGCTCTTCTGTTTGTCCATGTACCGGTGAGCCTCTTCACCCTGAACACACTGCAACGCAAGGTTTTTGAGAAATGTTGAAATGTTGTGTGCCCGCTTTCCTTCAAATGCCACAGATTTTAAGTCTGTCAATTTAAGACGTTGAATGATTCACAGGATTGTTAAGGTTAGAGCTAAAGACAGCGGTCGCCAGTCCTTCACTGACACCACACTGTGGGAAACAACGAGCCGAAAAACACAAGAAACGTGATCTTCGTGATCTGAGGCCATGTTCCATACTCCCACCTACACTACAGCAAAGCTCTTTCGTCCCCCATTAGTCTTAGCGCTGTTTGTAGCTCAATTGTAGTTCACGAGCAATCTTGGTGCAGAGTTTAAAGGGGAACTACTGTTTTTTACAACCTGGACCTTATTTCTGGCATAAAATACAATCGTTTACTCACCCATATAACTTTGGTGTTATTTGGTGTTGTTCGTCAGATATTTAGATCTGCATACATCCATATAGTGGGAGTGACTGGGGCACCGCAATGCAGCCTCTAAATAACGCATTATCTGCTGCGTTCATTTCACCAATATTTTGTTATGATACGCTAGTGCTATTCCGCTAGTTGAGTCCAGACTCAACGGGGTCAATGCACGCGGATGTAAATATCTGACGAACCAAGTAACACCAAAGTTATATGGGTGAGTAAACGATCGTATTTTATGCCAGAAATAAGGTCAAGGTTGTAAAAAACAATAGCTCCCCTTTAAGACAAAGACCTCATGATGCAACTACACTGGCCTTCGATTAAATTCAGGACCCAGTTCAAGATCTTCCTTCTTGTCTGTAAAGCATTGAAAAATCTCAGAGTGTATTGGTAAACTACTCATATCCATGCAAGGTTCCTGACGTTGGCGAGTTGTACCTCAATCAAGAGTGAGAGCATGGCAGAGCTGTGTGTTTGCTGCGCTGGGTTTCAAGCTGAGGATCAGCTTCCCTCTAGAAATCAGGTCAGCAAACTTTCTCAGGTGTTTTAAGCCATAGCTGAAACCCTACTTCTTTTTTTTTTCTTAAAGTGTTTTTGTCCTTTTGCAATTCTATCACTTTGGTTTGGAAGGTGTTATCTAAATAAAAATGTTGCTTTCATACTTCACAACCAGAGGTACAACCCCATTCGGACACAGTGACAGTGACTTTGGAGACGCTGCTCCACGTACGATGCAAGGCCTCCACTGACCTAGAAGAAAATGTGGAAGAAAAGTCCAGATGAGGTACAAATACTTTGTGAGTAAATGTAAAAAAAAAAGGAAAAAAATAAATAAATCATCAGCTCAAAGAAAACCTAAATGCACCTGTAGTGCATCTGTCAAATCGATGTGTCCTCTTCAGGGCGAATGTACCAACGGAGACGCGCTCCACTCGCGTGCAGTTTACCTCACACAGTGGGAAGAACGTTATGAGTCGTCACCGACTCGTACAGCGCACGGGCATTTCTGTCTGGGTGGCGTGTGTCAGATTTCCTCCTCCCAGATTAAGGTTTCCTATTTCCTTATTATTTCTATTTCCGAAAGCATCAGATCAGATGTGATACTGGATCATTCGGTCTTGCTCTGAAGTAACCTGAACGGCAAATCTGTTATGTGGAGTTTCTGTGAAAATGTAAAACAGATTTGCTGTTCAGGTTACTTCAGAGCATGTGCGACAGATCAGGCATCATCCTTGTTTGTGAGATTATCTCTGGTTCTTTGCATGCACATCAGCTTGGAACATTCTGTACATAATTATATTAGCGTGTTAGTTTATTACTGTACTTGTTTTAGTGAAAGAGGGAGGGGGGAAGAGTGAGAATGTAGTTTCTAGGGCAATGTGCGTCCTGGATTTATGGCTGTTATCAGTGAAGTGAGTCACTGAACCTGTGTATGCTGGGGTAAGAGGATGTAGGTCATGAATGAAACAAAGGAATTGAGAGGATGAAGGCTAAGGATGCTGTACAGCAGATCATGCGGTAATAATAAAAAAAATCTACCATAAACAAAAATGGCTCAAAGATGAGGATGCGAAAATGTGAAATCAGGTCTACGAAAAAGCTTTGTTTGCAATGTATATACACCGATCAGGCATAACATTATGACCACCTTCCTAATATTCTGTAGGTCTCCCTTGTTCCTTGTGACTCATCAGAGAATGGACATGGGCCTTCTGAGGGTGTCCTGTGGTGTCTGGCAACAGAATGTTGTTAGTGGGGGGGGGGGGGGGGGGGGGGGGCTTTGAGGGGAGGGGCCTCAGACTCCACGGGCCTTTGAGGGGAAGGGTCTCTGTGGATCATCCCACAGATACTTGATCAGTTTGGGATCTAGTGAATTTGGAGGCCAGGTCAACACCTTGTGCTGTTCTTCATATTTTTGTTCCTAAACAACTGTGTGTATCTGCGTCCTGCATCAAGGAGTGTCATTGCTATGGGGCGGGGGTGCCAGGTCTGGTCTAGGTGGGTGCACAAACGAATGCCAGGTCCAAACATTGAATTGTCACAAGATGGTCAATGTTATTCACTTCTCCTGTCAGTGGTCATAATGTTAAGCCTGATCGGTGCATGCACACACAAGGAATTTGTTCTTTGTATCTAACTCCTTGAAGTGAGCACTCCTCAGTAAATGGAGTCACCTTAAAGTCAATGCATGTTGATATAATCTTAAAAATATAAAGTCTTACTAAACCATCAGCAATACAACATTCTGATGAATTTTGTTTTTATTTAATTTTAAATGTCAGCCCCTACACTCCCCGACACAATTATTCAGCACTCCTGCTCATTACGGACATCTGGTTCATTTGATCAAAAACGTCACGGGATGTGAATTAATGAACCATCGTCAACACTGCGGTATATGGGGTTGCCAAACTGAGAGCAGTATTTAACTGGTATATGTTGGAATGACCACTCTCGTGTGTGTGTGGGTGGGTGTGTGTGCGTGTTCCGGTCAGTTAACTGATGCTGTGACAGGGAGCATGTCAGAATACAGTGTCATCTGTGGGAGACAGCTAATTAGATCACACTGTAGGGCTTTTCTTTCTTTTTCTTCCTCCCCTCTCCCTCTCCCTCTCTCCCCCTCCCCCATCTCTCGCTTTCGCTCTCTCTCTCTCCGCTCTCTCTATGCTCTCTCTCTCTCTTTCACACGCATTTGCTCTCTCTCTCTCTCTCTCTCACTCTCGGGGTAATTTTCCCCCTGCCTGCTTTAAAGTAACACCAGCCATGAAACAGATAAGACAGCAACACAATTATGAATATATTTGCATCCTGCTTTTAATTAGAACTTTTGTAATTGCGGCAGCTAACCTATTTTGTAGTGACAATTTCAGAAGTTAAATCAATTTGAACAAGCATGAAAGTGGGAAGGGGAGAAACAGCCGTGCCTGAATAAATAAATGAAATAGAGCCACTTGAGTTTTAATTATAAAAGGCATCACCATGTGTTGTCGTTTGAAATAAAGGCAGTTGAGAGATTTTTGCGATAACAAGCCAGTGTCACATTCACGCAGTTTGCTCTCCCTTGACAGATCAAGACCAGTGTCTTATAAATATATATATATATATTTGTTCGTGTGTGTGTACAGATGTGTAGGCAGTTGCGTGCTGGTCCAATATTCTTTTTTAGAAGGGGAAGTCACCTGTCAGGAGGGGAAGTTACACTCAAAGCCGCCTGAGGGTCTCAGATTCTATTAATAGCACTGTGTTCGTGAAAAGTGATCACAAACGTATCAGCATGCACACACGTCGGTGCCCTCGTAAATGAAACGTCACATGAAGACAGGCGTCAAAGGCGCACGAGGCTTTGCGGAGTTGTCCTGCACCAAGACACCATGCATAATTCACTAACCTATTGATCGGAGGCATTTGGTTCAGCAAGCTGTTCGGCGTTGCATGCCTCATGGCTATTCTCGCCATGGAGAATGTTCCCAAAATAACTGCATTGATTTTTGATTTGGGTAACAGGCTAACTCCATTAAAACTTCCAGGAAAGAGAACCCAGTGCATTTTGGCTGTAAAAGCTGGAGGAGCTCGCTATCCATTTGATTGCTATTGCTGTTTAGCTTCACTGATGAGAATTAGAGTGTATTGGCGTGCATGGTGTATATCTATGCATGAGAATATTGGCATTGTAGAAATGATTGGTTTCCATATACCTGAAGAGAGGTGCTTTTCAAATTCATGGCAAAAAATAAGCCACAGTTGTGACTCGTCAGAGAATGGACATGGGCCTTCTGAGGGTGTCCTGTGGTGTCTGGCAACAGAATGTTGTTAGTAGGAGTGAATTTGGAGGCCAGGTCAACACCTTGTGCTGTTTTTCAGTTTTTTTTTAGTTGTTTCTAAAGCGTTTTTGTCAAGGAGTGTCATTGCTATGGGGTGGGGGTGCCTGGTCTGGTCTAGGTGGGTGCTACATGTCTAAGGAACATCCACACGAATGAATGCCAGGTCCAAAAGTTTCTCAGCAGAACACTGAATCGTCATAAGATGGTCAATGTTATTCACTTCTCCTGTCAGTGGTTTTAATGTTGTGGCTGATCGGTGTGTAATGTTTGTTGTGTGTGTGCATTTATGTCGCTTAAGTGTATAAATGTAAAAGGGAAACTTAAAGCATGCATTGCTACTGAAATGACTCTATTTTCATTTCAAAATTTGAAATATGAACTATAAAAAAATACATGGATTCCACTTTTTTGAAGGACAGAGGAGGGATCGATGGAGAATTTCTATAACAAAAATAAAAAAAAGTGCATCATCGGGAAATTATCATTTAAAAGATATATTATTGACTAGTGTAGGCAGCGTTTAAGGGTTGGGAAAGATCTTGGTCTGGTGAAATACAATAAAAGTCCTTGAGGCACATGTGCTTATTAGGATTTACAGCCAAGGTCTTTACATCTAAATGGGGTCAGGATGCAAACCTTGATCTCTGTTGCATCAAGTGAGCACACTGTGTACAATATATATACAATATATTGCCATTCGACCACCTACTTCAGAGAGAGAGAAGGACATTGCTTCTTGCAATATTAAGCCTTAATTTGTATGAGAAACAGTTGGATATGTAGAGAGCAGATTAATATTTAACATCTGTTAACTTTACACATGTAATTGATCTGTGCTGATTTATATTTCGTACAAAACTGGTGTTAATGCGTGTGTCTCCAATTTCGTACTCAGTATGCAGTAATGACATTCGATTTGTGAATTTCAGATAAATATAAAGGCTGAATCTTGGAGATGCCATTTTTATTTTAGAGCTACATGCTTTTACTTGATCAAATATAATGAATATTTAGTTTGGAACTGACTGTTCACATCACTCATAGTGTATGACTTATTTACATTTGCTTACCTCTGTCCATGCTGTATGTCGTTAAATGGGATTAAAAGTACAAATACGGTTGAAAGCACGTGAATATTATGTTATTCGGATCATTCTCTGTGGTTCTTACAGATCTGTTCTTGGGCTGCACGCACACACCCCTGTATTTAAACTGATGAGGAAAATCCCTGCATGGATGTGTCCTGATTAACACGTCGACCCTGAACCATTTATTCTCACCTCCTAAGATGTGCCATCTCCATCAATCCCCTTCAAAGCGTGTAAAATGAGATTTTCCAAACCAAATTGGTGATCCTCTTTAATCTGTTATGGATCGCTTCTGCATCGCTTGCTTTCGGGCGAAGCCACTCAGGAGGGAATCGTCATGAGCGATGGGAGGAGTCGGCGAGGTTACCCCTGAGAGCGACACCTGATGAGAGGCGCGTGCAGGCGTCAATATGTGGAGGAAGGGTAACGGAACAGAGTGATTATGTTGAGGGCCTAATGGATCTTGAAGGGATTGTAATCAAAGGCTGAACCCTGTTCATCACACTAACTCTCTCTCTGAGGAGCAATTTGGGAAAGGGGTATTCTTTGCACTTTTATGCAAAATAGAGATCGAGTTGTCCTGGATTGTGTCTGTGGGTTTAATCAGTTCAGGTTCATGTTGCTTGGTTGGTGATGCACATATAAAGAATTAACTGGGCCAGCTTAAGCAATTCAGACTGTAAAGCTGCAAGAACGTATCATGATCTCGCTCTGATTTAAAGCCGTCAAGACGTGTCGTTTTGTAACCTCAAGAGCTTCTCGGTTGTCCTTCAGTCGAACGCAGCTGGAATTTAAGTGGCGCTGGCAATGTAAAAATGGGGCCATTATTTTCAAAGAGCATTCGAAATACAGTACGCAGTGCAAGAATTAAATCAATATGAAGTATAAAAGAAATATTGAGTTGACATCTGAGAAAATTCAAAATGTGCCCATAATCGACACGTCTCATAAGTTTAACTGGAAAAATACCTTTGTCTGTCCGAGCTGCCGGCTCAGTGCATCCTGCGATATTAGATCACTTAACTGTTCTCCATCCACTCATTATTACATGTCCAACGAAGGGGTGTACCCGTCTCATAAAGGTTTCCACTTAAGATGATTCTTCTCTTCTACTCAAGCACCTGTGCTCCTGCTCCTCCGAGCAGAATTAAGGGAATTGAGGCGTCATTTATGGTCGCAGACCCAATCAATTTGCATGGGTCATAGCAGGACAGGAGAGTGAAGGGACATAAATTGAGATGCAAGTATTAACAGGGTCCAGTGTCTTCGGGGCTACGACAAGCACGCGCACACGGGGGGATGGTTAACATACAATACACCTGTGATTTTATTAAATATAAACAACACAGCCGAGGCATCTTGCCACTCGGCTAGACAGCAACTCAGGACTCGAGGCTCAGAGAGCATGCTGCTGGCGTACATAATCACCAGGAGAGAGACTCCAGCCTCACTACAGGGGAGATAAATAGACAAGATTACTAATTACCAATTTACCTGCAGCTGTGACTGCAGCACTGTGCCTCCTACCCAAACACATACAAAATCCACACCCCACTGCCGAAGTATTATCTGTCAATGAGCGGAGACCATTAGCGGCAGGCAATCTATTCTGTATCTGAGAGAGTCGCGCTCAAACCTACAGAGTGTACATATGGCGTGTAGGGTACTTAAGGGCTGTACTATGAGTGCACAGTGGAGCTCAAAGTATAATATGTTGGATTACTAGCAGAAATTAGTGCAGATGGTCACAGTGACATTGAAGATTCACTCAAGTGCAGAGTGAAGTGCCCACCATGCTGTTGGGATAAATGATGAGAATCAATACTGAGATAAATTCCCTGAATAACCTCTTGCACGATTGTTGTTTACCAGAAAACAGCAGCACAAATCAAAGTGTCCAGCCTGCCGATTGATTGCCTTTTCATATCATAACATTACATCACACAATGGCAACAGTTTAGTTTTATATACAGCATTTATCATTCTGCTCTTACTGCACATGTATGCACATGCAGACATACATATACATATATATATGTACTATACGTGCTATACGTGCTCACAGTTCAGTTTGGCAGATGATGAAATGAGGAAGGACACATTCCCTCAATTGGAGGGCACAGGTTTAAGTGGAGGAAAGCATGCATCCTGCTGAAGTGTCCTTGAGCAAAACTATCAATCTATACCACCCTCAGGAGTGCGCCTCTCAAGCTGACCCAGCAGGCTGACTTGCCTGCGCACAAGGGTAAGCAAAAAGAGAATTTCCATAAGGGGATCAATAGAGTATCGCATAATTATTACACACACCGACCTTTGACCTGCTTCTTGTTACCATAGGGACGACTAAATGATCTAGTCAAACAGCTTTTTTCTGTTCAAACTGTGGGTCTGCGGCAAAAGGAAAGCCAGGGGGCACTGTATAAACCTCAGTACTCTTCCACAATTGAGCTATTACACTGTATCTGGAGGGATGGCAAATATTTTGACAAAAAAAAAAAAAAATCTATAAAAACAGTACCCAGACAAATGCACATCAAAAGAAGGAAAAGCTGTTAAAACACCCATTTCCTGCAGGTGGCACAAATGTCAGAAGTACTTAAGTTATCTTTATGGCACAGAGTGGGGTAGAGCAAAAGGAGTGGCTCCTAATACCTGACTGGTACACATAGCTTATATAAAGGTTATGCTAAACTAACAGGCAAGCTGCATTGTACACCTTCTCATAGACTGTAGATAAAGTGGTCAGCTACTCAAAAGTGAAGCGAAAGCATGCAGAGTTCCCCCTGGCGGTTGGCCGGTATGAGTCATAAAAGATGGTCTCCGTCATTTTGGGTAGTTAACACAATGCTGATGTCCATTTTTCTGAGAAGTTTTGTTTTAGCTGGTTACTTGATGCTAAAACAGAGGATGTGACATCATGTTGACTGGCAGCTGTCACTGTCAAACGCTCTGTGAAGAAGCCCCTTAGGAACGTAATAGCAAGAACGTCAAAATAACCATTTGTCTGTTTGAAACCTACTAAACGAGCAGTTGTGCTTTAATCTGTGCAAACCAACGTCAAGGATCCGTGGGGAACTGCAGGTTTTTCTTTAAGCTAAACTTTTGTTGTGTGAGATTGTAAGTGAATTAATGTCGTTAACTTGCTAACAAAAACAACACTCCAACATAAGCTCTGTGGGGAGAAAGTCAGCAAGCTAGCATTTACAAAGTCTGTCTCCATAATGGTGCATGTTTTAGAAAAATATATAAGTGCAGTGTATAATCCAACATTTCTTTGTAACTGACAGAGGTAGAGCAGAGCGCAGTATTAACCAAGCACAAGTGATCATAGTGGACTAGTAGGCGGGTCATTTATAACGTGACTCCACTCTCGGACCGCGGTGCACAGACTCTGGCTCCAAATTTACCAAGACGCCGCTGTCCATATCCCTGGGATTCTGGCCTCGGTAGGAAGTGGAGACGCATCGTCCATTTTCTTTTACAGTCTATGCTACAGTCACAGAGCAGTAACAGCTAATTTCACCGCAAAGGCTTCAGCTAAGCAGAATGAAAGAAAGATGAAAAAGATTCAGGACAGCATATTGTTTTATTTTACAGGATGAAAAAAATCCTACAAATATTGCAACAGAGAATGAGACTACAGAGAAACTCCTGAGCTGACACTAAAGCTAATAGCATCACTTCTAAAGCTTCTGCTTCTGCGATGGATCCACACAAAGACTTCAACATATCTTATATATCCTATGCCATTGCATTGTTCTGTGCACTAAAACACTAGTAGGTGGCTACCTGTGTTCCTGTACCTGTCTCACCTGTGCTCAGTTTCAGTGTGTATTGCAAACAATGGCAAAATGGAACCGAGGGGCTCATGTTTTAGGTGGAGTTAATACATGGAGAACAATTATTATATCTAAAAATCCCTGCAACACAGAAAAGGCATAAGACATCTGAGTAGATGGTGCGTAGGAGGCGGGAGGATGAGGAATTTTCTGTGCTTGTCTGACCACTGAGGGAAATAAACAAGGAAACATGTTTCAGGCCGACCACAGCTGCTGTCGAGATCTGCATGGCGGCTAAGTGTCGTCACATTTTTGAGGAGGTGTTTTGTTGTGTATAATTTAGGGCTGTCAAAGTTACTCAGATTAGTTGAGTATTTGTCATTGTTCTGCACTGCTGCAATAATAATAATATATCTGGATATATATATATATATATATATATATATATATATATATATATATATATATGTGTATAGGGGAGCTGTGGAGTAGTGGATGGAGCTGCAGTTTGGGACTGAAGGGTCCTCGGTTTGCCTCCCCCCGTGTCTATGGTTGCAGTGCCCTGAGCAAGCACCTGACCCCCAAAACTGCACCCTGGGCGAGGTGTGCCTGAGCCCCAACTGTACACACTACTGTGTGAATGAATTTCCCGGAAGGATTAGGATTCTGATTCTTATGTGTCAGCAGGAGGAAAGGAAAAGGAAAAAGAAATCTCAAGAATCTTTGAATCCCTGCAGGAAAAAATTTAATTCCCTAGATTTTCTTTTTTAAATCGTATCCTGAATGTACGACAGAATCCTTGCATCGCATCAAACAGTAACCCACCTCCTGTTTTAGCAGCTCAACAATTAAACTTCATCACTCCGTTCTGTAACACAGATGTCAGGATATATCCGATGAATCGGTATCTTATTGCAGGAAAACAGCTCTGGGGTTTGACTGATTTAAAGCACGAGTCTCACTTGCCAGCAGGCGACTTCATAACCATGCTGTCTTAGATTTAAATCATGTGTTGAAACTCGCATGGTGCAAATTGCATGGTAAATGTTGTTTTTCTACCATTTGCAATTGTGTTTATGCATTAAATGCAATGTCACGAAGTAAGTTTTCAAGTAACAGTATGCTGGATGAATTTTGTTGAGGGTTGATCTTATAATTTCCTGTGTCGCCATTTGTGGAGTCCACAATGATGTTGGCAACTCTGCAAATGGAGATCTACCTGCGGCCACTGATGATACGGTCTCAGTTTTTGCGGCACACACAAATCAGATCCTTTAAAGTCAGAAAATTGCAAGCCATTCAGAAAATGACAAAGCCATTCAGAGCTCAGATTAGATATCAGATGATGCTCTGAACAGTCAAAATACATGCAATTAGCTGCCCCAAAGGAAATTAGGACTGATTAGGGGGATCTCATATATTCACACTGCCTGGACTCTGCTCCCATAAACGCCTGAGTCCAGGGCAAAATTTTCCACTTGGGAAGCCAGAAGATCTCACATCCATGCACTCTGCTGGAAAATGCTGGCCTTTGGCGACTGTGGCCGTGCCTGGAGAGAAAAAAGGGGAGATGTGCAATGATTTTCCAAAAGCTATTTAAAATGTTTCGCCGTCCAGAATCGGAGCCCCTTCAGATGAAAGATAATCTCAGAAACACAGGAGATATCGCGTCCGTCCATCTGGGCTTCACTGTTAAACAGCCGAGTGGAGCATGTTTAATGCAACAACTGTGTTCCAATAATGCAGAGGAGGAGGAGACCGTGATTAGAGATAGTTGTGGTGAATAATTCAAAACACTCAGGTCAGGGCTATTGACTCCTCGCTTCTTCTGATTCTTTTTTTTTTTTTTTTTATCTTCTTTGCCACATCTTGTCCAGCTCTTCTTGAAAGTAACAGTCGGTCGGAAACAGTAAACCGATGCTGCACCGCGGAACCCCCTGCAGTGCATACAGTATATCTGCTTCTTGAAAATGCAGACCAGTGGCAACCGCCCTCGGCGTTAGCTACTGATGCAAGTTACTTCAGCGAACAAAGCTCTTTTTCTAATGGGTCACTCTACTGCACCACCTGGGGCCATGTTGAAAATACCAAGGGAGTGACGGGGTGAAAACAAGAGAGCAAAAGAGTGACACTTATTGTTATATCCTAAATGTCCCTGTGACCTAAGGCTACAAGTCTCAGTTCCTTATAAAGATGATGAAAAAGATCAGAAACTGATGAGGGTGATGATGAGGCGTGCACGTCCATGTACAGCCTTCTATTCATCCTTCTACATCACCAGACACACGCGCTGTATTTTATCTGGACCACAGATTCGACTACAGTTTCTTCCTTCATTCATTCCTTCATTACTCCGTTCATTAATTCATTACAAATGCAGGCTCTTTTCTCGAGTTGACCTATAACATTTCTAATTATGATCCTCTCTCGCAGGAATAACTGGCTGCCAGGGGCTGGAGGAGTTCACTGAACCTTCAAAGTGCACAGCTGTTATCTTTGACTAGGGGCCAGAAAATAAAATTGGAGCTTTGGTAAAAGGTGGGTGTCAAATCAGTCAGCCTAAATCACACTGGCTACCCTTTTTTTTTCTTTTTGTTTTTTCAATTTCATTTTTTAAGTCCCGTAAACAGAGGTAATAACAAAAGCAGCAACAACGTACTTTTTAAATGAACAAAGAGAAATGTTCAAGTTAATGCACAGTAAAGCTGCAGGGCTTGTGAAACATTTCTGGTCCTGGTCTCATCAACCTGCCCGGTCTTCTTGTCCTGCAGTTATCCGCTCCTACCTGAATGCATAATCCTCCAACCTGCCTATGATACCTCTAATATTCAGTTGTTATAGCAGCTAACCCACCTATGCTAGAACTACTATTGTCACTAACAGGTTTATGCTCCTGTGCTCTTGCTTATGTTCATATTCTCATTTAACATGCATCAGCTACATCTTGTACATGGATCACGATTAGTTTCTACATGTACGCGTTAGTCAGATGCATCTTGTTCCTCTCGCTGCTTTCTTCTCTCTCTAGTTTTCTGTCTCTACCCGGCCGGCCTCAAGCAGATGGGTCTCCCACATATGAGCTGGATTCTGCTGAAGGTTTCTTCCTGTTAAACGGGAGTTTCCCCCTTGCCACATCACCTTCGTGCTTGCTCTGGGGGTCTCAGGTTTTGTAAAGTGCCTTGAGACAGATTGTATTGTTCTTCTTTTCCGTTTGGCTTTTTTCCTTTCAGGGTGTCCTCTGTATCCTCTTTTCTCACACCAGCCACCTTCATGTCCTCCTCCACTGCATCCATAAACCTCCTCTTTGGCCTTCCTTTAGACCTCCTGCCTGCCAACATGCCCAAGCCATCTCAAGCTGAGACACATTCCTGATCCTGTCCACCCAGGTCACGCCCAGAGAAAACCTCAACGTCTTCGGCTCTGCTGCCTCCACCTCTTCATCCCGTCTTTTCCTCAAAGCCACTGTCTCTAAACCACACGACATCACTGGTCTCTCCACCGTCCTGTAAACGTTTCCTTTCATTCTTGCTACTACTCTTTCATCACACCTTTCCATCCTGCCTGCACACACCTGTTCACCTCTTTTTCACACTCCCCATCGCTCTGGACCGTTGACCCTCATAGGCGGTTTAGACTTCTGCATCAATTTGACACCATAGCTACGGCGACAGAACAGAGCATATGCAGACCTGGCGCAGAGACTAGTGCCATAGCCTGGCGTGCACCTCCCCAGAAATGTAACTATGCACCACAGTGACTCAGACCGCAAGAGCTGCGATTGGTCCACTTCGTAGTACTGTGTTTCCGCTTTAGTATTTCCAGCTGCTTCTCCATCTCTGCAATTTTCGATCAATAAAGATGGAACACATCGAGCAAAAGTTAACTGAGGAGGTTCGGAAATACAAACATTTGTACGACTCGTCTTCGGCGAAAATTTCGGCAAAAGTTTCAGTCGCCATTGGTGAAAGTGAAGCAGGAAAAAAAGAAACAAAAATTAACTCGACTGGCAAAAACGACAGCACTGACTAGATGTATTTCCAGTTGTTGACCTCAAAAGATTGTTTTGGAGATTTATTCCTTCAGCCATTTAGGAACACACTAAGAAAACTGGACTTGTTTACTCTACTGTAGTACTGTAGTGTCTATGGTGAGTGATGGTGATAGCTGACACGAGAGGCTGTTTAGTGCCCCGGCTGCCTCAGGCCAGAGTAATCAGGTTTAGAATAACAGACTACAGGCACAGTGTTGGGCTCGGTGGGATGCAGCCGCACTGTCAAGATTCCGGCTGAGCTGATCTCCTACGACTATTTCCAACTGTGTCGACACTTAAACAGGAACTAAAATGATTCTTCCTGCTATCTGGGTGCTAAATCAATTCCGCATGCAAAAACTGAAACAGTTGTTTCACACGCATACTCCCCCCCCCCCCCCCCCCCCCCCGAAAGTGTTTCCACACAGTCAGGAGTAAGTGTTACCGAACTGCGGTCGTCCTGTCACACAACAGGCTGTGGATTTAATCACCAGGGTTTCCGGCCCAGATGCAACAGAAACACAATCACACTTAAGTTTTTCTTTTTTTTTCTTCTTTCTGCATTTTGCTATTTATGTCAGCTATTCATCTACTGAATGTGTTTGTGCTTTTTGTTTTTTGTTGAATTATAATTGGGCAGTTTATTTGTTTTTTCATTTCAGGTAGTGGTCTCAGGAAACTCACCCGCTGGCACAATAAAGTGGTTTCTCGTATTCTTTTATAGACACAGAGCACACGAGCCAGATAAACAACGCTGCCATGCAACCTAGACCTTGATAAAGAGCCAAATATTTATTATTTCCTGTGGAACCAATGCATGTCCATGTCTAAATTGTAGATTCTCAGGAGGCAAATGGGTCTTAAAAATAGACCACGGGAAGAAATCTGTGAAAGGCGACGCATGAAACGGGTCCAGTTCCCACAAGTAAAGATAAAAAAATGTTACCTCTGTGGCAAACGTGTCCTAAAAGCTGATCCGGACCATGGTCTTGCATGAAGGCAAACCTATGCTTGCTCTACTAAAGTGGTTTTGGATATCTATGCAGATGTGATAAACTGTATGTCAATAACTTTGCCATCAATCCGTAATGTGTCTTGTCTTGGCAGCAGAGGTGATCTATCCAAGAAAACTTTATACCACAACTAACCTTTGCAAGACATTTAAGGCAATAATATTGTACATTCTTAACAATTTACTAACGGCCATCAGTGCCTGCAAGTTTTTTTCAAAAATGGTATTGAACTCCTCTGCGTTTCATTTCCTACACTAAGCTCTGGACAGTCCTCCTCGTGAATCTCACGTCGCCATGTTGCAATCTAACCTCTAACCAATCTAATCAAATTACCAATCACTCAAATTGCTGATGGAGGCGCTCGCCCGTCGTTCATTTCATGTAATGTTCAGTCTGAAATAAAGTCGGGAGGTCAGTGAGGTTAAAGCGCACTCGATGGATTGTGCAATCCGGGCGGTTCTACAACACATCAGTCGCCTTCCTTTGCCTTAACGGGAGGACACCTCAGGAAAAATCGAGGACATACCAAAAGACTTACATCTCCCACCTGGCTTGGAAGCACCTAGGAGTGTAGCAACAGAAGTTGCTAGGGGGAAAGGATGAAGTATAACGTTCACCCTGCTGTAAAAATACTACTTACACTACAGTAATGCAAAGGTCATTCTACGGTGCTGCCGTCGCTGTGTCGTGTAAAATATGTTGACCCCTCTGCATTGACCGTAAACATAATCTTATTCCATGTCCTTCCTTTTGTCAGGATTACATTAACATTACTGTAAATAGAAAAAAACAAATGAGATAAAGCAAAAGGATTTCACCTGGTTCAAGGGCAGCAAATAGTTTCACAGGGTAGTTCTGAGAAGTGTGCTTTATGTTGCTGTTGTAGTTTTTCTGTATCAACCATTGTGGATTGTTGTGTTTTTTTTATTTTATTTTTTATTTTTTCTACTAGGCATGGGTATAACAGGGTCTGCGCTGACCCTGACAGTAAAAGAACAGCCTTTAATAACAGACGTCTAACTCTGCAGGGAGCTTCTGTTTGATTTCACTGCTTGAGGCAAAGCTGTCTGAATATTACCCAAACTCCCCCTGTGCCGTGGCAGGAAGCTCAATCTCGCTGTCTTCGCTCTTCATATTTTTATTGGCAGCAGGAGGACTGGGGTTGCGGGTGAGTATGGGTGTGCATCTGTGTGCTTGAGATGCATGACTTGAAAGAGGTCTGGGCTGAGAAAGGTGATGCACCGCTGCTAAGGGTTATATGTGTGTGTGCCTGCGCATGTGCGTGCCGAATGGTAGGAAGTCTTTCTTACAAACCGAGCTGGCTGAGTGGCCAGAATAAAAACATTTCTCAGCTGTCCTCTGACCACAGAGGTCAGGCATCGCTGTGAAAACTCTGTCCTCAGGCGGGGCAGTGGAGATGCTGTCAAGACCCGAGCATAGCTGGCTAGCCAGCCGGCCTCATAACAACACTGCTGATTTGTAGCAAACTCCCCAACCTCAATCGCCTCATCAATCAAGGCTGCAGCCCCGCTGATGGAAACACAAGCACTCAGAGATCCTATGCCCTCTCATGCGATACACATGGCATTATTGCGCTCGTATTTTATTTATGCCCACTAACAGTTTTACGTCCCAGACCTTGGGGATGATAATGTCCATGTAGCTATAATTCTAACGTGATTTTGAAGGAGAAATCAAAAATTGCTGCGTTGCCAGGGAATCATCCAGAAACTCCAGAACAATTAGGAACGTATTTGTGTGTAACAGAGTGGTTAATGGGCCCTTTATGGCTGATCAATAGCACTAAGATGTACAGAAATGCACGGGTGTGTGTGTGTGTATTCCTGTGTGCGCTGGACTGCATTGTGGCGAATGATTAGTTTGGTATTTTCGTATATGGAAGTCATTAACGACATTGTATTTTTAAGACAAAATAACTCCCTGTAATTATTTCCTACCAGTTAATCGACCAACTGTAACACGGGACGTGAAAAGGTTCTGTGAAACAGTTTTAGTCGTCTTCATGTGACTCAGTGCTTATAACTAGCGGCAGTGCAGGGTGTCGTTTGCTACCACATCGGACAGTTTTATGCACGACTGGGGACTTTGGAATTTTATTTTGAGGGCAAAAATAGAGTTCGGTGGAAAAACTAAATTTGAGCTGTCTTCAGATCATTTTGCATTTTTTTTTTGTACTCATTAAAGAGTAATTACAAAACCAATTTGTACCAACCTTCCGAGTTTCCTAAGCTCTTCAGACTGCTGCAGACCAGTACTTTCACAAGGTCTTTTCTTCTTCACTGGTGCAAGTAGACATAGCTAAAATGCAGAATTAGGCAAAATAAAAAAATAAAACTCTTACAAAGAAAGGAGTACAAGAGTTCTGTGTACGTTTTCTAGGCCAGACAAGTGTAATTCAATTAAATTTTATTTATACAGCGTCACTAACAATACAAATTGTCCCAAGACGCTTTGCAACATCCGGTCTGAAACCCCCAGAGCAAGCCTGATGTCGACGTTGTCAAGGAAAAACTCTCTTTCAACAGGAGGAAACCTTGAGAAGAACCTTAAGCTCATATGGAGGGAACCATCTGCCTAAGGCTGGCCGAGTAGAGACAGAAAAGAGAGAGAAGAGAACAGCAGGGGAAACGAGATAAACATAGATCTGTCATATATACTGGGATCTAGATTAGACAAGTTGATGGTTTAGATGCTGTAATTGTTGAAGAGAGCTCAGAAAGATGTATTGGGGAGAAGGATTCCAGATATTGATTAGGTCCTACAGAAGTTTATAATGCCACTGTACTTACATCTTTGACAGCTGTCGGAAGGATGGCTTCAATGTTTTCTCTAATGCCAACAATTTTATTAGTAAAGAAGCTCATGAAGTCATTACTACTGAGGGCTAAAGGAATAGATGGCTCAACAGAGCTGTGGCTCTTTGTCAGCCTGGCTACAGCGCTGAAAAGAAATCTGGCGTTGTTCTTGTTTTCTTCCATTAATGATGAATAATGTGCTGCTCTAATATTACGGAGAGCCTTTTTATAAGTTGTTAAGCTATCCTTCCAGGCTATGTGAGCTTCTACAGAATTAGTGGAATGCCAAATTCTTTCCAGCTTTCGGACTGCTCGCCTGCTTTGAACTGCGCAACCGTGAATTATACCAGCCTCCTCCGATTCATGACCTTCTTTTTGAAAGGGGCAACTAATTTTAGAGCTGTACTAAGCGATGCTGCAGTGCCATCAACAAAATAATCTATTTGTGTAGGAGTTAAATTGTGGTTGCTGTCGTCCACATCGTTGGCACCGAGGTAAATAATGAAGGAATTAATTCCTTATATCTAGTTACAGCATCATCAGATAAGCGTCTACAGTAATGAAATGTCTTTCCAGTTTCTGTGTAATCCATTATTGTAAATTCAAATATTATGAGGAAATAATTAGACAAAAGACAAGAGAGACGAGAGAGTAAATATGGTGAAACCTTCAGTTTCTATGTTAGGACAAGATCTAAGGTGTGGTTAAAACAGTGAGTTGATCCGTTTACGTTCTGAAAAAAGCCAATTGAATCTAATAATGACGCAGATGAGGAGCTAAGGCTGTCACTGACAACATCAGCTTGGATGTTAAAGTCACCCACTATAATGACTTTATCTGTTCTAAGCACTAAATCACATAAAAACTCAGAGAATTTAGCTAAAAACTCAAGAGCAAGGAGCAGGGGGGCGATACACCACGACAAAAAGAATTGTTTTTTGTGTTTTTCAGTCTGGATGAGGAAGCTCTGCTTAGGTCTAGGATTAATAGATAAATCAGAGTGGAAGATCGCTGCCACTCCTCCTCCTCCTCCTCCTCCTCCTCTACCTGTGCTTCGAGGGATGTGATAATTGCTGTGACTGGGTGGCGTAGACTCATTTAAACTAACATATTCATCATCCTGCAGCCACGTTTCAGTCAAACTAAACAGATCAATCTGATGATTATTTATCAAATTATTCACTAAACGAGATTTAGACTAGAGAGAGATCTGACATTTAAAAGAGTTTTGGGCACGAGACAGTCCTAGAGAAGTCAACTCTGCCTCCTGGTCTGAACTCTTGGGTTGTCATGGTTTTATGGGGGGGTTAGTAAGCAATCAGGGTGGTTAAGGTGATAAACTAAACATCAGTTTTGTGTTCGTTACGGTGGTTTTTGAACAGCTTTTGGCCTGTAACCCACCAAGTTGTGTCTGACAGCGCTGTCTGCAGGATTCAGAGCTTCCCACAAGACCTCTGGGTTTGTTTAATAATCTAAGACATTATGGAGCAGAAGAACACGGCAGAGATAAAAAGAAAAAACCCTGCTTTGTTATCAATACAAGACAGGAAATCACTTAGCTCGGGGACTACCAATGAGGCCCAGGAACCGAAAGCTGCATTCATCTTTGCATTGTTGTGACACCCAGACCTTATCCATACCGAGACCGTGAAAAAGACAAAAACATATTTGGAAAGCGCTGCCACTGTTAAAATCTAATTTCAGTCTAGTGTTTAAATGTTAAATATGTCATTTCGGGGCCAGCTAAATTAATAACAGAAGAAAGGCTAGTTTTGATTGCGTTGGTGCGTCTGTTAGAAAGGTAATAACAGTTCTAGTGGTTGTGCCTATAATCATCCTGTCTCGTTGGCAGTCAGCGTAACTGAAAACAAGTGTGCATGATCACGGCTTTCATTGGGCATTCACTCACAGCTGAACGGCAAAAATATTGTTTTAATGTCACAGTCTATTGCATTCTATTAAGTTTTTAAATTTAAATTGCTCTCGTCTTACTTGGACATGTTTTGTTGACCCCTACTTGAGCAGATGGTACATTCCAGGTCAGGAAATGCTGAGGAGACATGAAAATGAAACAAACTAATCCCAGCCCTGACTTGTTGTTGTTTTTTTTTTTGTTTTTTTTTCAAGTACTCTGTCAACTTTTTAATTTCTGGTTTGGTCCACCAGGTCTGGAGACTGCAAAGAAAAAATAAAAAATCTGTTTTCATCTGAGGATTTACTTCAGTTCCCCGCCGTGCCGGGCAGCTTGGGTACACTTGATTTGTGTTGAGCTGTTTGCTGAAAATGGCTGCCGTTGGCGAAATAGGTTGGCGAGAGTTTTGAGACTCAGTCTAAATATAAGGAGAGCCAAAATAGATTATTTTCAAAGTCCTGCCCTGTGTCATGAATTAAAAAATAAATAAATGGAAAGGACACGAATCACTTTAATTGAATTTCAGGACTATTTCACAACCTCCCAGGAGACTTTGCTGCTCTGCAACAACAAACACCACTTTCACATTACACACTTACTTAAATCAATGCTCATGTAGCTGGACAAAAAAAAAAAAACATTTAAGCTTTCATAAAACCGCATTAAAACGGCAATGTGAACTAAACGTGATGCAACACCATGTTATCACAGTCGACTGCTACATGATTTATTGTGTGTTTGCTTTTCAACCCACCACAAATGTGTTTCTTTCTGCGTTCTGTTCACTAATACTTTCTCCAGTTTCAACTTTTCCTAAGGTCTTTTTGCATATGTGCAGCATTTCAGACATCAGTTTTCATTGTCACCTTGTCTCATCACAGTGAGGCAAGATTCCTCTAAGGATTAGGTCAAACGATGAAGGTTATACTCTCTGTAAAGAAATTTGCCTGAAGCGTGTGCTGTTACATTCTGCTCACATCCTGTTTTTAGTGGTACAAAGAGTTGTCCCAATGTAAAAATATGAGGTGAAATATTTTTAATATATATATATATTGTTAGGAGCTGCACCAAATTACCTCTTTCTTTTTTTTTTTTTTTTAAATCAATGGTAATTTCAGAAGACTGTATTTAAGAAAATTTGTATTGTTAAAGCTTGATTTCAGGGGATTGCAGTCGGAGTCATGTTCCTTTTGCTAATTATAAACTCCATTTGACCTTTGTGTCCCTTTTGCAATATAAAATTGAACTTTTCCCCAACTTTCAGAGCTGAATCCTTTGTGTTGCTTTCCTGCAAACTCATTGTCCTCTTGTCGCGTGTTCTCTCAGACTGATCAGACAAACACTTGAATTTGGTAGGAGACGGCCTGCTCTAATCAGAGACCAGGGCCCATATTCCTAAAGATTCTGAGAGTCCTCTCAGAGAGCCCCTAACTTTAGTGAGGAGGTGTGGTTGACCCCGTTGCTAGTTTTGAGTCATCATTTCAAAATGTGTAATAGGCTGATCCTAAAAGCTAGATAAAAACACAGTTTTGCTGATAATGGGCCGTCAAATTAATAGACTTAATCATAGAATCTCATCTCTATGAAGACTGTGTAATCATAAATAATATCTTACATAAAAAGAAAATCTCTGTTAAATAAATAGTTAGCTATACTTTAAAATTATCCTACAAAATGTGTCAAAACTCAGGCCCACTTGTTCAGTAGTCGCATGCTGATAGTTATATATATTTGCTTACATTCATTTACCATGCTGGTAATTTTTTGCACTTCATCCATTTGGTATTAACAAGAGTGAAGTGGCTCGGCTTTCATCAATTTCTGTGATTGCTTAACCGGCCTATAAGAAGCAGCGTTGGTTGGCGTTCAAATCTTCCACAAACCGAACAGTAATGGAGAAGAAAAGAAGTAGGGAACCCAACTGGACAGAGGAACAGAGTTTGATTCTGCCTCAATTGGTCAATGAGAATAAAAGTGTTTTAAGAGGTAGATTTGGCCCCGATGTCACACTACGAGCCAAGAAGCAGGCATGGAAAATTATAGCACAACAGATAAATGCCTCCTCCTGCCTCTTCTTTCAGCCATTTTCTTCTCTGCTTAAGAAACTCCTAAGCCTCTTAAAAGTCATCCTCCCTGCTCTTAACAGATCTCACCTTAGGAGCTCTACTAAGACCTAAGATTCTTTAGAAATACCTTTTATCTTTACCAGGATCTAATCTTAACTTTGAGGAGAAATTCTTAAAAAACATCATGATTCAAGAATTTTCTTAGAATTTGGCTACTAGGAGCAACTCTTGGTGCTCAGAATCTTTAGGAAAATGGCCTCAGCTACAAGCAGCTGGTGATGTGTTGTTCGCGAACGAGCCGGCTCTGAGAGACAAAGAACAGAGATGAATCACGTTGGGAGATGAATCTCCATGCAGGCAGGGGTGGGACTTTATTTTGACGGCCACACCATGAAGCCAATCAAATGTAAGGACAGACTACGATCATACCATTATATGAAAGAAGGAAGGGGGCAGACACGCCAAAGACAGCAAGCGTTGGTAGAAAAGGTACGGTGGCCGAGAGGTGCAAACCAACATTACAAAATGTGAAACACTTTTACAAGTCCTGAAACAAATTTACATTTCAGAAAACAAATTAACAAGGCACGAAACACTTTTACAAACGCCGAAACAAATTTACAAGTGGCGAAACACTTTTACAAGTGGCAAAACGCTTTTACAAGTCCTGAAACAAATTTACATTTCAGAAAAAAAATTAACAAGACACGAAACACCTTTACAAACCCCGAAACAAATTTACAAGTGGCGAAACACATTTGCAAGTCCTGAAACAAATTTACCAACCTCAACCATCAACCGGAAAGGGAATGTACCAACTCCGGGGTTGAACAGAAAGCGATAACGGCAGCGGCCAATACGAGTAGTTGTTGTCATTGGTGGAGTTCATGGTGTAATGTGCAGGGAAAAAACAGTCCTTAGGCGATTCTCTCGTTTTGTTCTTTTATAAACTAAACTTGGGCGGAAGGGGAAAGGGGAAATAAAGGAATGTAAACAATCTATGGAGCGTTCGTTTCCATGGCTCAGCAAGTGTTTCGTGTCTTGTTAATTTGTTTTCTGAAATGTAAATTTGTTTCAGCACTTGCAAATGTGTTATGGCAATGTAATTTTGTTTTATGATATGTAACAATGTTTTCTAAAATGTAAATTTGTCTCAAGCTTTGTAAAAATGTTTCACATTTTGTAATGTTGGTTTGCACCTCTCAGCCACCGTAAAAAGGTGAAGAAATTAGCAAAAACTGGACATCCAAGCTGAGGTATCTGGTATTTCTGAATGTCAACCTGCACTTAAGACTTTTATCTAAAGTGTCGTTATGCTAAGATTTTGGCCTTTATTCATTTGATTTGTTTACTGTGGTTTCTGTGGTTCTGTGTTCAGTTGTCTATTTAAAGGTTTGATTGAAATAGTAACTGTGTTTTTTTTGTAACCAACAATTCATAATTGCTAAATTAGGCCAAAATTGAAAGGCCAAAGTGATACTAAAACAAGGATGGCAGTCGTTTGGGAGCCGTGAGAGCCGACTCTTTCAAGGGAGCCGATTTAAAAGAGGCGGATCTTTGAAAAGAGCCGCACCTCCCATCACTACAAGCTGCACACAGGAGGTTGTTTAGTACAAAACGAGGTTAAAGCCAGAGCTGATGAACAGTTACTAAGCAGCAAGGTTATCTGCATGTACATTCATGATTCATACTGGTACAAAAGATGCGACTGCTGAAAAATTTAAATACACATGTCAGTGTATGAAGTACATTTTACAGAGAGCGTGAAGCCTGATGGGTAATAAATAAATGCAGCACACTGTTAAATATTAATCTTTTTGTTCCTCTCAATTCTATTGTTCCCCTCGATTTAAACAAAAAGGGGCATATTTTTTTGTCATTCAGTCTGAGATCACATTGCTTTCTGCTGTGATAGCACACAAGCATACATGAAGAATGATTTGAACCTCGTTGTTAAGTATATTCTTTTAGGTGTATAAAACAAACGCAAAACAAACACCACTGTGTAAATATAGTCCATTTTACAGAAAAAACTGTATAAATAGCCAAATGTGGACTATAAAAGGCACAAAAGCAAGAGCCATGGCCAGTCGCACGCTTGATTCTCTTGAAAGACCTGAACTTGCAGAAGTAATTATGTAATCAGCGCTCATTAAAGACGCCCAGCTTTCTCGTCTTCTTTGAACTTTGACCGCGTTTCATAGCTCTAATGGTCTATTATAGGAAATAAAAACAACAGAGGAATGAGCTTTGTTGTTAACGTCCTTGAAAACATTGTGAGTAGCTGCTACCAACACAACACAAACACTTAATTACTTTATCCATGCAATAAAACTCTGGTAAAATGAACACATCTCCCTCTGTAGTTGTGTTCTCCCATCTGCACATCAGTCAGCACATACACTGATCAGGCATAACATTATGACCACCTTTCTAATGTTATGCAGGCCTCCAAAACAGTTGTGACTCATCAGAGAATGGACATGAGCCTTCTGAGGGTGTCCTGTGGTGTCTGGCAACAGGATGTTTTTAGTGCCTCTGTGGATCATCCCACAGTCACTTGATCAGTTTGAGATCTACTGAATTTGGAGGCCAGGTCAACGCCTTGTGCTGTCCATGTTTTTTGAGTTGTTCCTAAACGGTTTTTGTGTGTGTGCCTGTGTCAGGCTACATCCTGCTGGGGATGTCCGCTGCCATCAAGGAGTGTCATTGCTATGGGGTGGGGGTGCCTGGTCTGGTCTAGGTGGGTGCTACATGTCTAAGCAACATCCACACAAATGAATGCCAGGTCCAGAAGTTTCCCAGCAGAACATTGTATTATCACAAGATAGTCAGTATTATTTACTTCTCCTGTCAGTGGTTTTAATGTTATGCCTGATCGGTGTATATTCCATCATACTCGTGTGCTGGATGTACCTTTAATTGAAAAAAGAAATGAGTGAGTGCACCATTGAAATTAGAATAATTGACATACTGGTGAGGAGCAGGCATAAGCCTTTAATTCAATAACATGGCAGATTATGGGGGGCTTAGATTCCACCTTGGCTTGGAGTGCTCCCAGTAGGGAATGAATCCACTTGGCCTGAAAAAAATATGTTGATGGGAGAAAAGAGCAGCGTCTAATAATGCCATTACAAACCCCATGAGTGCTTAAAAGGCACACTGAGTGACATCTATCAGACAGTAGTTCCACAGGAATAAAACTCTGATTTGGCGTAATGAAGAATAACGTATCATACAAAATACTCTACTGTCCTAATATTTGTCTTTTTTGGAGAGCAGGATAGAAACAGTTTTTGGTCGCTTGTGCAGGAGGTGTCATCAAGCCTCTGACTGCATGTTTTTTTTCCTTGGTAACAGTTGACTGAGCAGGGGTTTAACCCATCAGCAGCTTCTAATGCAAACTGTCAGTGTCATGGGTTTTCTTTTGTTTTAAACAAAACTTGTCATCTGGCTTGACTTTGGCTCTCTGTTATGAACCTTTTTCTACCTGCCCACATGACTTAAATCTAATATGCAGTCAGTCAATCAGTCATGTCAGTAGTGTGTGTGTGTTTGAGGGAGTGAATGCTAGAATAGCAGAACACCAGATAAACCAAAGCTCAGCTCATTCATCCAATAATTTTCTGTAACCGCTTGTCCTCTGGGGAGGGGGTCATGGGAGGGCCAGAGCCTATCCCAGCTATCACTGGGCAAAAGACGGGGTGCACACTGGACAGGTGTGTGCACTGCTAACACAGAAAGACAGACAACCATTTACACTCCCACCTTTGGCCAATTCAGAATCACCAATGAACCTAACCAGCATGTCTTTGGACGGTGGGAGGAAGCCGGAGTACCTGGAGAGAACCCACGCAGACACAGGGAGAACATGCAAACTTCACACAGAGGGGCCCTAGCTGGCCTGGATTCAAACCCGGAACCTTCTTGCTGTGAGATATCAGCACTAACCACCACGCCACTTTGCTGCCCCAAAGTTCAACCAAAGTGGAGAGAGAGAGAGAGAAGAGCGAAAGCGACTGCTCAGATTCCTATAGGTATAGGTGTCACAACAACCCAGGTGTCGGCCATCACTCCAAACAAACCGCTCCCTAGACACTAACAAATGAGGAAGTAGGACTTGAGGCCAAATACAAGTCAATGCAAACACCAATTGAACTCACAATAGCAGCTTTAACTTTAATCACTTGCTACACATTTAGATTTGCAAACACATCCAGTAAATCACAGAGCAGCAAAGGCCTTTATCTGGAGTCACGTTCTGGCCAATTAGCAAATGTGAATTCCTGCATTCTTTCGTTTTGTTCTGTTTTTGGTCTTCATTACCGCACCCTTCTTCCGTAGCTGCTACATGCATCACTATCACACGTTAGCTGCAAACTTTGCCACCCTTTTCGTGCTCCATAGGTTGCTTATTATCAGATCTGAGATGTCGTTTTTTTCCCTCAAAACCGCTCGCGCAAAGTTACTGAAAGTGGCCAGTGAACAAAAAAAAAAAAAAAAAAGTAAAGCTGGGAGCTGTAAAGCTGAAACAACGAGTTGTTATAACTCCACTTCATCCCAAAAGGAATTAGCTCTTCTCTGATCTCTCTCCATCTGAGTGATGTGTGCTCGAGTTTAACCTCCTGTGTGTTTGTGTAGCCTGTCTTCGCGGCGGTGAGGAGGTCAGGCAGCTCAGGCCCTATGTGTTTTTAAACACCTCGAAAGCCGCTTGACATCCTCCCGGATTATATTTTTGAGATATTTATATCCCATAAATTTGACATCTCCATTATCTGCTTTGTTGCTTTGCTTTACACAGACGTCTACGCCAATCAACCTGGAAGACCTCCGCTTCTGATGTTGCCGTCCCTGAGGTGTCTCCCCCCCCCCGTAAAATGAATTTTTATGGAGAGTGTTGAGTTCTGCGAGTTCGTTGCCCTCTAGGCAAACTGGTGATATTAAAATTGACTTGATCTTGGTGGGCTTATTACTACGAATGGGCTCTTTCAAATAACACAAGTGGCATTAAAAAATATTCTCTTAAAACTATCCATATATCAAATTCATGCCGAATAACTCTTACCTACAACTTATGCATGCACACTGAATCACCAGAGGGAAAGGTAAGATGTAATTCCTTTATAAGTTCTCCAACTGGTATATACACTGATCATCCACAAAAGTAAAACCACTGACAGTTGAAGTAAATAACATTGAGCATCTTGTGACAATTCAGTGTCCTGCAGGGAAACTTTGGGACATGGCACACACACAAAACCGGTTTAGGAACAACTCAAAAAACATGAACAACAGCACAAGGTGTTGACCTGGCCTCCAAATCCACTTCAAGTATCTGTGGGATGATCCACAGAGGTCCCTCCCCTCAACCCATAGGACTCAAAGGCTCCCAATATTAGACAATATTAGGAAGGTGGTCACAGTGTTACGCCTGATCCGTGTATATTAAACCAAGTTAAGAACGTGTCTACATCTGCTCAGGGCTCATGTTGCAGCGGCATTAGGACTTTTTATGCACACAAATCATATTAACATGTGCACATTGTAAAATCAGAGTTTAACAAATGTGCTGGAAACACAAGTTTTTAGCTTTACTAGACATTTCTAGTCATCATTCCAGTTTTATTTTTCAGAATCCGTGGACAGACATCTGGTGTCTCTTCCTGTAGCAGACAAGCTCTCTCTGTCTCACTATTACAAGGTTCGTATAACCAGCAGTGACGCCACGCTTTACTATGAAATGGAGTCATCTGAGATTCCTGTCCAAGAGCTGATGAATGTTTTTACTGCATAAAAGCCCGTGTAAAAAGCAAGTTTTCTGTACAAATTATCCGTAATGGTCCGTTCCTGTTTTCTTACTGTTACTCGTGAATTATTTTTCGGCTGAAATTATCAATGTACACGGCCAGAATCGAATAAATGACCTTTCCAAGTAACACTTACAACATCCCGAAAGGGCTTTACAAGGGCCTGTCAATAAAAACGGCCAACCTTTCATGCGGCTATTATTTCCACACCTCTCTGTCATTATTCCTGCGTCACATACTGAAAATGTGAGAGGATGCAGGTGACCTCTGTGCGCTTTGTGTTGTAGGTTAATGCTGTGCTGCATACGCACAAACTGCTCCCACTCAGTGACAAGCCCACTCATCTTCTCTCTCTCTCTTTATTTTTTGATTTCTTTTCCCTGCACATGTTCAGTATTATTTATTTTTTTTAAAGGCCATTTAACGCTAGATGTCCTGAGAGTCTTCTTACTGCCTCTCACTCCTTGTCTGGAACACACATTCACACTAAAGCTCCACTGTCACAACAAAATAGGTATGTGTGTCTGTGTGTGTGTGAGAGAGAGGCATTTGTCCACGGCACTGTCGCCTATGGGCCTGAGCAAGCACAGATAAAGTCACTTTTGAAGTGTTTTCAGAAGCATAGGTCGCCTCTCTGCCACACTCCACCAGAAAAGAAATGGGAAAGTGGAATTTATAAGCGGCCACCTGGGCATATCCACACATACATTACATCAGTGTTGTGGTTTTAAGCGCTCACATATACACCGATCAGCCGCAACATTAAAACCACTGACAGGAAAAGTGAATGACATTGACCATCTTGTGTCAATTCAGTGTTCTGCTGGGAAACTTTTGGACCTGGCATTTTGTGGATGTTACTTAGACATGTAGCACCCACCTAGATCAGACCAGGCACCCCCACCCCATAGCAATGACACTCCTTGATGGCAGCAGTCATCCCCAGCAGGATGCAGCCTGAAGCACAAGTGAGACCTACACAATATTAGGGAGGTGGTCATAATGTTATACCTGATTGGTGTATGTTCTGTTTTATAAGTAATTCATACTGCTTTTCTAAATGTTTTGTAATGCAAAATGGACACACACACAAAAAAAATATCTGATGTGAAAACTACAGATGCATGAAAATAATTTAATTGTGTTTCACAATGACTAAAAATGTTGTTAGATTTCTGTACCTCCACACCTGAATGACTCCAAAGAATACGGTGATACGACTGGTGAGCTTTTAATTTTAGACCCTATTGGTCGATTCAAGACATCTGGTTGAATTTTAAGGCACTTTCTTCTGAAATGCATATCATTCTAAAGCCTTTACAGATCGGACTGACCTGCAACCTGCAGGGCAGGGGTGTCAAACAAACGACCTGCGGGATCTAATCTGGCCCGCGGCATGAATTTGCAAAGTGCAAAAATGCGGAAATTACATAGAAGACTGGTATTTGGGACGATTCATTAAGTATTTGGAATGTCCTATGTTCAGTATGGTTCCCGAACGCACCATTTTCTCGTGGCGTTAATTGTATGGACAGGTGTCAATCTGTTTGATTAGCCAATTAGTGATGTTCAAGTTAACATACCGGTAACCAGGTGGGTGGGACTGAGAGGAAATAGAAGGAGCGAGAAAAACTTAGTTCAATAAGCTATATTTATTTAAGTTAGTGTGATTTAATTACGTGACTGCCTGCACTATTTACTGTATTTGTTTGCTGGAGAAGACTGGACGCTCAGTGGGAGCCTTTTTTTTCGTCGGGAATTCTACTTAATTGATGCTAAACCGTGACCACACTGCGGACTGTTGCTAGTTAGCCCTTCGTGCTAGCAGTATGAGAGACTTGTTCTTGGGAAACACTTACTGTACCAAGCTGTTGAGAACCTACTGGACGCTTCTGGACGTGGAGGGAGCCTGAGGACGTGTTTCTACACCACAGTGACGGGACACTGCTGAAGGAGGGGTTTGCCAAACTATATCTTACAGCATTCTGCATCCCAGGAACTGTGAGTACTGTTAAGACACTGTGAACTGAATTCAAATGAGCCCCAACATGGCACGCCAATTGTTTGGTACCATACACTTATTAACAACTTTTTTTGTTTTTTATCAACACCTTGTCCAAAAAAAAAAAAAAAAAGTTATGTGTACTTCTAGAAGTACCTTTGTGATAATATATTTCCTGGTAAGGAGCTCTCATCTACAGCATAGTTATGAAGATAACCAGGTCTCTCTGCACCCTAGAAAGAGTCATACATTCTACCTGCTGCTATACACACATTAAAATTTAATACTTTAGTAGACCCGTCATCCGTTCACCTCCCATGCAAAGAGTGATTACTCAGAATAGTTTTGAGGCGGTTTACTTGCCCTCCTGTGAAACAAGAGAACAGAGTGCTACAAAACTAACTGCTATTCCTAATTTATCCACTGTTTAAGTAAGAGTAGCGGACAGAACACAACATCCACAACTAAACGGCTGACAGCAATAAAATTGCACTTTATTTTTTTAAAGAAATTCCAGGTTGTTCATAAAATGTTTTGTAAAAGGATAGCTCATTAATAATGTACTTGTTCTTCTTTACACTAAAAACAAAGGGAAACATTTGGCGTTGTCGTTATTTATAGGTTATTACACTCTTTTGTTACAGGTCTAGCCTGCTTGAGATCAAATTGGGCTGTATGTGTCCCCTGAACTAAAATGAGTTTGACAGCCCTGCTGCAGGGGTTTGGCAAGGCACGCGCCGAAATGTGTGCAACGTGGGATGCAGTGAGGGTGAGGGCGAATGGGCAAAGCAATACGTTTGTTTTTTTTTCACCTCCATGATTGAGGCCGCGTGGCGCAGCCTCAGTAACTGATTCATTAAAATTAGCAAATGCACGATGCAAACTGGCAGGTACGGGCTAAATACTCTTAAAATAGTTCAGCACAGGGCTGCACTTTCATGATCGGTTAATCTTTCCATTATTTGCTCAATTAATTGATTTGTCTCTAAAATGTCAGAAAGCTGCGATAAATGCCTCACGCAATTTCCTTTTCGGATAAAGTTTATTTTCAGAGACAAATAGCAAATCATCACAGGCGAGCAGCTGGAAGCACTCAGTGTTGCACAGTGAAAATGGACTTAAATGCCATGTCGATAATTGCTATAGCTGCAGAGCGTTTTTCTGTAAATCCAATAATCAATTAATTGACTAATTGTTTCAGCCCTGGGGACTCTGATTACCAACTGAACAGTGGATTAAAACCCACATGAAATTATTACAGACAATGGCGTTCTCTCTCTCTCTCTCTCTCTCTCTCTCTCTCTCTCTCTCTCTCTCTCTATAGATAAATAGTTTCTTTTTTTTTTTTTAACTGAGTCCATTGGGCCGTTCAGTCCGATCCCTCTGGGAGATGTTTAGACCGCCTGAACATGTGCAGCTGGCCTTTCCTTTAAACTAAACTTAGAAGGTTTCAGGAGAGAACCTGGGCGCTGGGGGGAGAGGTCAAACAGTAGAACAGGATGCACATGTCCCTGTTATTAAAGATTCAAGTAGTGTCTTTGTGTATGAGTGGGTGAGTCAGGGAAATGCAGAACGCTGTGGAAACGAAGACACAGGAGGAAAATTGCCCGTTTTACCTGCATCTCTGCCTGTTATTTGTGCGAAATGCGTCACTCCTGAACGAACCAATGGCAGGCTGAAGGTCTAATCACGATTCAAATGCCGTGGAAGGATGTGAGGGTAGAAGACAAGGTGTGAAGAAAGAAAAGATTATTAGATGAGCACGGTACACCTCACGATGCAAGTTGCACAAGTTGCAGTATTCAGAACAAACTAGAAAGCTTTGGTAGAACACGCACTTCTGAGTATTTCTCCTAAAGCTTCTCGATTTCCTCCCCAGAGCACATATTATTCGCCTCCTGTCCCCATAGGAGCAGCATCATCCTGTCCCCTGTCCCTCCTTGTTGGAAAAAACCCAGAATGTCTAGATCAGCACTGAGTTTAGGGACGCTTGGTTCAGCATAGATTCCCGTTATGATAAAGACCCCCCCACCACCCCTCTGTCCATATCTGAAGCCCCTCTTGTCATTTCCTCTTGACACTTGTTATCTGACACCGCCTTGCAGTTCAACAACTCCCACAGCTCACGGCCAGCGTGGCAGTCGAAACAGAATCTGCTGCAGGTTTAATTGCAGGGTAGTCATTCATGAAAAGAACTTGCTTAACACGTTTGATCAAATCACTATATAATATATAATACCCCCCCCCCCCCCCCCTCCCCCAAACCAGATGTTTCTTCAGTCAGCTGCCATATTTTCAGGATAGAAAACCGCATTTGCATATTTGATGGCAGGAGATATTGGCGTTCCTTCAACGTGACAACATTTAATGGTGTATTTTGACAAGATTTCAAATCAAATATAATAGAAATATAATAGAAATTCACGGAAGTCGAACTCAGTTTAGACGTGACTTATGATTACGCCTTAAACGGAGCTTGCACAAGGAGAGAAAATCTAAATTACAAACAGTGTCTCGCAAAAAAACACGTAGAGATCTGCTGTCTCCAAATCTCCCTGGATGTTGTAGATGTAATGTCTGCACATATGTCCTTTATATTCAGTATATTACCAGGCAGTAAATGGGTCATAAAAACCAAATGACACCAGAAATCTCACATAGACAGGATTGTGAAAATCCCTATAGGGTGGGGGAAAAAAAAAAAAAAAAGGGACTGAAGCCTTCAAGAAGACATGCGACCTAGTTGGCTTAACCTGCCTTTGTTCAAGTTTGGTCTCGGAGCCAGCTGTGACACGTCTGCCGCTGTCAACTGGAATCATGGGATGGCGGGCAGACGGAGGGCGAGGAAAACAGTCTCGCGTATACGCCGTGTGTGTGCTCCTCCAGCTTGCCTGCGTAGGCGAAGATGTCGGCTTTAAGTGCTGCGCGTCTGTGTGCAGCCGGGGCCGCCTGGGAACACAAAAGGACCATATGTACAGTAATGCTGGTAGACAAGCAGGAGGAAGGCCACTTTGGTCGGGCTTGGCCACTGTAGGCTAAGACAGCACCTGGAGGCAGCAGGTTACAGTACACACACACACACGGTACGTGTTGTGTACTCTGAATGAGAATTTATAGCGGTGCAAGAACTCTCATTTGAATGTTTTCCTCACATGGGAATTGGTTGAAGCTTAACTTGTCCACTTGGGGTGTCAATGAAAAGCCACGAGGAGACGGCTCAACCCGTTGAGTGATTTCAGTATCTGACACGCAGTATTGTATATGAAAGTCTTCATAAAGCCAATCCTCCAAAGCATCCAAAACCCACAAATTCTTTACTTCTTCAAAAAAAATCCCTATATGACTAAGAAAATAGAGCCTTTAGGGACTTAACGCTGAAATGCTTTGTAAGCTAAGACCATTGTGTTATTTCAGTTCTCTGCAAATTGCTTTTGTGCATTGAAAATATTCATCAGTTCAATGTCAGGGATTGTTTTCGCTGGCCCCGAGTCTCTTTCCAATCACCGGCTGGGTGTTTTACAGTGATATTATGTTCCTTATCTGTCATGACTTTTCAAGACAGTACAAGTGGTACTGTAAATGAGCCCGGTTTCTTCTCTCCAGCGAGACAAAGCTTCTGGCTTTAATTGGCTGGCTCTCTTTATAAGGAATAAAGCAACCGGCAGTCACTTTGCCTTTAGTCACTGCAGGCGATGCACTGTATGCGGATTTTTATTTCACAGAGAGCTTAATACTCCCTCCTCTGATAGTCACTTCCAAATAATGTTTAAATGGAGAGTTGACAACACCGCAGCGAAGCTAGATGACAGAATGGCTGACTGCTGAAAATGTAATTTGAACAAGTTTGATAACGGATGAAGAACAATGACACCAATGCGTGGTTAATCCGATCCAACCTCTTCAGAAAAATGATACTAGCACTTGTCAATTTTTTTTTTTAAGGCGATTGAAAAGAGCAGCGTTTATATAGCTTTGTAACCCCCTGCAGTGAAGGAAATAACTGCATGTACACTCGTTACCATGGTAGCTAAGAAGCAGGTCTGAATTTGCCTTGTAACATACACCGATCAGCCACAACATTAAGACCACTGACAGGAGAAGTAAATAACATTGACCATCTTGTGACAATTCAGTGTTCTGCTGGGAAACTTTTGGTCCTGGCATCATGTGGATGTTACTTAGACATGTAGCACCCACCTAGACCAGACCAGGCACCCCCACCCCATAGCAATGACACTCCTTGATGGCAGAGGTACACTATATTACCAAAAGTATTCGCTCACCCATTCAAATGATCAGAATCAGGTGTTCTAATCACTTGGCCTGGCCCCAGGTGTATAAATTCAAGCACTCAGGCATGCAGACTGTGAAACAAGACATTTGTGAAAGAATGGGCCGCTCTCAGGAGCTCAGTGAATTCCAGCGTGGAACTGTCATAGGATGCCACTTGTGCAACAAATCCAGTCGTGAAATTTCCTCGCTCCTAAATATTCCACAGTCAACTGTCAGCTCTATTATAACAAAATGGAAGCGTTTGGGAAAAACAGCAACTCAGCCACGAAGTGGTAGGCCACGTAAAGTGACGGAGAGGGGTCAGCGGATGCTGAAGCGCATAGTGCAAAGAGGTCGCCGACTTTCTGCACAGTCAATTGCTACAGAGCTACAAACTTCATGTGACCTTCAGATTAGCCCAAGTACAGTACGCAGAGAGCTTCATGGAATGGGTTTCCATGGCCGAGCAGCTGCAGCCAAGCCACACATCACCAAGTGCAATGCAAGGCGTCGGATGCAATGGTGTAAAGCACGCCGCCACTGGCCTCTAGAGCAGTGGAGACGCGTTCTCTGGAGTGATGAATCACGCTTTTCCATCTGGCAATCTGATGGACGAGTCTGGGTTTGGAGGTTGCCAGGAGAACGGTACATTTCAGATTGCATTGTGCCAACTGTGAAATTTGGTGGAGGAGGAATTATGGTATGGGGTTGTTTTTCAGGAGCTGGGCTTGGCCCCTTAGTTCCAGTGAAAGGAACATTGAATGCTTCAGGATACCAAAACATTTTGGACAATTCCATGCTCCCAACCTTGTGGGAACAGTTTGGAGCGGGCCCCTTCCTCTTCCAACATGACTGTGCACCAGTGCACAAAGCAAGGTCCATAAAGACGTGGATGACAGAGTCTGGTGTGGATGAACTTGACTGGCCTGCACAGAGTCCTGACCTGAACCCGATAGAACACCTTTGGGATGAATTAGAGCGGAGACTGAGAGCCAGGCCTTCTCGACCAACATCAGTGTGTGACCTCACCAATGCGCTTTTGGAAGAATGGTCAAAAATTCCTATAAACACTCTCCTCAACCTTGTGGACAGTCTTCCCAGAAGAGTTGAAGCTGTAATAGCTGCAAAAGGTGGACCGACATCATATTGAATTCTATGAGTTAGGAATGGGATGGCACTTCAGTTCATAGAATGAGTAAAGGCAGGTGAGCGAATACTTTTGGTAATATAGTGTATGTCCTGTCCAAAATCTTAACTTAAACGCTTGTCACGTTAGGAGTCCATTTAAACAATTATTTAACAGATGCCTTAGATTAAGATTGGGAGAGTCTCTCTTTGTCCAGAGGTACGGGACAGATGTCAAAGTCCAGAACACCCAGTGGATTAAACACATTCAACTGACTTGATGCGTCCACCAGTGTCCACCCAGTGTCTACTGGTAGCAGCATGCACCTTAACCTGTTCAGCTTCGTTATGCTCAGCCTTCACATGCCTTTTGAGTCAGTAAAGTATTAATATTATGACTTTCACTTTCCTGCATATTAGCCGCTACTTGTGTTGCAGACTGGGATGGGTAGAAATTAATAATGACACAAGAAAGCACCAACATCATGTTGTAATCAACAAGAAGCATGGGAGAAGGAGAAACACTTCAAGAGCAACAACTCTTGAATTCAGCAAAGTGAGTGGAGGGTGAGTAGAGGTGGTAGCAGCAGCAGCAGAGAGAACCAGAGGCGCCAGGGTTGCATGTAATAGACGGAGAGCTGGAGATATTCCCCAGAGTGGTTGAGGGCAAGTGGTAGTAGCAGCGAAGTCAACAACTGGCTACATGTTCAGGTTGACCTATTTATTGCCCACTGTACCTATCAAATGCTCAGTTGATCAACACGAACTAAACGTTACACGAACCAAACATGTGGAAGGTAATATTCCAGTGAAAGTATGTATGTCCAGTATTATATATTAGACAGGGAGTAGTTGCTATATGGCAACAGTGTGCAATCATTATAAGCTCCATAAAGTAATTTTTTAGAAATAAAATCCAATGTATCCTTATTTATACTTAAAATTAATATAATTTTCATTGTTGTTTGTTTATCTTAATAATAACATCACTATATGCTGCGTTTCTACTGTCTTAAAAAAAGCCCCTGATTATGATGCTATAGCAACTATTAAAAACTATTCATACAGTATATGCAATGTCTGCACATACAACAAGATTGTGTGTTTTGTATCAATTCCATAATAAATTAATACCGCGGATATTGGATTTAGTGATAAATAGCAGTCTGTGCAGTTCATCCACAGGAATACTAAACATAAGCTGTTGAGATGTGGCTTTCTATGGACAAATGTGTGTAAGATTAAATAAAGTATCAGCAAATAAATCCAATTTATAGTAAACAGTTGACTTCCAATCTAACTGCTAGCTAGCGCTTATAAAGTTAATCTAGTTAACATTATGTCTGGAGTCCTTTCCTTTGGGTTTTGACCCTTTAAACTGTAAATCTCCATGGTCTAAAAACCAAGAGCACAATCATCAGGTTTTAAAAGGTGGCGGAAACGCTGATTTTTGTTAGTTAACAACACAAATAGCTTCACATGCTACGAGTTGTCTGTTCTGTTCTCTCTGTTGTTATGAGACCATGGTGGGCCACCATAGTATTACCATTGTATGGAAAACCCTGCTATGGACTTATCTCATTGTTTTTGGCATCTGTAAAGTATCTATGATAGCTTTTGGGAAGGATTTATTGTTTACTGTCTGAAATTTGTCTGAAATGACAAGATAGAAATGAAATTAATACTTTTTTCTTTTAATTTTAACGTAATAAATGTCTCATAGTGGCCTAGTGCTGTGTAATTCAATTGCAGTCCATTACAGGTGGAATGCACACAATTCACTTCTATATTCACATATAGTTCCCATATAGCAACAAATTCATTTTAGAATTTAACAAAAAAAATAATTAAAATTGGTGGCACAGTGGCGTGGTGGTTAGCACTGATGCCTCAGAGCAAGAAGGTTCCGGGTTCGAATCCAGGCTGACTGTGGCCTTTCTGTGTGGAGTTTGCCTCCCACCGTCCAAAGACATGCTGGTTAGGTTCATTGGTGATTCTAAATTGGACATAGGTGTGAGTGTGAATGGTTGTCTGTCTCTGTGTTAGCCCTGCGATAGACCGGAGACCTGTCCAGGGTGTACCCTTCTTCTCGTCCAATGACAGCTGGGATAGGCTCCGGTCCCCCCGCAACCTTTCACAGGACAAGCGGTTACAGAAGATGAATAAATGAATTAAAATGTCACATTATAATTGGTTGAAATGCTTCAATAACACTTACTAATTATTGAACATGTGTCAATTTTTGCTGACCTCAAGTCATGACCAGTACAGTGTCAGGTGCCCATGTAAAAAAATTGAGGGGAAAAATTATTTCCTGGGTATGTCATATCATCAAATATTTGTAGTTTCAAGGTAAAAGACCATTATTTTATTTTATTTTTTTTACAATTAAAGAGTAAAAACATGGATTTTATATTACTGCCGTTTTATTAAAAGTGAGATAGAGTAATTGTTGTCATATGGCACTTGGTTCTTTTAGTGAAAGGCTGTAAAGATCTACAAAAGAATATGGGACATTCGCCTGCGGTTTTTAATGAGTACAGTGAGCTCCTCTGGAGATAAAGTATAGGCTGTGTTCCCAAGTGTTATCCAGGCACCTAATATATTCTTCTTTTTTTTAAATCTGTAAATGTCAAAAGACACGGTGCACACACTAACATCATTTTCTGTTTTGTTTTCCCCGTGTGTAAATGTTCCACGTTCCCTCAACACAAGTTTGCAGGGGCCAGTTGTGATTGGTTTTTGTTTTTCTTCCCCCCTATACCAGAAAGATGACCGATGCAGCCAGACTGACACTTTAACACTGACGCAGGGCTATGCAAGGCCTAGCTGTTAGCGCAATTATCTTATTACCGACGTACGGAAAAAATAATAATGTGCATTTTAACGGTATGTGTGCATAAAATCTGCATCAGCATGAAACACATTATCAGTCGTCTTTTTCAACTGGGAAGATTTTTAAAATTGCAACTTAAGTTTTGACTTTTTAAAATTGCTCCAAAGTGCAAAACAATAATTACACTGATGGCGCACCAGCCGAAATGAAGTGCTCCTCTTGCATCTCAGTGCTGCAGATAAGGTCTCGGCTTTCACTTTGCTGCAAAATGCCTGTGGTAGTTTTGATTCTTGAGATGGGCTGTATGTTGCTGTGATTTCAAACGAGTGGGAGAGTGGCTGTTCCCAGAGCAAAGCCAGAGCTGACTCAGGCACTCTAACCCCTTTGCCCCAAATCACACAGCAGTGTTATCTGCCAGAGGATACAATCAAGGAAACACATCAAAGTTCAGTCTCCGGAGCTGCTTCTCCTCACATGCATGCCTGCAATATCGGCCGGCGTCTGAACACTAACGCATCCATCGAATTGCTCTCTAATTGCACATGAATACTCTGTAGCATGACTCATAATGAAAGAGCAATTAGGCCGCGGTTATTGGCTCCGAATCAAGCGGAGCTCTGACTTTTATGCAACGCCACCGCCTTCAGTATCTGCAGGACAAACACGTGCTGGTTCGTCTGACCGAACAGTCGGACCCTGAGGGAAGATCGGTGGGCTTCATGCCCACCTGAATGTCAGTACCCTCGACCTCCACTTTTTTGTCATATATTTTAACTTTTCATTTACACCACAACCTTCCTGCTCCTATTAAAGGTGTAGCCATGTGTGACGTCGGTTGGGACATATTCCCATGCCTGGGCCTGAGTCCAGGACCAGCGTGCATTTCGCTCCTCTCCGTGTGTGGGACTGTGTGTGTGCATGCATGAATGTGTTTCCTGCTCAGTTTGATGATATTCTCGTGCTGTGTGTAATCTCTGGTAATGATGTTGTCGCAGGAATTTAATCGCGCGTCGACGCTACAATACCCCTCGTCTCCGGCCACCTCGGTCCGTCCATCCAAACCGGGGAGTCCAGTCTGACCCGAATCTCGTTAATCTCGACAAGATCGACACGTGCATACACATTAATGAAGCCATTAAGTCATTTATTCACCAGCTGATTTACATTGCAGAGCAGAGAGGTCCTAAATCAAAGAGATTTCAGAACATTTTTTGCCAGATTTGCAAATTAGAAGAGACAAGCTGTTTATTTCTCAAGCGACGTTGCAGCTTTTGGCCCTAAACTTCGTTTTAATCCTAATTCCTTCATTAAGCAGATGCGACAGTAGCTGCCTCCACACTAGTGCAATTTGCTGAACATGTTTATAAGAAAAACTGAACGTTGCATGTTTGCATGTGAGAGCATGCATTAAATATAGCCTGGAAACAAATCAACATATTCATAAGAACATAGGCGCGCAAACAATATGCGCCCCCCCCCCCTTCTCCTCTCATATTAATCTTCTACTTGGCTGGGACTCACTAAAACGTTATCTACTTGTCTGGTTGTCTGTGGCCTCGAGGGAGGAGTGTGCATGTGGCAGAGCCTGGCGGAGCAGAGTAGGACAGAGTCAGGATTTGTATGCGACAGGAGGCACCTTTAGGAGGAGAATGTCTGGTCTGTCTGACGCTCAGTGATTCTCAGCGGGTCGGGAGCAGAAGCTCGCTCGGTTGGAGGAAAAGACTTATGAGGCTTATTGATCACAGGCTCATATGGGGTTGGGTGGGGCGGGGCGGGATGTCTCGCTTTGAATAAAACTCAGCTTTTGTTGATATCAAGCTTGCAACAGGTGAGATTACAAAAGAATAAATCTGTATGAGACAGTAAATTAAAAGGATACGCTCAGTCGGGGAAATTTTTTTGTTTGCATCTGAAAAACGAAAGAGTCCGTGGATGCTCAACAACTCCTCCACCAAAGGCAGATTATGACATCACACTGACTGGATATCAAGGCTGAGAGATGATCATTTCACTTCCACATCAATGGATGAAAAAAATAAAAAATCATGCATGCTCTGCTGCACGTGACACGTGAAGATCACACGAGCGGCTGCAGACTCACTGAGGCGTGAAAGGTTTATTATATGTCTGTGGTGGTGGGGCCAATCTAGTGATGACATTTCTACTTTTAGATTATGATATCCAATTTAATAACAACTATGGGTGTTAGGTGTGGAGAGGTCAAACAGTAGCATTTCTTTTTAAAACCTCTGATGAATGGTCTGTAAGTGTGTTTGGAAATCATGCACGTACCTTCAAGCTGTGTCATAGAGGGATTATATATGATTGTTATGTTGCGAGGCAACATTAAGTGCACCGTGTTACTGAACACGAACAGGAACTTACCTTGGACTGAATTGTGCGGGAAGGTTTTATAATCTGAGCTGTGATTCAGAGAAGTTTGAAAAATGGCATTGGGGAACGGACCGAGGGCTGTGATTTATTTTTTTTCCCTCTTCTTCTTTCTTTGCAATAATGTCTGCAAACACTGTGACCTGAAAAACAGATGCATGTGATTGGATAGACTGTAGCTGTTTAGCCTGAGAAGCTGTTCCAGAAAACCACAGTCCCTTTTCTTTTTTTCTTTTTTTTATTTCACTGCCAATAGTGTGAGCGAGTGTCTGCTCCAGGTGATTTGTGCAGCCTCTGGCTTGCTGAGCTGCATGCTCATCAACTCTGTGACAAAGTTCAATAAGCTAAACTCTCCACACCATTTACCTGTCTATCAGAGCCTCACCAGACAGCCGCTTCTGCTGCTGCTGCCCACCGCTAACGGACACCGAGCCTCCGGTTTGAAAGAAAAATCCTGTTGAAATGTGTCTCATAACACAACAGGTGAATGAGCGAGCACAGAAGTTAATGCCAGGGCTCTAATTTGAAGACACTCGGTTGTCTTATTTTATTTGAGAGCGTGCTTGCTGTGCTGTTAGAGGAAGTGAACTGGAGCTGCATGGTTGTTCGAGTACCCGACACCAGAGTTGTTGGCAGTTTACCACAGCGCTCGTTTTGGCAGAAAGTCTGTGCACGGTGTCTGACCCCCCCCCCCCCCCCCGCCGCTGTACCCACAGATCGAGAACTGCTTGTTTGGTTAAGCTGTGGAGTTCTGTTAACACGAATGTGTGAGAGCAAAAAAAAAGATCCTAAGCAACAGGTAGATTTTTATTTTTTTTCCACTTAACAGAACACACTGGAAAAGTGCACTCATGTCTTTTTGGGCAATACTTGTTTTTCAAGAGCAGTCAATCCGATTGGAGTTAGTCGTTATGTATACTCGGCCTCCTACCACTTCTACCTTCTAACATTTTTCACCAACTGTGGCTATTAGCATTAGTAGTAATAGTTGGTTAGCTACTTTAAACTCAATTTTGTACCTTTAACATATTACCTTTTCTTGTCTTACCTTATTCTATTTTTGTATTTTTGTCTTTCCCTGCCGCTGTAATACCTTAATTTTCCCACGGGGATCAATAAAGTCCTATCTTATCTTATTACAGGCTCAGACTTAAAGCTCTGACTCAAATGTTGAAAAGTCGTTTCAAAGCTGCAGCACAAAACAAAGACTGGAAAAAAAAAAAGAAAGATGTCAAGCGACGATGGCGTCTTTCAGTACGGAAACATTTAACAGCTTCTAAAATATATACTTTACAATGCAGCACCAGCAATGTTTTTAGAGAATAGGCTGAGCCAAGAGGCCAATGAAGTGATCCATTATTACAGTGTTTGAAACTGTACTGATTCATAGTCACTGCAGAAATGCACAATTGTGTCTTTAAGTGGTGAGAAATTTTTTTTTTTTTTAGTGGCACACAGTTGGTAAAATTGAGCCCTTCAGGGAACATTTAGACGTACACAACCCGCGTCGCCATGGCAACGCCTTTTACCGACGATCACGCGTGACGGAGCTGCATCATAGGCTAACCTTCAGCGTGGACAAGGGAAAGAGAGTTATGAATCTAAATTAGGCGTTGGGACTTTGCTGCATGCGCGACAACTTTCCCAGAAGGGATGTCACGCTTCAGCTGCTCCTGGAGCAGCATGCAGAGTGGATGATATCAAATAAATAAAAAAAAAATAAAACGTGCACTTCACAGGTCCAGAGGAGCACGGAATGACCTGCTTTTTACCTCTTATTTTGTCTGCTGTTGTTTCTGTGGAGCACCACGTAACTTCCTGAAGCAAAGTTCTGTAAAAAAAGAAAGTGTATTATTTAAGGGACAACAACTAAGTTGGCATCTCATCATCTAGCCCTGTGTTGTAGAATGATGAATACGTAAACGTTGTGCCACGAAAATCATGCATGATATAATAGCAGGCACATTTTACCCAGTGATCTTGACGGTTCTCCCTTCCGTCTGTTCTCCAATAGAAATCTGTTTCAAGACAGCATAAAGCATTGATGAGGACCGTATTGACGACTCCCAGCCACACATTAGACGACTGATGAGAAATCAGATTGATAAGGGAAGTCGTGACGTGACAGCCCCGTGTTGCCAGATACCTGTAGGCTCCTGATGAATGTGTTTGTGACAGCAAAGTTGGCCTCCCTCCCCTGAAGCCATCGCTGTTCCTTGGCACGCTAATGAGAAGGCAGCGCTGTTTGAGGATGAGGCTTCAGTGCCGCAGCATACCTGGTCCAACGCCAGGATGACAAAGGAGCTAGAGGCAAGACGTAGAACAGGAGGTCACCTCCTCCACCAGCCTCCGTGGCCCTTCTGAGAATATATAAATAGACAGCTGTACGCATGTCTTTTTGATACGTACGTGCACACACAGGTGGGTCTGGTTCTACAACGGTGTCAGTGATGCAGTTTGTTTAATATTGGATTTGAAGGTTTGTGGTGGCCCTGTTGTTCCGGGACATTGGGGCAACGAGGAAAAGAACTGAATTAGCTGAAGATGGTGATCATGGTCATGGGTGGCGGTCCTCTGGAAGCTCTAATCGTTAGTGTACGGGTTCTGTTTCATGGCATTTCACATAAAAATAATAAATAATAAAAATAATTAAGTGTACCTGTGGCGCCACAGTGGCGTGGTGGTTAGCACTGATACCGCACAGCAAGAAGGTTCCGGGTTCGAATTAATGGGCCGACTGGGCCTTTGTTTTGTTTGCATGTTCCTCCCACCGTCCAAAGACATGCTTGTTAGGTTCATTGGTGATTCGTAGATGTGGGTGTGAATGGTTGTCTGTGTCTCTGTGTTAGCCCTGTGATAGACTGGAGACCTGTCCAGGGTGTACCCTGCCCTATGACAGCTGGGATAAGCGGTTACAGAAGATGAATGAATGAATGAAGTGTACCTGTAAAACTGCTTACAGATGAACAGAAAACATATTTCTCAGCTTTTATCTCTATTATCTCTTATCATAATCCTGTTTTCTCAAGCGCGCTCCGCTGCACATGACGCTACAGATTCGCCGAGGCGTGATAGGTTGCGTATTGGTGGGGTCACTCTAGCGATGACATTTCTACTTTTAGATTATGATATCCAACATAATAACAACTCTTGATTGTTAGGTGCGGAGAAGTCAAACAGAAGGATGACTTTTAAAGCGTTTAATGAATGGTTTGTAAGTGTGTTGGGAAATGGTTCATCACTGTGTCACGGAGGAATTGTACCGCGAGGCAACGCTGACTGAAGATGAATTTAACCTGGATTAATTGCGCTGGAAGGTTGTATGACCTGAGGTGTGTCTTGAAAGTTTGAAAACTCACGCATTCAGGTTAATTCTGGATCTATAATGGTGTCAGTGATGAATTCGGTTGGTGCTAGATAGGTCGCTGCAGTTGTTCATTTCTTGTAGGAGTTGTACAGACTAGTTGACGAGTCAGTGTTGACTTCACTGCTGTGCCATGACGCTTTAAGCATCATGCCGCTGATCATGTGACAGCAACTACACGGACGCCTCCTAGAAGACAGGTGAGGAGCTCAGTGGGTCGTTGCAGCAAACTAGCTAGGGTTCATCAAGTGTGTGAAAATAATTCTACCGTGACATGTCAGTCCTGAAATACAACAAATGTACGACTGCAACGCACACTCATCTGAAAAGGCATCCACTAACGCTAGCAGAGGAATGGTCTAAATCCTCTCAACAAGAGTCAGTTAACAACTTCCTCTGTGGTAACAGAGAGGAGGAGGCTGCAAACCAACAACTGTCAAAGTTATTAGACCTGTAGCTGCAGTACACGGAGAAGATTGTCTATTAAATGCTGTCGATGGTGCTGACTTGCTGCCTGTTTTTATACAGGCTACACATATCATGAGCTGTCTGTTCTCAGCATATATATTCAGGTCAAGAATATAGATTTCATTGCTGCAAAACATGACTTTCTACTGTGGTTTTATTAGTGACGTCATCAGAGACTTGACTTTCATCACATAACAGTCGACTCGTGCAACCCCTAGTCCCTTGCATCTAGTTTGTTTTCCCAGTTGCCTCCAGTGCTAAAATAGTTACAGGATACATATTAAATGGTTTTGCCTGTTTGATTTTTTTGTTTTTGTTTTCTCTGTTCTGAAGTCTTCATTAGGAGTAACATGCTTGAAACCCTTTTTAAAATGTCCAAAGATCTTTATAACAGAAATCATAGCACTAACTTGACCAGTTTTATATTCTCTACGGATTACTGTTTTGAATGAAGAGAGGTCGATTCAGTAGGTGGGTTTTACGACTTGTAATCAAACAATAATCTTTTAATTTGTCTTCATCGCCTTCTCCCACTGTGTTATCTGTTCCTTTTTCAGGGCTTATTTTAATCAGTTATTAGCTGTGATATACTTACATCAACAGGACTCTGATCGTTAATAGCAGGCCACATTGAGGAGCACATTTTAACACCATATTGTGACAATTCAAATGTTTTGTCAAGCGTTAACAGTGTGCTAATTTGTCGAGGGCGGTAATTATGTGTTGTCTCTGTTGGTAAGGATTAGAAAATACGGGTTTTATTTACATCTGCGACACACAATGTTCCTATTGTCTCCGTTTTAAACGAGGAGCGCCGTTGAGCTGAGGTGCAACACCTTTTCTCTCATTAGGCTCACTAAACAGGATAATGGTCCCCCTGAGAATCTGCCTGCATGCCCTGTCACTCCCTGCACCACCATCACCATGGTGATCAAAGCCAGATGTTCCTACTGCTGTTGCCGCCGACAAAGCACAACTGTACGGAGTGTTTTTACAGTTGTCACTCTGCTCAGAGCCGCAGCCCTCTGGGATTCTACTGCGTGACGTTAGACAAACCTAAAAAAGTTCCAACACGTATTCTTGAACTGAAATGATTAAAATAAGCTAAATTTAATGCATGAAAGTCTGTTATAAATCTCTGTGTGTGTGTGTGTGTAGCTACACCGATCAGCCACAACATTATGACCAGGTGAAGTGAATAACATTGACCGTCTTGTGACATTACAATTTTCTGCTGGGAAACTTTTGTTCCTGGCATTTGTGTGAGTGTTACTTAGACATGTAGCACCCACCTAGACCAGACCAGGCCAGGCAACCCCACCCCATAGCAATGACACCCCTTGATGGCAAAAACGGTTTATCAACAACTCAAAAAAAACATGAAGAACAGCACAAGGTGTTGACCTGGCCTCCAAATTCACTAGATCCCAAACTGATCAAGTGTCTGTGGGATGATCCACAGAGGTCCCTCCCCTCAACCCATAGGACCCAGAGGTCCTCCACAAACAACATCCTGTTCCCAGACACCACAGGACACCATCAGAAGGCCCATGTCCATTCTCTGATGAGTCACAACTGTTTTGGAGGCCCAAGGGAGACCTACACAATATTAGGAAGGTGGTCATAATGTAATGCCTGATCGGTGTGTACTGTACAAATTCTATTTTTTTGGGGATGTGAAACCTATAATTAAAGAACGCCCGCTTCAACTGGAGAAACAGCTTTCATCCCTGATCTTGCTCCTAATTTATCATAATTCAGTTTTTTCAGTCTCACTTGATGCTTCCTCTCCTCCTCGACTGGAAGCCAAACTTATTAAACTATTAAGAAACCGACCAATGAAGATCGGCTGCCACCGACAAAAGCAAACAACAGCCAACCCAAACTCGCTAATTTGCCGTGACTATGCATGAATGAAAATGCGGAGCGCTCAGACCGCAGGATACCATTCAGCCGTTTGAAGAGGAAACAAATCAGCGCACTGGGACAGATAGCGAGGTATTCAATATCTGCCGTGGTGTTTTGCATGATTGCCAAATATGTGCTATTTGTTTGAAAGGCGGCGAGGGATGAATTCTCTGTCTTTCATCGCTTCGACAACAAAAACATCAACAAACATCTCGGCGCGGCGGAACAAAGGCAGAGAACTGAAAAAGGGCAGAAATTTACACTGGCGTAATGCAGCAGTGATCAAAGAAATACAGACGAGAAACACAAAAACACACCTGCAGTGACAGATGGAGGTAGCCCCAGAAAAGAAAGGAGAGGGCAACACGGCACAACGAGAACCGCTGCTAGACGAGGAATGAGGGAGGAATAATAAGGAGGATGGGAAGAGCTTTCTGCCGGTTTAAGTGCTGGAACGTCAAACGCCGCTCTGCACAGGCGTGTGGAACATTTCATCTGTGACAAGTCTGGTTTGATCAATAAACAGGGAGGAACAGTGAGTGCCCGACACGTCCCCAGATGACGCTGCGAGGGCGTTGGTTCGCCACCATAACTGTCTCCTCCTGGATCTGAGCCCGGCAACAAGGTGACTCTGAACTGCACAGTGATTAGTCGGGTCCTGCCGCACAGTGATGTTCTGTGGTGCAGCTTGACAGTTCAGAAGAACAAAAAAAAAAGAAAAGAAAGCTCCATCTTTGTGGTGGTGAGAGACGGAGAGGAGGAAGCACATGCTAAAGACACAAAGTCACTGTCTCAGCACTTCAGTTTACTAGAAGAGGAGAGCAAGAGGAGGAGGCCTTTTGAGAAAGAACGCAATTACAACTAATTTGCACTCGGATATACATCCATCAGCCACAACATTACGACCAAGTCACTGGCATTCATTCGTGTGGATGTTACCTAGACATGTAGCACCCACCTAGACCAGACCAGGCACCCCCACCCCATAGAAATGACACTCCTTGATGGCAGCAGACATCCCCAGCAGGATGCAGCCTGCATCCAAAAAAACATGAAGAACAGCACAAGGTGTTGACCTGGCCTCCAAGTTCACTAGATCCCAAACTGATCAAGTGTCTGTGGGATGATCCACAGAGGCCCCTCCCTCCAACCCATAGGACCCAAAGGCCCCCCACTAACAACATTCTGTTGCCAGACACCACAGGACACCCTCAGAAGGCCCATGTCCATTCTCTGATGAGTCACAACTGTTTTGGAGGCACAACGGAGACCTATACAATATTAGGAAGGTGGTTATAATGTTATGCCTGATCGGTGTATATGAAGATGGACCAACCCTCCTGTGAAGATCTCTTTCCAAGCTTGGTGCGCCGGCTTCAGTCGTACCCAATTTGTCGGCGTCTGACCTGGCTTGTAAAAAGGGCACACAGGTGGAGCGTGAGTGGAGCTGAGGTGGGCGGGTGATGTCTAAGCAGACAGCTAGGGGACCTGTGAATGCACCCATCTGTTACTCACAGAGGCCACATTCTTAATAATGCATCACACCTAACAAGCCTTAATACTATGTAAATAAGGTGGGTTATATAATGATTCACCACCACCCCTATTACACTGATCTGGCATAACATTATGTCCACCTTCCTATTATTGTGTAGGTCTCCCTTGTGCCTCCAACTCTCATCAGAGAATGGACATGGTCCTTCTGAGGGTGTCCTGTGGTGTCTGATCAACAGGATGTTGTTAGTTGAGGGCTTTTGAGGGGAGGGGCCTCTGTGGATCATCCCACAGATAATTGATCAGTTTGGGATCTAGTGAATTTGTAGGCCAGGTCAACACCTTGTGCTGTTCTTCATGTTTAGTTGTTCCTAAAGTGTTTTTGTGTGTGTGCCTGTGTCAGGCTGCATCCTGCTGAGGATGGCTGCTGCCATCAAGGATTGTCATTGCTATGGGGTGTGGGGTTCCTGGTCTGGTCTAGGTGGGTGCTACATGTCTAAGTAACATCCACATGAATGAATGCCAGGTCCAAAAGTTTCCCAGCAGAACATTGTATTGTCACAACATGATCAATGCTATTCACTTCTCCTGGTCATAATGTTACGCCTGATCAAAGCAAAATAAAGCATCTTCACGTCTATCTGCCTCGGTCTAACTGCAGAGGTGCCAGTGCACAAGTGTTCTAGATCCTGACAGGAAGCTGAAGCTGCTGACTTGCAGCTTTGACTTCTTGCCGTGCAAAAAAAAAAAGGCACAAGAACCTCATACCCTCTAGAGCGTAATAACCACTGACAGTAAGAGTAATCCAGGCAGCAATTACACCGCCACCAAAACATATTTGGCAAGGGCGAATTAGCGGCACAACATATTTTGTGGAAGACAGGGATGAATGGCCACATCCCTCCTAACTCCTCTCCACAGCTGTGACTGACGCCGTCAACGGTAGATTATAAAACGATTCCGCACAGCACCCTGGAAATAGAAAGCAATTTCGGCGCACCCCAAAAAATCCACAGTCGACGCGTACATGCAGTTATAAATAATACACCCAGTTCTCCCTCTTTTCACTCCTGGGGAAGAGAAATGGTGACAAATCTGTTGCTCCGCTTTGTACTCGCCCCTCCTTTGCTAATCCTCAGACACATTTTTAACTTCATCTCCAATCAAAGAAGCCCAGATTGCAATCTGCTACACAATATGTTTTGCTCCACTTTATTAGGCCCATAGACAAACCTCGTGGATGGAGCACGGGCTTGTGAGTAACGAAGCCTCCCTCAGCATAACAGGATCCTACCCCTCCTTATGCTCTCCTTCTCCTCTCAATTTGAGTTTAGCTGGTCATTTTTTCCCGATTTGCTTTCAGTGGAACATGTCTGCACAGATGCTGCAGCGAAATGTAATCATCCTTTAGATCTTGAGAGGGGACAGCTGCGTGCAGAAGTTTGGACTTCACTGTTTTGTTTGTATTCACCCACTTCTTCTTTGCTTATCGCAAGAGACGTTTTATCTTGCACCCGGCGTGTTTAAGCTCTACCTATAGATTTTCATTGATGTTCACGTCAGGGTGTGACTGTGAGGGGAATTCCAAAAGCTTCACGGTGGATTTTGAGGTCTGCTTTGGTTCATTGTTCTCTTGTAGAAGCCGATTCTTCAGGTTTCAGGTACTAAACCGACTACACGACATTTGCATCCAGAATCCGCTCATATTTAATTGAATCCATTCTTCCATCCATCTGTGCAGTGTGTGCCGTGCCACCGGCTGCCACGAAACCCCACAACGGAATATTTCCCACCCCATGAATAACAGTTGGCACGGTGTCCTTTTATTTATTTATCTATTTTCTTTTTCTCCAAGCAGAACTTGGGCGATTGTGGACAAAGAGCTCAATACTCACTTCATCCGTCAACAGCATTCGTTTCCAAATTGACTCGGGCTTTCGCGATGGGGCCTCAGGTTAGGGTTCCTCCCCGATGACTCTCCCGTGTAGACCATCGTGTGTGTGTGCAGAAGCTTCCTGCAGCTCCTTCGCAATTAAAAGGAGTTTTTTTTGCTTCCTGCCCCGCGGACGTTCAGTTTTATTTCGAAAGTGTCGTTAGGATCTTGCCTCGACTTCCAGTTTCCCTTTTAATGTCGTTTTCAAACAGTGGAAATTTCCAGCTGGAAGCGCTGTGGTTTGTTTGGGCGGCCTTTGTCTGGTTTGTAGGCATCATTTAGCCTCAATTTGGATCCACTTCCTTATGAAGAACCGCTGCAAAAGTGCAAGAGTCAGAACTTTTTGTGCACTGGAATCGGAGGGCTTAGCTTAACGAAGGAATGCTTTTGAATGAATTTATATTTATGCATTAGCTTTTGATGAACAGCTCATTTTAACAGGTTTTGCTGCAGGGGGTTGTATTTACTCTTTAATTCTAAATTTGAGAAAATGTGGACTTCACCCAGAGGTGCTCAAATCAATGAAACCTTCTTAAAAAAAATAATAGTAAATTAATAAAGCATTAGGGGGGCATCCTTTTCTTTGGTGTGTGGGAACCAGAATCAGAAGCAGGCTGCAGAGCACATGAACTCCCCGATCAAAATATAATACAAGAAGCTAAAAATCTAACTTCCGCAACACAAAAAATACAGGTACTTCACTCTCCTTTGAAGAATTTTTTTTTTTAGCTTTAAAAAAACCTGACATATTGAAAAGGACTGCTGTTACATGCGTGCAGAGATCTATAAGAGACCTTGGTTTGACTTTAAGCTGCTCGGTAAAATAAAAAATAAAAAGCACGCCACAACCAGCTAAAACTAAATCAAGGCCACAGGAGGAGCTCAGTTAGCAACTGCTTTGCTCTCCCGAGCAGCCGATTGCATCACCGGGGAGATGTTTGTCTCTGGCTCCGCTCCAGATGGGGACAGTTTGGCCGCTCCCCGTGCTGAAGATATTCGCCAGCTGCCAGGCTTCAGCAAGCAGACCCTGTCAGATAGCGGGTTAACTGGTCAGCAGATCTCTCCCTCTCGCTTCACTTCTCAATTCTGTCTCTGTCCAGGTTATATGGGACCTGTGCATTTAATCTACTGTATGTGTGTGTGTGTGTATAAGGAGGCATATGTTGTCTTGTTTAATTAGCAAAAGGTAGTGGTTAAAGTTCACACGTGCTCTTAGACAAGCTACAATTTCCTTTACTTAGATTTAACAACCCAAATGCACAGAAACTGCGGTGAACCTGCATTTTTAACGTCTGCAGGCACGATCAGGTACCTTTTTTTTTTTCCATGAGCAAGAGCATTTATGAAGGATATGAAAACTGTGGTCATCACGTAGCCGATTCCAAGGACACTGCTCACTGTAGCCTCGCCACATAACGTACTGTTCGACAAAATGCGCAACCTTTTAGGAGAAAGGTTCACACTGTAGATGTGAAAAGAAAAGGGGAAATGAAATAGGGGAAGGTACAGGACAAAAGGTCGAAAAAGGTATGTCTATGGTCCAGTTTATTTATTTATTTGGACTACAGTGGGTTTGTTTATATGTTAGTCACGTTGTTCAACTGCAGCGATAAATCTGATCACAGAATATCTGCAGAGGAAGTAGAGGGTAAATATTTGTTCATAGATGATCAGACTGTTCAGGTTTCTTTTTTTTAAGCCATTTCAAAGCAGACAAGTGCTGCTCACTAGAAATTTTGCCTCCAGTTATGTTGCACACCGATCAGGCATGACATTATGACCACCTTCCTAATATTGTGTAGGTCTCTCTTGTGTCTCCAAAACAGTTGTGACTCATCAGAGAATGGACAAGGGTCTTCTGAGGGTGTCCTGTGGTGTCTGGCAACAGAATGTTGTTAGTGGGGGCCTTTGAGGGGAGGGGCCTCTGTGGATCATCCCACAGATACTTGATCAGTTTGGTATCTAGTGAATTTGGAGGCCAGGTCAACACCTTGTGCTGTTCTTCATGTTTCTTTGAGTTGTTCCTAAACAGCCTGTGTGTGTGTCAGGCTGCATCCTGCTGGGGATGGCTGCTGCCATCAAGGAGTGTCATTGCTATGGGGTGGGGGTGCCTGGTCTGGTCTGGTCTAGGTGGGTGCTACATGTCTAAGTAACATCCACGTGAATGAATGCCAGGTCCAAAAGTTTCCCAGCAGAACACTGAATTGTCATAAGATGGTTAGTGTTATTTACTTCACCTGTCAGTGGTTTTAATGTTGTGGCTGATCGGTGTATGTACTTTGTGTTTAGGTCACCTTTATATTCTCAGGGTGGCGGTAATGAGGAGGCGATCTATGTTTCTGCTCCGTTATAAGTGTGGTGATTACAAAAAACAAACAAACAGAAACATTAACAGCCACACAGACACTGACCAGCTCACTTTTGTCACAAACACAATTCAAAGACTTGTTTTTGCTTCATTTTATTGTAAATGGCTCTATAAAAGTGAATAAAGATACAGCAGATATGATGGTGTGAATCATTTCAGCTGGAATGTTGAAGAGAAACAGCATGGGCCACATTTTGGAATATATCTTAATTTTGTTTTTTGCAGACTTGTTTTCGCTGCGTATGAATGTTTCCATTAAAAATGAGACAAGAAGCCGTCTCAACGTCAGAATCAAATGACATCTACTCATTGGTACGACCTGTGAAGGTAGAATCATATTACAAACAGTTAGACCAATACTTTGGATATAAAAGACGCCCAATTATTCCACAAGGAATGAAAAAATAAAGTGAAAGGGAGAGAAACATAATTAAATGCTAAATATGCTTAAAGAATGTAAAGTACATGACTAACACCACGGATAGGAAAATAACTAATGTGTAAAGAAAAGAACATAGAACAAGTAGGACAAGATAATATGATGAACATGTAAAAATGAAAGAAAATGTTTTGCAAAAAAAAGTGCTTAGCAACATCGTCTCTTTTACTTTTAGATAAAAATCTGTTCGTATCTCTCTGCTTGGAGCACATAAAGAAGAGCCAAATGGTTTTTGGCAGTGCACTTTGCAGCATCAAACGTTTGGATGTATTTTCTCTTTTTTAAACTATAACACATGACACTAATATGCTGAATTTTTGAAAACTCAGTCTCCTACAGGACCGTATTCATAATTTCTGTGGGTTAAAGTGTGACCAGCAGTCTGTGCCGACTTTAGATAATGAGTTTTACGTCAGTACCATCAAGCGTTAAAAGCATGGTTCTCAAATATTTTACTATTTTTATACAAATGTATATATTTATAAAGCTTTAAAATAGTTTATCTTTCACTATTCTGTTTTTATTTGATTGCTAAGCTAATTTTTAACTAATCTTTTATGATACATTCAGATATAGGGTAGAAACATACTGTACATGTTCAGTATATTTCAGATAAGACATGAACCTCACAAGGCTCTGAGTTTGGCTAAGAGAGCCTCGACGTCTGACTCTCCATTGGCGCCATAGCTGCCGACCACAGGACCAGAGGAAGAGGAGGAGGAGGAGGGCTGGAAGGCTGGAGTGTCTGCTTCAACCTCCATCACTTTTTCAGCCGGTTTAACCGTCTCCACCGCCCTCTCTCTGTCCAGCCCGTAGCTCTGACCCGGGACGTTCCTGTACCTGCGGCCTGGCACGGAACACACAGGAGCCTTGGCCCTGGCGGTGGACGGGTGGCCGTCGGGCTCGTTGTGGGCCTCCTTGGCGGGGGGAGCTTTCGCCGCCGCCGTCGATGAACTCGGATTTATATTCTGCCGAGAGCGAGACCTTTGTAAAGGGGCCTTGTTGTTTTCTGTGAGTGGGAAACACAGACAAAGCAGTGAGTACAGCTGTGAGAACGAGGGGAGAGTGAGAAGGAAAGCGGTGCGTGACTGACGCGTTAAACGAAGGGAAGCAAGAAGGTTAATCAGATTACAGATTAAATTACAAGCACGGCAGAAGAGTGAAGGAGAAAAAGAGCAAGAGAGCGAGTGACTAGAAAACGAAGCGTCGGTCTTAGAAGTCATCAGAAAGTAATAAGCGGCACATTAGTAAGCGCATGCTAAACAGATGTACATGTATGAACACGTCAGGTGACCGTACACACTATTAGTCTGGAGGGAAAGACACAAACGCCGTGGCAGAGGACAGATTTTCTGCAGCACTCTGTGGCGTGCAGCCAGCTCAGTATGATGAAATGGATATGGCTGATCAGCCGCAACAGAAACTCAATAACATTGTATGTTGCCCTTTTCCAATCTTCAAGTCTCGCCCCTCTTTTATTTTTTTCTTTCTTACGAGACACTCTCCGAGCCAGCTCCACCTCCCCTGATTCCACTGTCATCATCATCCATTCTCCTTTCTCTGCTCTTCATCTGGGCTCTCTGCGCCTACAGTAGCCCTCTTCATCTTTCTTATTCCTTAACACACATTGCCAGACAGACAGTGGAACAGAGAGACGCCCAGATGCCAGGATCAGACCTACGTTCTGAATTATAATCCCTCTGAGTAGATCTTAGACTTCATCATCAGTATGTGCGCGCTGGAAGGAGAGGGCAAATCCATATTCATGTGACCTTGAGCGCGAGGCTGAGAGGAGTGGCGCGAGGAAAGACACCGCCGCATTTAAAGTTTCCTGAGCCCGAAATGTCTGGCAAACAGGAGTCAAACACAGCGGAGCAGAACAGAGCGACCCGCTCTGTCAGCCAATCGGTAATGAGTTTGGAGCGTGGCCAGTCAGTCATGACAGTGTGTTTTATGGGCCGCGCTGACGAATGACAAGGAACGTCCCTGAACACAACCTCTGACAAATAAATAAGGATAAAGGGAGGAAAGAGAGCAGACAAGAAGGAACCAACTGCAAAATTAAGCAAAGGAAGCAGACAGTCACACAGTGGCACATTCACACACACACACACACACACACACACACACACACACACACACACACACACACACAAAAACTCGTTAGGCAAACAGGAGGCAGAGGAGGATTTTAAAAGGGTGAAATGAGTAGTGTGTCGCCTCGCTGCTGTGACTGAACGTTTATTCCACAGCTGAAAAACCAAGTCTCCTCTCGTTATCCAGCCCTTTTCGCTGTCTCTCCCAGTCTCAGTTATAACAGATGACAATTATTCCCCCGTTTGCTCCACAATTTCCTTATCATGTCCCAGTCCTTTGTCGTGCCTCTAAAAACCTGCCATCAATCCCGCTTCTTTCCGCTTAGCGATGGCCCACAAACACAAATTTCCTTTACAAATAATACACTCACAGACTCAGACTCAATTGTGTTATCAGCCATCTGCTGTCGAAATAATAAACCGATGCCACTTCTGTCGTCTTCTGGGGATGGGGTGTGGGGTGGGCGTACATGCGAGCGGGTGTTATCAGACATCAGCTGAGACAAAATCCAAACGTTTTTGGAATTACATTCGTTTTAGCATTTATTAGCATGAATTATCATTTCGTTATTCTCAGCTCTGCGCGAGTCCTTAACAAGTATTTATGAAACGGAAAACACACACTAGACAGAGGCGCAGCATCAGTTCATATATATTCACACTTCAAACAGAAACGGAAGAAAAAACACAATTGAATAAGACCTCTTATCCAAAAGTGCATTTCTTTTCTCCCTAAAAGAGCCCTAGCCTTTAGTGGTGAGCATGATCAAAGTGCTGGCAAGTTGAGTTTTTTCTCACTCTACCTGCCTGTGACACCGAGCTGCCCCTTCCTTTGAAGCCTCGCTAGCTTCTCAACATATACCTTCATCTGAGCTGTAAAACACGTCCGAGAGATGTAAAACACGTCTCATCTCGCAGGTCGTACTCCTTTTAACCAACACCTGACAAAAGATTGTATAGGAGAAGGAGCCATGTTGAATTTTAATCAAACAGCTGCTCTTGATGGTCAGGAATACGGAGGCTTTCTTATTGAACCCACGCTGTGATCAGCAGGGTGTGAATTTATCCCTCTCTGACGATTCGAAACGGATTTAGATACGCAAAATCGTGGAAGAGCAAAGATATATTTTTATTCCACATATACATGTCCTTGTGAAGACCCACAACTCAACCGCTGCCGGTTCAGTTCACCAATTCTGGTGGGTGTAGCCGCTATTGAAGCAGTCTAGCGGACCCGAGGATTGAGCTACAGAGGTCGCAGACTTAAAATCTTCTCTCATTAGAGACGAGAAAGGTTACACAAAACATTTTTATTTTTTCCCACATATACTGTAGATCTGTAAACACACTTTTAGAAATATTGGGATAAAAGAAGGATGCACTTTTTGCTTAAATCTTGGCGATTGGGTTTTGTTTACCTCAATTTCAGGATCAGTGTCACCCATCTAAATCAAACAGTTTGAACGCTAAATGGGCTCATGTCCTTGTAAATGAAACAGATTACTGCCTCAGTTATTGCCTTTGACCAGGAGCAGTAAGGGCAGCAATAGTTGCTTTGTTGTTTTCGTAAAAGAGTAAACTGATGCCTTTCTGATGTTTGATTTTCTCGTCACTGAAAGCATTTTTTATTTTTTTAAATAGAATTTGGGTTTTGTACCAACACAGTATCTTTCAATCTTGCATCTCTCCTTATTTTTTTCAATTTGGCAGCAGTTAATGTTCCTTCACCTCGATGTGAAAGAAGTTCACGGGGAAACATTCCCTGTCCATTATTAGAAGAGGTTTTCCTTTACTCCGTCTGCAAATAGCAGCAGAAAGGAGTTCACATTTCCCCATGTAAGATCATTTGCTCCATTTACATTTGCAGCGTTGACTGATGCAGATAAGCCTTTACTCATTTCTCCCCCTCCACCCATCGTCTGCTGTCTTGATGTTTGGTAGAAAGTTGGTAGAAAGGCAGGCTGAGGCAGGGAGCCTCGGCACAGAGGCAGAAAATAAAGTCCCTTTCTTTCTCTGTCTGTTAAAGCTACACTCCACTATTGTGGTGACAATAAAGCTCATCTACATGAGGAGCTGTTAAGAAGTTAAGGCAAAACAATCTACACATGAGACAGCCTGGAGACTGGTATTTTCCAGCGTGTAAACCAAGAACACAGCGCAATCGTGCTGAACAACCAATCTATCACAGTCCTCAGTCCAACTGTCCTTTACTTAGCTGGAAGGGAAACTGGAGAAGAAAAACAGTTGAAAAACAATGATAAAAGAGCTGGCAGAGCGAGCTTGTTGTGTCTCTTCTGGCTCTCAGCTTTGCTGTAAAATGTGTCTTTAAATTGTGAGTCTCAAAGCCCACAGCCTTTTACCCAGCTACTGACACTGGCACTTGTGCAGCGTAAGACAAGTGGAGTCTCAAATAAAACAGACTAATCCCTGCTCTGAATGTTGTCAGAATATCATCTGTAATTTCAATATGGAACCCGCAGTGGTTTATTACACGTCTGATAGGATGGCATTTTATAGAAATGTTAAAGGGCCTGTCCAATAGTGAAAAGGCAGCATTTCTTTTTATTTATTTATTTTTTTTGATCTGCAAATAGCTGCAGAGAGGAATTCACATTTTCCTCTCGTCAGATCATTCGGTCCATTTGCATTTGCCACTTCAAATACAGATGCAGATGAGCCTTTCCTCTCATCTCTCACTCCCTCCCCCTCTCTCCACACTTATGAAGTTTGCTGCATTTGATCACTTTAAGAACAGAGTAGTCACGCAGACGCACAAAAATACAGTCAGTGAAGTGACTTTTTCTCTCCGAGGAGTGACTGACACAACAAGTCCAAGTTAGCGAGATCAAACACGCACTTCCACGCCCGCCGCAAATCAAAACGCAGCAAGATGGATCGTCAGCGCGCCACATGTTCTGTCTAATGGTGACTATTTGCCCCGTTTTGTTGCATCTACAAGTGGAGTATTTAGGGTCAGCTCACTGCGTAACACACAAGCCATATAACCAAATTCAATTTACATTTTGTTCAATTTGCAAATCTGAAAAATAAAAATAAATTGTAATATGACTACTGACAGGAGAAGTAAATAACATTGACCATCTTGTGACAATTCAGTGTTCTGCTGGGAAACTTTTGGACCTGGCATTCATTCATGTGGATGTTACTTAGACATGTAGCACCCACCTAGACCAGACCAGGTACCCCCACCCCATAGCAATGACATTCCTTGATGGTTTTTAAATATACCAATCAGGCATAACATTATGACTACCCTTCTAATATTGTATAGGTCTCCCTTGTGCCTCCAAAACAGTTGTGACTCCTTCTGAGGGTGTCCTGGGATGGCTGCTGCCATCAAGGAGTGTCATTGCTATGGGGTGGGGGTGCCTGGTCTGCTCTAGGTGGGTGCTACAGGTCTAGGTAACACCCGCATGAATGAATGCCAGGTCCAAAAGTTTCCCAGCAGAACACTGAATTGTCACAAGATGGCTAATGTTATTTACTTCTCCTGTCAGTGGTCATAATGTTATGCCTGATCGGTGTAAGTAGATGCACTAATTAGTCAAAACATCAGACTTTCCTCGACTGTGCAATGGTAAAAAATTTCCAAAACTTGCCAGTCACATTAAAAGGATGTAACAGGAGACGAGAGCATGGATGTGTTCGACTGTGTGTCAGGCAGCAATTAGCCAAGTGGAGGTGTTAAAGTACAGACGCCGCGATTCATGGTGCAAATGAAACGGATGAAAAGACTTCATGACTGACATTTCTTTCCCCCTTCAGAATGGAATCACTGATTGAAAGGAGTGGGGAATGGTGAAAAAGAAAAATCCAGATCACCAAACAACCCTCAGAACTTCCTGCCCGCTAATGGACGGTGGTACATTGTCACTGAGGTCGGACTTTTGATGTGAAAAGAAGTTTATCATTCTGTCTATGTGCACGAGACTGTGTGTGGGCTATGATTTTGTACACAGAGAAAGAAGGCATTCAAAGAAAAGCTACATTTAGGTGTCATAATTGTGTGCCATGTGCTAATGCCCCACAGCGAGTCTTTTAAAAAGTTAAAGCTAATGGATAGCTTGTTAGCTTGCCTGTGTATATTAGGCTGGCGGTAATTAAAGATCATTACCTGGCAAAACACCAGCCACTGAAGGTTTGTCGCTTGCTTGTTTGTTGTGGTTAGCTGTGTGTGTGTGTGTGTGTGTGTGTGTGTGTGTGTGTGTGTGTGTGTGTGCAGACTGGCCTGTCTACCTTCTCTGTCACACGAACCAAAAAAAAAAAACATCGATTAAAAGTGAGCAAAGGCAACGAACAAAGGGAAAGGAGTGGAAGAAGAACAATACTAGAATAAATGGGACGATGAAGATGAAGATGCCAAAATAAACAGCCTCGCAACAGCGGTGTAATTTGGAGGCAATGATTGTAATTTGGACAAGACTCAAATAGAGCAGGAATAAAAAATCAGGGTGATATAAGAAGAGAGAGGAAGAGCAAATAGAGGAGGTGCAAGAGTGGACTGCTGAAAGAGCACCATAACAATCCCTATACGTAATGTGAAAACTAGCACTGTTAAAGGTAACCGAGGCCCATCCTACTCTAATGCATATCAAAGTGTTTTCTTTTGTTGAGCTGTGATTTGACTTCTCCATTTTCTGTTTCTCCTTTCCCACATTAAACTATATCTTTGCTGAAATACTGGAAAACACATTATAGTGTTAGCGGAAAAGAAACATAATTTGGAAGCCTTGTTTAGGAAGATGTGAGCCAGTGTGCATTCATTCATTTCCTCTCTCTCTCTCTCTCCCCCTGCCACATTCTCTGCCTCAACAGTGCATTCATTTTTGGGCTTTGGTTGTGGAGACGGAGGCAAATAGTGCTGAAACGTTCAACGGAAATTTGTTTCATCTTAAAAATCTATTTATCAAGCAAAAAAAAAAAAAAAAGGAAAGAATCAGACTGCTGGCATTCTCTGATTCCAGATTGTGAGAATTTCCTTGCTTAATTTGTTAAAATAAACTAACCAAACAGTTTGGTGGTGTCAGTTTGATGTCTGGGAACGTGCAGTGGAATTTGCCACTGTTTTCACATGAAGAAAATAACAACAGATTAGTAGCTAATGAACATGATTATTAGCTAAAGCTCTTGTGGGCATGTGTTCTCTTTTTCTCATCTTTCTAATTAAGATACGGTGAAGCTCTGGCCAAAAAGAGAACAGCGCTAGAGTCGTCACAATGACCACTTTGATACAGTTAATGTGCTTTTAGAGTACTGTGGGACCTAGACGTCGTAACCTACGCACATAGCCGATGCTGGTGCAAGCCATTTATACTTACACGCTCGTCAGTCTGGCTCGTTCTGTAACAACACCACCCAAACACTAGTCGGCACTGTGTCTTTTTTACCAGTCGGGTTAATTTTAGTAACCCAAACATTGTCGAATTTCACTTTCAACAATGACGACTGAAACTTTTGCCGAAATTTCGACAAATTCAAATGTTTGTATCTCCGAACTTCCTCAGTTAACCTTTCCTCTATGTGTTCCATCTTTATTGATCCAAAACTATCAATTCGATAATGGCGGCCATGGAGAAGCAGCCGGAAATACTAAAGCGGAAACACGCTACTACCAAGCGGACCAATCACAGCTCTTGCGCCCTGCGCCGCCACGCAGTTACATTTCTAGGGAGGTGCACGTCAGTTACGGTGCTAGGGTCTGCGTATTCTCTGCGTAGGGGTCTGCACTGTCGCCGTAGCTTCTGTGTCAGCTAAACGCAGCTGCCTATTAATCTGAAAAGGCTTGAAACTAATTCCAAAATCATTCTGCTCATGTGCTCTTTTGAATTGAGCTCACACAAGTGGACTCATTATATTTACTTTATAATATCTTAATAGAGACAGAATGTGAATTTTGTGAAGTGTGCATGTTAAATACAGCAGTAGCGATCACCCTCAACACAATGAAGAAATATGTAAAAGAATAGTAAGAGGAATCTGGATAAATGGTCCAAAAGAGAGAAGAGGGGCAGTTCCTTGACATTTATAGGTCACCATCTATAACTACATCCTTGTAAGTATTCTTAACTGGGCATGGCAGTGGCCTTTGCACAAGCATAGATGTGTACATAAGGGACACTCTCATATAGACATGTCGGCACTTTTCACCTGCAAAGCCGAAGCAAACATGACATATTGAAATCAAGTGCACCTGACAAAGTGAGCAGGGTGTCGGGGGCGTTTTGCTGCTTAAAAAAAAAAATAGGAGTGACGTGAAGGATATGAAAGAGCTGAGCAGTATGTCCCTCAAGTCCTCTGCCCCTCAGTGTGAACCCAAACCTCTGTGAGCGGCAGCCAAGCATGACATTGCGTTAGCACGCCTTGGTGCGTCGCACAATGGCCCAAAAGTGAGCCTGGTTCCTTTCCACTAGTGGGGCTACCGTACATAGACACTACCGGCTCATGCTGCACAAGATGCTGTAACAGATGATCAATGATCAGTCTCCTCTGTATCAACCGCTGGTGACATGACGTTTCCCAGTAACGTTGTTTACACGTCGATTGTATCCATAGTGGCCTTTTCAAAAAGTGATGGTTTGACAGACTAATTAAAGGCTTACACACATACACACGTTCAGCTAACTGTTACTGTATTTTATGTGCAATGGCCAGTACCATAGACTGTGAATAAAGATGGACTGCAGAACAGCTCCTCTAAGGTGAAGCCAAAGCAAGTAGAGCTCCCCCTGGTGGCTGGCTGCAGTATAGGTCATAAGCTCCACCCCCTCCTTCCTCGTTAGTGGATGGGGCAAACTAAAACACTAAAATACACATCAAATAATTTTTTTTCAAGGATGGTTTCTGTCATTTCTGGTAGTTAATGTAATGTTGATGCATGTTCAAGTATCAATTTTTCTGATAAGTTTTGTTTTAGATGCAGTCGAAACAGGCTGAGTACCATTTGCCATACTAACCGCTCCATGAAGTGGTCCCATAGGACCGTGAGTAGGACAAAAATAAATAAAGAAAGAATAAGTACAATGTATAATCCAATATTTCTGTAACTGGTGGAGGCAGAGCAGAGCACAGTATTAATTCAAACAAAAAAGTGTGAGTCTGGCGTTAGTGTTGGGTGGGCCATCGATGTCATGGCTCCATGCGTCGCCACTCCGTAATGCGCAGACTCTGGCTCCAAACTCGCAAGATGGCGCCGGGAAAATAGCGTCAGTTTGGCCAGTGCAAGGAAGTGGGGACGCATTGTCCATATTTATATACAGCCTATGGCCAGTATGCACAACATAAACCAGATATAATCACATTACTCTGAGCTGTTCCGTTGAGGGAAAACAAAATAGAAGTTAAATTGATGTTTACTGGGTCCAGAATACCATTGTCTAGAAATAATGACAGTGAATAACCCATCCCAAGTGAGTCTTATATCTCTGCAAGTTGCAAGCCATAGTCAGCGATAATACAAATATGCAATTTGTACTAAAAAAAGGGTAAAAGAGGTACAATTCCTCACAATATAAACAAATTTGTTCACGTGTATTACAAAGGGGAAATACACCTAGCAGATGGTTGTTGCAACCTGGACTCTTACTCCTGCTTTACACTAATTATATCTATGTGCAGGGTAATGGACTGGGGATGTTTTCCTCATACAGGGACAGGATCACTTCCTGGGGTGTCTCTCTCTTTGTCTCCCACACACAGAAACATCAGACACAGACACACATCAGTGCATAAAAGCAAACACAAACGCACACTCAGTCCTTTCCCAATAAGCGCAGACTATTTCACTGATACGGGTGTATAACCAGTGTTGTCCGCTGCATTAGGCATGAATTAAACATGCCTTAGTTTCAGGCTCCGCTACCTGTTGTTGTTGTTTGTGTGGTTACTGCTGGTAAATATCCCCAGCAGTCGTATTCTAATGCATATGTATTTCCCCTCGGTGACTTCACACTAACTAAGGGCTTCTATCGGACGCTCTCTCCAGCAGTGTACACCTGTCACACTGGGAGAGGAGAATATTGATCCCTCGCAAGCCTCTAGGCACAAAGTTGAAACACACTTGCAAATGTATCCTCAGACACGCAGGCAGGAAGAAGCACGCATTTCTCTGTTGGCTTTGAAACCGTCTTTGACATGGATTAATGAATTAGCTAGCTGAGAAGTTTATATGACACAAATTCTGAAAATGAGATTGAGCGTGATAGCGAGTACAAGTTATTTATTTATTTTTTAACCAAAATGCAGCACCGTAATTTCTGGTGTATGGAGAACATTTAAGAAGAGTCTGATCTTTGATTAATACCAAAACTGAGGTAATGTATTAAAGATATAGGGCAGGGACATTTCAGTTGCAACCAAGCCTTCTATGCAAATGGTAATTTAACACCATTTTATCTGCGTGGCATTATTTATTCATACCCGCAAATGCAACATAAGGCAGACTCATCCTCTGTCTTAACATTAAAAGCTTATTAATGACTACTTCCACCTCCAACAGAAGTCTTCCCCTCTTTGTCTCTTTTGTATTTCCTCTAAGGTGTTTCTTTTTTCTGCCATTGTTTCCTGCTGCCAGCTGAAGGCTTGTGTTTAACACTCATGCCGACTCTGACAGCTCTCAATATGCAGGGCCAGTCCTGCCAAACAGACTTATGAATTCCAAACAGCCTGGAGTCATGCTCCATATTTCATTGAAGTTGAATATTTAAAAAGATCAACCCACTCAAAACCCTATAAAACCTATCGTTCTGGGGCCTTGTGTCCTAAAAATAAAATCGCATCTGCCATATCGCATTACAGACAGCCACATCAGCCTCCATCTCCTAACCATTTCCCTCTCTCTGTTCCTTTCTCTCTCGCTGACAAAACCCATCTGGTAACCAGCCTGTCCCCATCAACACAGGTTTTGCTCTTTCAAACAACTGTACACTTCTTCCTGCCTTCTTTATCTCATTCGCTTCCCTTTTCTCCCTCGCTGTCTGGGTATGACTTTTTCTTTTTTTCTGTGTTGGTGCTGCAACTCTCACCCCACAGCTGTCGTTCGACCTCAGCTCTTCTTAGAGAATCACATACAGGACCAAGTAGAAAACTTAGTTCTTCCTTTCCTTTCTGCTGCAAAATAAAACAGGTTTCTTAATACAGAAAGCGAGAAGAAAACACGAGATTCATCAGAATGAATTCAATTAGACGAAACAGTCTGCAATCCACCCTGCCTCTGACACCACAGTCTCAGTCAGAACAAAGTGCTTGAGACAAAAAAAGCAAAAACAAAACACAACCCTTTTGTTATGCCCAGTCTAGAGTCTTGTATAGGGGTTTGTCTGAGTGTAATGCAATGATAAGATACTGACACATCACCTCAAAATGTCTGTTATACATTAGGAGTATAAAGAGAAAGAGAAAACAGCTTGTTTCTATCAGACAGCATATGTCGCCATGTTAAACTAGCCCAAATTAAATAAACAGGCTGACTTGTATTGACTGAAGTCAGTACATCTAGTTCAGTCATTAAGCTGGTTAGCTAGACTAGTGATTTCTCTTTACTACATTATAACAGTGGCTAAACTGTCAGATACATGTGAATGGAGAAACGCAATGAAAATATTTGGGCTGGGTTTAAATATTAATAAAATCCTTGTATACATTTTTTTCTCTTCTTTTATCTTCTCGTTAATAATTTTGCAGCAAGAGAGGGCAACAAGATTAGTCCACCTAAGAGGAGATGGCACCCCCACCTCATAGCAATGACACTCCTTGATGGCAGCAGCCATCCCCAGCAGGATGCCGCCTGACACAGACACACACACAGAAATGCTTCAGGAACAACTCAAAGAAACATGAAGAACAGCACAAGGTGTTGACCTGGCCTCAAAATTCCCTAGGTGCCAAACTGATCAAGTGTCTGTGGGATGATCCACAGAGGCCCCTCCCCTCAATTCATACGACCCAAAGGCCACCACTAACAACATTATGTTGCCAGACACCACAGGACACCCTCAGTCCATTCTCTGATGAGTCACAACCGTTTTGGAGGCACAAGGGAGACCTACAGAATATTAGGAAGGTGGTCATAATGTTATGCCTGATCGGTGTATTATCATATAATCATTTCAGTATTTTTGTGGAGGTAAAATATTATGAACAAAATTCAAACCTAACAATGTTTATTTTATGAAAATCTATCTCATAACTAAGCAAAATAGTTTCTAAACAGAAATATCTGGAAATGCATTAATAGTAAATTGACTTGAAATACATCAGGAACTTGTGAATCGAATAGATTCAGGAAGTCAGTAGTGATACTCAGCTCTAGTAAATATGTAAGCAAGCAGGTCAGACTATGTTTATCTCCAAACTATAATTCTCATGTTTAGGAAATTATTGTTTTTTTTAAAAAAAGGTGTTCAAAAAGCATTTTTAAACAGTACTATGCTTAACACTCTGATCAATCTCATTATTATTTCAGTACTACATAGTAAACAATCTTGGTCAGATGCTCACTACTGAATAAAAATAACTTAAATGTGCACTGGAATATGCCAAAATGTTCTACTGTGACTATACTGATGTAAAAATTGTTGAATAGAACTCCTAAAGCAGAATTACTGGTTTCATCAATTCAGCTTGTATATGTGCTGACAATGAAATATTAAATAATGTCAATGTTTTATCCCATTTAAGCCTAATTGTATTCAATGTATGTATTACACAGAGATGGAGATTTAATTCCAAATAAATCTGTAACATTTATGAGGACTCTTTCCAGACTTACGAATACAGAGCACAGAAATGGCTTTTTATCTACTGACTAAAAATTACAATATGCAAATTCTATGCTTCCACTTGATTTCAGATATAATCTTTGATGAATAAACATGACACAGACATGCAAAAGCCTGTGGGCAGAAGCCTGTGCATACACCCACCCACCAGTTGGCAGGGAAAAAATTAGATCAAATCTACCCATAGCAGAATTAAAACTAGGAAACAGGCAAAGCATCAAGCAAAGCCGTTGCAAACAGGGTGACTGTGTCACTGCATACCATTAACACAGAACTGCTAGATCTTTACATCGAGTGATGCTTTTAATTCAACACTCTGGAACAATTAAAGCCAAATAAATATAATATAAATAAATATCCCCACAGTATGTATGGTAATGAATAAGTATAAACAAAAGCATGAAGCATGCATAACCTGCAATTTAAACTTTTTAATGGTTGCTCTTTAATGTTTGTGCAAAGCAAACACTTTCTGCGGCTGCCTCCACAGACTTGACTGTGGCATTTGCTGTGAAACACTACTGAATCAGTGGAGAGCGGAGACAAATTTGGATTTTCTGGCTTCACTAATTAGAAAAAAATGGCACCAAGCGGTGAAGTCTCATCCAGGCTTCAAAACAACTCATCACAAACCTATGGGTCACGCCACGGGCGCTACATATTTTTCTGTGATCTACTGTACGGTTCATGAGCTTTGAGTGCTTTTAGTGCCTCACACACATGGTTACAAAGTTGGGCAATGCCTTAGCATCATGGTGAGAGTAAATCCTGAAGTGCCACGTGCGTGAGCAAGCATTGGCCTCCCTGTTCCTTCCCCGTCAGCGAAAGGAAAGCAAAATTCACATGGAATTACCGCGGTGCTTTGGGGAAGTGTTGCTATGCTCTCCTGCAACCGCTGGAGCTCACTGACATATCAATGCAATTAGAGTCATGGCTGTGTCCCAGTGAAGGTCAGCTAGCACCACTCAGACTAACAGAGAGGGGGAGAAACACAGAGACAGCAAGAGAGTGAGTGAGGAAGGCAGTCTGAGAGGAAACAAATTAAGTGACAGGCCAGCATGGCTGAGTTTAGTTCAGCGCCTGTCCAGGGGCCCCTTTCCCCCAACTCTCACACTGGCCTGGCAATTAAAAATACATGCATCAATGGTCCATGCAACTCTCTGAAGAGCATATAATCCAACATTTACACACATGTAAATGGGCAAAGCCACTGAGCATAGAGTGTGCAAACGAAGTGCATTTCTATTTCATATTCCCCGTGCGCTTAGGACCGATGGCCAGCCAGCTTTGTTGCATTCAATGAACCTTTAATCAATGCAGCAGACAAACGATGCCGTGAAATAGGAGGTTGTACATATCCCGGCCCAGGGGAACGCGTTAACCCAATCACCTCGAAAGGTATAGATCCGCCCAAAGAAAACTGTAGTTCAGACAGACATCAGTAAGCCAAGGACAGCGGTGTTGATGAGATTGGACCATATTGATTTTAATCAATAGAGGGCTGAGCAGAGGTGTCTGCCCTCTTCAGATGAGGAAACACATTTAAATTGTGAAACCCCATTTTGTAGCCAGTTGTTAGCAAACACCCCGGGGATAACTTTCAAGCTGAGTGGGACCTGTAACAGTGACCTCAGTGTATGCGGGTGGATAAGAGTGAGTGTGTGTGTGTGTGTGTGTGTGTGTGTGTGTGTGTGTGTGTGTGTGGACAATAAATGATTATTTTAGTTAAGTTCAATGCGTGTACACAAATCCCATCACTACAATATAGCACACAGGTGTAATATCTATGCATGTATTGATGGTTTTAACACAAAAGCCTCCTTGGCAAATCTTGCCAGAGGGAAAAGTGCAGTGCTTTACTGTAAGTGTGTCATCCATCTCATTCCTTTTGAAAGCTCCCATGGGGCCCATAGCAAGCCATGCTCTCCTCAGACATGTTCTATGTCTCAGTAGCCCGTGGAGGCAGCGGCGGTGTGGACAACACAATGGGTTAATATTGTAAATGGCTGGCAGAGGGGCACTGCCAATAAGGCTGCAACACGTTAAAGCTTTGGCTATGAGAAAAGAAACTATACACCATACATGACTGCATCAACAATCCGAGAAGTACTCGCCCTGCACTCAAATAAATAGTTTTGCTAGTTCAGTGCTCATGCTAGCCTTGACCTACAGAGACATGCAGAGCAGATGTGGTGTAGGCGGCAGTTGTTGTACAGGGTAATCATCTTCTTTGTACATGGTCATGCTTAAAAAACACACCACACACACACAAAAAACATTTGCAGGCTTTTTGAAGATAAAAACCTTGAAAGAAACCAAGCAAACACACAAACACACACACACACATACACTCAGAGGGTGTCACGATTCACCAAGTGGGATCGATGTGCTGGGCTTAATGTTGAAGATACAGCTGCATTGATTCAAACTGGTTGAATCAGGGCAAAGATTGGAGGGAATCGCAGCCAAATCGATGCCAGTATTTCTATACCAGAAAAGCCTGATATGACAAGCATAGCTTTTTTTTTTCTCCCCATCAGCTAATCGTGTCTGTTATTCTGTGCATTTCCCACTCTTGCATCGGCCTATCTTGTCAAATCTGTGAAAATTCACTTCATTACCACCTCTTGGTCAAAAGAAATAAATTTGCAATCTTTTGCCCTTCGAGCTATTTATTTTATCAGGGAGTTTTGGTGAAAGCCCAAAAACAATGGCACGGTCGCATTTAACAGCTTAAATTTGTCATTTTACAACACAGCCTGCAATTGCAAATGAGGGGATTCAGTAAGAAGTTTAATAGGATTCAGTTTAGACAGTTTGCAGACAGTTTGTTTCTCGTCATGTATCATTAGATGTATGCCCTAAACTCTATTGGTGCATTAAATCAGTGTCAGACCTGCACAGCTGTGCCATTTATTTAACACATTCAAATGTAAAAGAAAAAATAACTCCTAGATGTGTGTTTGTTTTATTTAATCCGACAATAAAGAGAACAATAGCTCAGTGTGAGACATCAGAGCATACAGGAGCGCCTGCAGCACAATCCTAGTTGTAATTATCACAACACCAATCAGCGAACACACACAAGACAAACACAGGAACAAAGAAGAAATCGAGGGGGGAAACGAACAGTAAATAACTTCTGAAAAAAAAAGACAAAGCACCATGACAGCATGTAACACCCTCTGTCTGGGAACAATCAGGGAAGCTTTGGTGCTGTTGTCTGCTGCTAGCATTGATCAGACAGGAGACATAAAACAGAGGGCAAGAGCAGGGCTATGTGGGCAAGTGCATGTGTGTCTCTTGGCTGCTTTGAAAAGTTAGTTAAACAGCAGCAACTTCCAGCTATAACCGTCTGATTATATGATTTAGGAGAAAGAAATAGTCTAGCCGGAAAATGTTCCCCACATACCAACCACCAGCAATAAACCCTCTACATTCACGCTGCAGCGCACACAAAACAAACATCAAAAAGTTTTTTTTTTTTTTTTTCGTGTGGCGAGAAATGTGTTTTGCATAAAGTAAAGGCACAAACGTATAATGAATAGAGCAACTTGTGTGAGATGGTACAGGACAGAGACGTGAAGGAAGGTATTTATTACTGAGCCCAGCCCAGTGTGAGAGTCTCGCCTTGGTAGGAAACATGTCACATTAGTAACTGGAACCTCAGACCCCAGCAGAAGCAATTATGTAGAGAAAATGCATAGAAATTCAGCTAGTTAAACTTTTCCTGTCAGATGTAGAAAAGGCAAGTATTCCATTCCAAGTTTGGCAGCAACAAGGAACAAATATATATGGAAGAAAGACATATAATGCTTTTCAAATGAAATTACTTGTAATAAACACCCGAATTTTAAACGCTCACTATGCAGTGTAGCATTTCCCCTAGGTTTACGGCTTTAACTGTGCGGGATTCAGGGGGACTGGGTGTAATCATGCAGATGGACTTTACGTTGAACTAAACGGTCGGTTGATTGTACAAATCTGTCGGTTTCTCAGGGGGTTGATGCGACATATTTTCTGACGAACAGTCTCTGTCCGCTGGTGGGAGTGCGCTGACCTGTGTGTGCGCACACGTGTCTTGTATTTGCGCATTTCTCCACAGGAGAATTATAAAAGTTCGACCACATGCCGTCGTGTAAATAAGATAAATAACATACGGCTATTTTGTTTGTTTAATAAAAGAATGAGTTATAGACCTAAAGGTAACTTCAAATTACTTCTGTTGTGATCTGGTGCTATACAGAAAATACAATTAAATAACGTGACCTCCGTGGGGGGTGGGGCGACATCCAATATAATGGTAGGTGTGATGTTACAGAAATGACCATGTAGTTGTGGGGTAGATAACATGCTAATTCAGCTGTGATAAGGATTCAGTCAAAGTGTTTACATTCTACTTTCCAGCTACACAAGCCAGTGAAACTTGACCATTGGTTACAAACCTGCAAATATAGCGTTGATGACTCTGTATGTTAACTGAAAAATACCAGTCCATTCTCTAAGACACCAGCAGACACCACTCAAAACTGATCCAGTAAATGTATGTTCTGCTGCCAAGATCCTCATAATCAATGCTGTATCCCACAGATTTGAATCAAGACAAGTCCCACAAGAGTTAAAGTGGAAAGCGGGAAAGAGTACATTAGATTTAGAAACAAAATATAGGCAAAACATGTCCTGAAACATTGCTTGTAATGCATCCATGGCTACAATTACAGCAGTCACTTCAGTAATGCTAGGATGTAGCTCTGGGCATTCACAAATCTGATTTTGTTTGCACTGATTTCATATCTGCCAAACCACTTGGCGAGGAGGCCAAGCTTACATTGTTATTGGAATTGCTTGAGTCTGGACATAATCAGACATCTCCAAACCCAGAAGGAAGATAACAGGAAAAGAACCAGCTTATATCCGGTATGATCCCAGGGTATTATCCTGTTGTACAGCATACACACATTCAGCACAGGTCTGCAACAATAATCTTGCTCAGATGAAGATGGATGATGGTGAAACACATTTAAATGTTTTTACCGAAGCTAATTATTTTTGCTGTATTCGACGTATTTAGGTGAAGCCTGCATTTCTGGGTTTGGATCCAAACGTTAAGAACTCAATTCAAAATTATATTGACACAAATAAAGAATACAAATCTTTGTAAATGATGTACTGTATTTTAAACAGCATGTTGTAGGGGCTTGATTCAGTTAATAATAAGTCAGATAATAAAATAATGTAAGTATGCAAACTGGTAGTTTTCTGTCGTGGCAGCTGTTGTTTGCGTTGTACGCCTTTAAAACACACTGTGAGAAAGGCTCGATCAGGGGAGCTGTAAATAGAAAAAAATAATAAGTGCAGTTACTTATTATGATATTTGGTGTTGGGAAAATTGGATTTAAGCCTTTGAATGTTTTAGTTAAGGGACAGCTCAGCTAGTTGAGTGTGCAGCCAAAGATCTGACATAGCTAACAAAATGTGGGTGTACATTAGACATCGTGTAAATCAGTGGTTCTCAACCTTTTTTGGGTCCTGGAGCCCCTGCATATTTTTGATCGACCCTGAGGAACCCCCACCCGATTTGGGGGGTGGCAGTGCAATTTGACAAAAACAGCAGAAACTGCATTTTAAATTGCATTATGGCATTTATTCACTCTTTGAGGCAAATATGAGCTTTCAGTTGTGTCTCAGTCACATTTGAATAAAATAATGCTATCTCTATAAATGTCATAGGATCTTCTTTAAAAGATATTTTATTTTCACGGACCCCTTGCAATTACACCACGGACCACTAGGGGTCCGCGGACCCCCGGTTGAGAATCTATGGTGTAAATAATAACACTCATATTGCATACAGTACATTAATTCCTGTGAGGTCCTGTGTACCAACTTGTACATGTAAAAGATATTTATTTTGGATATTATCACCTGTCACTAACAACAGACCAGTATTTATATTCCACAATGATGTACAACTGTATATTGGATGCCTTTTGCTCGTAAGGAAAATTCACATTAGATAAAACCTCTTAAAGAATATACACTGATCAGCCACAACATTGAAACCACTTACAGGAAAAGTAAATAACATTTTCCATTTTGTGACAATACAATTCTGCTGGGAAACGTTTGGACCTGACATTCGAGCGAACGTTACTTAGACGTGTAGCACCCACCTAGACCAGACCAGGCACCCCAACCCCATAGCAAATGACACTCCTGATACCACAGGACACCCTCCACAGAGGCCTCTCCCCTCAACTCATAGGACCCAAAGGCCCCCCACTAACAACATTCTGTTACCAGACACCACAGGACACCCTCAGAAGGCCCATGTCCATGTCACAACTGTTTTGGAGGCACAAGGGAGACCTACACAATATTAGGACGGTGGTCATAATGTTATGCCTGATCAGTATATACCTTAAAGGCTAATAAATGAAGAGTGTGACATTTTGAAAAACTCACCAATATGGATGCAGTCACAGTCCTTACCCTGATTTCTAAACATTGCCGTGTCTGTTCTTGAACACATGTTTAATCACGGATATTGCGCAGACTACATCTTCACATCTCTCCGTCGTTCTCCCTCCCTCTGTCATTACAAGATAAGCTACAAACACCTATTTTTGAATGGTCTAAAGAGAATACTTGGCTGCGGTATACACACACAAATACATACAGGCAAGCAGCCTTTATAAAAACAGGTATACCTGGAACAGAGCCAGCACAATCAACACAGACACCTTCTGGAACATGCTGCTGTGAGGTGCTGGTTGGTGGCTACTAATGGTTCATTGCCATAGGTGGGTGGAGAAGAAGAAAGAGAGAGATGATCTTTGTCGAGCTCATGTTTTGCACTCCGCATGCACACAGTCACCGCTGTGAATAAAACCGCGGAGGATACATAGGAAGAAGAAAAGAAAGCCACAGAAAAGGGAAAGACTGGTGTGTTGTTTTATTTTTCCTTCTCTCTTCTTCACGCGGCAACAACAGGTGCGACACGGCTAAGGCCATTTTAATAGCACTGGTACACATGAATGTATATGTGGCATGCATACACAAACTTCCTACTGTGTACACATGCAATTTTTTCCTGCTCACCATAGCAACCGAATGAAGACAACTTGTACCATATACACAGCTCTGGCTAATAAATCCTTTATACCTGGCTCTCATTATAGTCTGATTAGATGACCTGTTTGAAAGTGCTGCACGCATGCAGTATTGCAGCAGTAAAATGGCCCCCAGACACATACAAGCGTGCACAGACACACATCATGCTAATGTCTCCTCCTCTGTGGCTCTTGCTGGTGGCATTTCATACAGGGGGACTATGACGCATCTTGACAGTATCTCCCCTGTTACCACTCCTACTCCCACATTCCCTCACCCCTATATGTCATGCAGAGGGTGTTTCAGCGACGAATGGGCAAAATGCCGTTGGTGCACAGACTTTGGCATTTCTATATACTCAAAAACGAGGACGACTGCAGATGTGAAGATAGAAAATAAGGAACTGGTTGTTGGTGGTTTCTTTTAAGAAAATATACAAAAACAAAAAAATCCCCTTTTGAGAGCTTTAAAATAACGTGAAATGTGATTATGATGCCATTATAGAGGAAGGAGGACACTGAGTATATACAAAAGCAAGAGAAGGCATTGTGGATTGTAGGAGGAGAGAGCAGGAAGACACAATGAGGATAAAATGAACAAGCAAAAAGCGATAGCGGGTTTGTAAGAATGATAAAAAACTGAGCATGAAAGGAAAAGAGAAGGGAAAGGTGCACAGCTTGAAAAAGCACAAGGAAGGTGGAAAGGAGAGTGGGATTTATTTTCACCTGTCAACAGCACTTAAGGCCATAAACACATACAAAGCTTCTGCTTCAGGGCAGTGGGACAATATTTGTCATGCTGTGGGTTTGTGTCTGATGGATGATTCTTCACATTTATGTAGTCTGTCATCAGGGTGTTGACCATGTCAGAACCTGGTTTGAGTCTAATCCTCCTTGAGAAATCACAAACGTACGGCCACCTGTTCACTGCTTGTCCCCGTAACATTAGTGCAAAGGTAACTGTTTCTGGGGGCAGAGCATGGAGCCCCTTTCACAAACGACAGAAGTCAGAGCAAAACGCGACTACAACAACACTCAACCCCGCTTTTAAATTCTGATTTACTACCGAGAACAGCACAGTCAGTTCATATCATATCATTTTTTAAAGAAATATCCAGCAAATTACAGCACCATGAGAACATTTCCTAATAAACCGCCTCTTATCACCTTGTTGCAGCATCTTGAACACAGAGAATGATGCAAACCTTGAAGAGAACGAATGACGAAGGCTGACTGAAAGGTAAAATGAACCCTTTTTTTTTTTTTTTCCCCAACTGTGGATCAAAGGAAACAGAGGAAAATAACATGACAAAATGGCTTCATTCATCACTTTCATGAAAATCTTTGTGTCTACACTGGGCTCAGGCGAATCAGATACCAACGCTCAAGTATGCGCTGAACGGTGTCTGTGTGGGCTGTGAGACCTAGACAGAAAAAGGTGATGACTGGAGGATGTCTCGAGTCTCCACGGCCTCCTGTTTTGTGCTTTCTACTGGACTCTACGTAAAAATGGCCACGAACATTTTTCAAACTGCAACGTTGTCTTGCCTGCACAATGAGGCCAATTAAGGGTAGCATGGAAACATGAAATTATCTGTCAAGACAGCCATAAGTGTGTTTTTGTGTGCGGGTCTGAGAAAGAAAAACACAAAGAGAGAAAGTGAAAGAGAGAGAGGGGGAGAGAGAGAGAGAATTTGACGATTACAAGCACGCTTGAGAAAATGAATCTAAAACCGCAGGTGATTTATATCATTTGTCATCACAGTTGCAAGTAAAACATGCATTTGTGCTGTGTGTAATGAAGAATATGCAAATCCGGAGTCAGTTTCCAGTTACTCTCTCTGATTGGAATGAAAGCTGCTGTTAAGCAGTGATAAATTGAGACTCCAAATTTACCCAAGAAAAGAATTCCTCCTGCCCACCATGACGTTTGTAATAGCCACAAAAAGACTAAACGGTTATTTTTATTATCAGTGAATTAGTTTCTCGTTTAATTTCCTTGAAAATTCCCATTCTGATGTACGGCAAAAACATTACTTTCATCTGACCAACAGCCTGTGGTCTCTATAGCTTTAAAAAAAAAATCAGTTTACGGGGAAAAAAACAAAGCCATAAATCTTTCTATTTAAAAAACTGGAACCAGAGGACCAAAGAAAAATGACAGCGCGGTAGAAATGAGCATGTTTTCATTTGTCATCCGCCCGATCTACGGTGCATTAAATAATGTATTTTAATGCTTTTTATGTACTGTATAATAATTGATCATTTTCATGTCCCAGTGAACCTGCGCGTGGTCGGCTGCATGTATTGTATGTCCAACTGATTGACTGAGTGACCGAAGCAGAAGGAGAAAGACGCAGCAAAAGGGGAGAGGGAGAGACAGAGAGTGAGAGAGCAATGCCTCAGATGCATATAGCCTGCCAGTTTGGCTCTAGCAGACAGTGACCTTGTTAGCATGATTAGTAGAACCACTGAGGCGTGATTGGCCCCGTTACATTATTCTTCCTCTCTCCTCTTCCGTCCTGTCATCTCTTATTTATCAATCTTCCTCTCCTTCAATCCCCTTTTCCTCTTTTGGCCTTTGTTTGAAAGCAGAATGACCAAGGGTTCAATTTATTTAAATATGAAAAGATGTTTCTCCCTTTCTTAAGGAAAATGTGTTTCTATTAGTCTGTAATCCATTGTAGCAAGAAGTCTTGATAATATTTTTTAGACATTTTTGGGCATCGTGAAAAAGAAGCAAAGTCCGCATTTGTCTTTTTATGAATGTTGAAAAAAATAAAAACCATCAAGACGAAGAAAGGCAAAAGCAGGGAGCAAGGTGGATTAACAAAAGGAAGTCAAACAAGATGGAAACCGCATGAACACTGGGTGTAGTTACACGGGGATAACACCTTCTGGAACAGACTGTGATTATACCATGAACAACAAAAACTTTTTTCTAGAGTATGTCTCTGTTTGCTACTTTAACAAGTCAGATGATGTTATGGCAATCTTCAAAAGACATGTTTTCTTGCCACTTAGGATAAATAATAAAATACAAACCTCTGTCTACATACACCGATCAAACATAACATTATGACCACCTTCCTAATATTGTGTAGGTCTCCCTTGTGCCTCCAAAACAGTTGTGACTCATCAGAGAATGGACATGGGCCTTCTGAGGGTGTCCTGTGGTGTCTGGGAACAGAATGTTGTTCGTGGGGGTCCTTAGAGGGGAGGGGCCTCTGTGGATCATCCCACAGATACTTGATCAGTTTGGGATCTAGTGCATTTGGAGGCCAGGTCAACACCTTGTGCTGTTTTTTTTAGTTGTTCCTAAAGCATTTTTGTGTGTGTCTGCATCCTGCTGTGGATGGCTGCTGCCATCGAGGAGTAACATTGCTATGGAGTGGGGGTACTTGGTCTGGTCTAGGTGGGTGCTACATGTCTAATTAACATCCACATGAATGAATGCCAGGTCCAAAAGTTTCCCAGCAGAACACTGAATTGTCACAAGATGGTCAATGTTATTCACTTCTCCGGTCAGTGGTCATAATGTTGTGGCTGATCTGTGTATTTCACCATATGTGGGTAATCACTTAATTGTTACATAGCTTTATGAAATATTCTCTTAACATTACTACTTCATTCTCGAAATGCAACAACCGTCACAAAACTGAGTGATTTTGCTTTTTCTTAATATTTGATGATATATCTTCATTACTGCATGAGAGCAAAGAACGTGATAAAATGAGTTCCTTTTAAATGTTGCATCTGGAACATCTTGTCATGTATTCTGACTCACTGTATATTGAGGTTTCTTTGAAATCATTATTATTATTTTCCATAACGCGCACAGACATGCTGAGATTGAAACGGAACATCTGTGACCTTGAAGTAATGATTTGAGATGGGTTGACACAGACGAGAGTCAGGTGAAGACATTTGAATGACACGGGCAAAATGGTGCTTGACGGCCAGCCGGTTAGGGGGTGGTTTCAACTGTCATCTCTGTCGACATGGGAATAGGAGCTGGATCAAGGAAAACTGTGTGTGTGTGTGTGTGCATGGGTGTGTGAGAGAGTGTTTGAATGAAAGTAAGGAGATACAATGGATGAGCGACAGAGAGAGAGGGAAAAAAAAAAAAAAACAAGACACCATGGTTTTAGTGAACAACAGCAGTCGGTGGTTCGTGTTCCTGAGCCCACGCTGCACATCATGAGAGTTAGGTGGAGAAGGAACAAGCTGTGAAATGTATCATGCTATAAGGTAAGAAGAGGCAGATTCAATTTCGATGGACAGTGCAGTTCTACAGAAACGTCACAGGGAAGCGTTTGTTTTAAATTATTTGTTGAAATGTATGGGAAGGCCCAGTGCTTTGTACTGTATTGTTCGCCTCTTGCATCAAATTATCATCAACACACACTAGGGGTTGTGCCGACTAGTCGACTTTACTGCTGTGCCGTGACGCTTGAAGCAGGAAGTCGACTAGTCGCCGATCACGTGACAATAACAACACGGACGCCTCCTAGAAGACAGGTGATCAGCTCAGAGGGTCATTGAAGCAAACTAGCAGCGGTTCATCGTGTGTGGAAATACTTCACTAAAGATGAAGCCCATTCTACCGTGACATGCAGAATATGTAAGTCAGTCCTGAAATAGAACAAAAGTACTACTGCAATTCACACTCATCTGAAGAGACGCCAAGCTAATGCTAACAGAGGAACGCTCCACATCCTCTAAGTGGCAGTCAGCTAACAACTTCACCTGCGCTAACAGAGAGAAGGAGGATGCACATCAACTGACTGAATTTCATTGTGTAGTTATTGGACATTTAGCTGCTAAACACGGAAAAGCATTCGGAGATATACATTACATACATTATCCCATCCTACAACAGGCTGTGAAGTACTAATAAACAGTGTTGACGGTGCCAGTTTATATAGACTATACATATCTGCAGCGCACACTGATAAGCTCATGTGTTTATGTTCAATTCTGTTGTGTTATGTTCGTTGACATTGTTGCTGTGGTTGTAGAGCGTGTTTTTTTTTTTTTTTCTTTTGCCTGAGCGAGAGCCGCATATTATAAGTGTCAGACTGACGGTGTTTATGGTGTTGGCGTGGGCTACGGCTGACTGTAACCCACTTCCTCTGTGTCAGACGCTACAGTATGTATTCAGGTCAAGAATATAGATTTCATCGCTGCAAGCATTACTTTCTACTGTGCTTTTATGTGTGACGTCATTGACTAGTCGACGTTGACTTTCACCACATATCAGTCGACTTTAAGAAATCCGAAGGGGTTCAACCCCTAACATACACACTCATTTGCACACCCATAGTACAAATATTCAACAATGGATGCTCGCCTTTCACTGCTTGTTAAGTATTCACTCAAAAAAAATAAATAAATCATTATAAATCCCGTGAGAACAGTAAGAGATTTCTGTCAATAAGTGGGCTGAGTTGAACAAGTTGACAAAACATAACTTCCATCATGCACAATGAAGTGCAATATGTTCGACTTCTTCTTTTGGTGTGATGCAATGACACGCCCTGCAAACACACTAGGAATAACAGTCTATATCAATCCACAAGAAGCAAAAATATAAATAAAAACAAAAAAAATGCAACCTACTGTAAATCTACAGAATAGCTCTGGTAAGTTCCCCCTGAAACAACCTACATGCCAAGTACCTTGAAAACAAGATAAAGTTCTCACATCACGTTCCGATTTGATTTGCATTAATTTCTATTTACTACACTTTGTAAAATAATTGACTTCTTGCTAAAAATCTACGCAGGCCAACTTTTTTTTAGAGCCTAAAAGTTTTGCACAATATTGTACACACACATTCACACACACACATACAGAGTGACGCGGGTAGCTCCGTGTCCAGACAGCCAGCCGCGTGCCAAATGTTTAATGAACATCGGCTGGCAGACTATCATGAGCAAACTCTGGCCCACGCCACTGTTTGATGATTAGCCACAGCCCACGGGTATACACACACACACGCACGCGCACATCCACTCACAAACACACACTCTGAATCAATGGGTGTGCAGAAACGAGGCCCATTCAATGTATGCAGAGCTAATAATGGGCTCATTCCCAAAACACAGCAGGAAATAAAATATAATTGTCAATTTCTTTGTCTCTCTTGTTTCTACTTTAGAAACTAATTTAGTTAGACTTCTTTGTTTACCTCTTAACTTGTATTAATTTCTCATTACTGCCGTCTCTCATCTTGCAATTTTTGTCTTTCTCTTGATCGCCACAATTTCGCATTTCTTTTCATGATATTTTTCTTTCTTTCTAACTGTGAAGAATATTTCTGCCTTCTCAGTCCATCGTCATTATTTTTTTGTTGTGACAGACAGCTACTAGTCAACTGTGACAGCCAAACAAAGAAGCTTCATTTTTGCAGCAAAGGAAAAAGTAATCTGAATAAGCGGGCTGGATTAGGGGATGAGGGGAGTAACAATAGAAAGTATCCAAGAAGAAAGTGACAACAATCTGTTTACACCCAACTTATCTATAGCATATACGCCCAAAAATAATTAACCTATAATTAACCCAAGTATAATTGTAACCTCAAACTATAAACTAAGACATAAGTAGCAACCAAAGTCATCTTACAGCGTAACATCACAACATTTCCTCATATTCAAGGAAGAACAGTAGAACTTGTAAGATACCAAACCATTCATAAACAAATGGATGATTGTATGTGAATTACGAGCGAGACAAAATCCTCTTCATAGGCTCTGATTGACTCCCTTAATACACCCATATACAACGATCAGGCATAACATTATGACCACCTTCCTCCAAAACAGTTGTGACTCATCAGAGAATGGACGTGGGCCTTCTGAGGGTGTCCTGCGGTATCTGGCAACAGAATATTGTTAGTGGGGACCTTTTGGATTTGGATCATCCCACAGATACTTGATCAGTTTGGGATCTAGTGAATTTGGAGGCCAGGTCAACACCTTGTGCTGTTCTTCACGTTTTTAATAAACCATTTTTGTGTGTGTGCCTGTGTCAGACTGCATCCTGCTGGGGATGGCTGCTGCCATCAAGGAGAGTCATTGCTATGGGGTGGGGGTGCCTGATCTGCTCTAGGTGGGCGCTACATGTCTAAGTGACATCCACACGAATGCCAGGTCCAAAAGTTTCCCAGCAGAACACTGCATCGTCACAAGATGGTCAATGGTATTTACTTCACCTGCCAATGGTCATAATGTTGTGGCTGATCGGTGTAAATCCTCTCTTACCAACATGTCAATAACAATTAAATCTGACCAAGATGCATGAAATTACTTAAGTGGAAAAAAGTGGGTACATACTCATCATGATTAGTTCACTAAAACATTAAAAGCAGATGAATAAGCAGAGGTTATATCATACTAGTCTCACCAAATCTACTAATACTACACACAGTCACACATTTATATACAAGGGTAAGGGTTTCAATACTTCAGCAGACGGCTAATGCCTTGAAATAAATAAACACATCAGGGAACTCGTTCATTACAACATGCAGCAGAAGAAATGTGCTTGCGGTTGCATCAGTTTTGCAGAGGATAAAAATAAAAGCAAGATGTGTGTAAAAAATTCAGATGAATTGATAACCTGTGCAGGATGACAGTAATTCCCATAACTACAGATGTAATTCATCCTTTTCCATCATGCATCAGTGTTCCTCATTCATTTTTGAACAATGTGCTGGGGGAATTTCAGCCTTGTTTCAAAAAAAATAAAATAAAAGGGTACAACAAACAGCTCTGTGATTGTGTTACATATACAGATAGGTAAATGATGAAATGCTGTGTAAAATATCTTGAATGCACGCTTGCTTGCTTTGGTTCGTCTTGATTTATACTTGTGCTTGGCTGTGACTTATTTATTTAAAACTGTGCAAAGCCTCCCTGAAATTTTAGTGTGGGAATCTTCAAGGGGAAATATGGTTAACAAATGGAGGAACAAAGACTCGAGGAGGTTGCCAGCTGGGCAGAACAGATATTCCAATAGTTAGATGTGGTGTGAATAAGGAACGATTAAATAGTGAGAGAGAGAGAGTCTGTGTTAGGTAAGTAAACCGTAGCAACAGGATGCCTTATGTTGTTCAATTTAGGCTGTTTGTGTTCCTTATTAAAGTTTTAACAGATTTTTATTATCCAGTGTATTCATTAGCAACTAAGAGAAGCAGGACTGGAATGAATTCACCAAGCAGTTGGGCCTTAACTTCATTTGGGATTTCTAATGCCCCCATTCTGACTGTAATTTTCTTACTCTTTCACATTATCTTTTGTTTTTTTCTTCTTTCTTTCTTAACCCCACCACCTCATACTGTGCACATGTGCTTAAAAACCCCTCCATACTTATGACAGAATAATATCTGTGCTCACCTATAGGGATCAAGCAGTCCTGAGAGTAGAATAACCACAGCAATGCCACAGAAATATCTTCATTATCTTCACATCAACCTGACATTTCAGAGTAACGTTAAGCATTTTGATGGTACGCTGACCCGTAATAGGAAGAATGGCAACTCTTTCATACCCCTCAACAACACCGGTGACTAAATGAATTACAGCACTACATAACACACTGTAAACTATGGGTTTTCATCTAGCTTCAAGAAGAAAACAAGCTCAGTATTCTCCGACATCATGACAGAGGCGACAGAAGAGGATGTTGACAGAGGAAACCACTAAGTGAAAAAGGAACGACAGAGAAAGACGCCGGACAAGAGTAAACCTCGGAAGGGCTTTTAGTAATTGGCCAGAGTTTTGCAAAATAACAGGCTGCAAGCCAGACACCGACACGGCCTTCTTTCTGTTGGATTAGTGATTGTAGCCGCTTTGCGATGTCTTGTACTGGTGTACTTGATGTTTGGCTGCGTTAGCAAAGTTAACTCACTGCTTTTCTATCATACGCCAAGTCAGCCCATTTGAACAAGATTTGTGTATTTGGACATCTTGATGGAAAAAGATCATATCCACTACATTCCACTTGTGATATATACCGATCAGCCACAACATTATGACCAATGACAGGCGAAGTGAATAGCATTGACCATCTAGTGACAATTCAGTGTTCTGCTGAGGAACTTTAGGACCTGGCATTCATTCTTGTGGCTATTACTTAGCCTATTACTGACATGTAGCATCCACCTAGCATCCACCTAGACCAGACCAGGTACCCCCACCCCATAGCAATGACACTCCTTGATGGCAGCAGCAATCCCCAGCAGGATGCAGCCTGACACAGACACACACACAAAAACACTTTAGGAGCAAGGTCAAGGTGTTGACCTGGCCTCCAAATTCACTAGATCCCAAAATATCTCCAGGATGCACTGGAACAAGCTTGATCTAACAGGGGCCCCTAAACTCAACCCATAGGACCCAAAGCCCCCCACTAACAACATTCTGTTGCCAGACACCACAGGACACCCTCAGAAGGCCTAAGTCCCTTCTCTGATGAGTCACAACTGTTCAGTGCGGAAACTGCATTTTTCTTTCATTTTCAGACGTGATGTAATATACTGAATATAGGAGGGTAAATAGTAGAAAGTAAACTAACAAGTTTTATTAAACTTAATAAAAAACTATATGACTGAGTTGCCTGTTGCTGTGCAAAGTAAAACTACTGGCTTGTATTGAGATATCTCCGATGTCTGTTGCTTATATTGCACCAATTTTCAGATCCTCCGCCTTTTCCGAATGGGCGAGAACAAAGTTTAAGGACTTAATCAACTGTTGCAAATCTCTAAAATCTTGCTTTTCACTCTTGAAATCAAACCATTCATTCGTAATAAATAGTGAATACGCCTCAGCTTGTAAGGCAAAGATAACTGTTGGCTGAAAAGACAATCCTGAGAAATAAGAATACTTTGAAATAAGGTGAGCTGGAGCCTTCAGTGACACAGAATATATGAAATACTGTAGGAATTCTCAGATCACGTCGGCGTAATAATTTTATTACTCTCTAGGACTAAGCGTTTGAGAGTGACTGAACTAATCAGTGATGAATATAGTGGCTTCTTTCATGTGTTAAAAGCAGTGCATTTCTCACCCTGCAAATTGTCTTTCCCAATAAACAACATTAAAATAAACTACCTGTCTTATGCACTTAGCCAGAACTGAAGGTAGAACGTGATTAAAATGGCATCCTGATATTTTAGCCATGATTCGTTATTGTGCCATACAAAAGGGATATTCCTCTTTCATGTATGATAGATGCTACGTTATTTGATTTATCTTTTTTGTTTTTATTACACTTTCACTCTCTTTGTATTTAATGAGTCCCTGTGAGAGGTTGCTGCCCACACAGTCACTCAAATCATACATAGGCATGGAGACATAAAGTATATAATAATCATAACTAGAAGTGAGAAATGATTTAAAATAGCATCAGTTGCGTGTACTAGAAAGTACAGTATGTACATTCTGAGACCCCTGACGATAGCCTTCTTAAATCTAATACAAAAAGTAATTAGTAAATTACATAAATAGTTAATATTCCAATGTGTTATAAATATATAAATACATAAAATACAATTTAAATGAACAGTGACAAGACAGCAGATGACGTGCATCTGCTGGGGTCAAAATGCAGCAACATAGACTCAGAGACAATGCAAAAATTAGAAGGTGTTGCTTAAGGAGGCTTGTGCTTATGCATTAAGGCTATTTCTAGTAGCTAATATGAGGCTAAAAGGGACAGTATTATCTTAAGAAAGTACAGCAGAATGGACAATCAACCTTGACAGAACCGGTAATTGTTGACGACAGGCAAGAGGAGTAACGGGAAAAGAAGGAAGCCATTATCCAATTAATCTGCTTTTAGAGAACATGGATGGACAAGGATACAGAGCAAATGTGCATAGTTGTCTGCTGGAACAGAGTGTGCAATGTGGTTATTTATTGTCTCTGTATAGCAACACACAGCAGTAGTGAAGTAATCAGCCTTGTTTTTTTTTTTGTTTTTCTTTTTCCAGACCTATGCATTTGTGGATTTTCCAACTAAATCACAAAACATAATTAAGCACCCAGTGTCTCATCCTACATCCTGCTGCAGAGCTGCGGTTCAAGCAGTTCAAGAGGTGAATTTCTAGGCAAACCAGTGCCATCTATCAGGAATAATAGAAATGGCAACTGTAGCCTTAGAGGTGCAAATAAGCCAATGTGTGCGTGTGGCGCCTACGGACAAGGAAAGTAATGACTTCAACAGTGTTAAGACTGAGGTCGCCTGCAGGCACTATGCTACAGTTACATTATGTGTGTTTATCTTTTAATTTTGTATTTGTTTTTGCAAGCTTTTTTTTAATGTCTGCATACGTTTTATATTTGCAAAATCAAATTTGTGTGATGGGCTGAATGTAATTACATGTTCTAGTGGTTAATCTGGAATGGGCCTCATAATCGGATTTGATTGGTACAAAGGAAGAAAAGGGAGGGATTGGACAAAATTGGACAGATTAAATGGCATAATTAGTGCATTTTTTTTTATTGTCGTTTTCAATTAGGCAAGTCACTAATTTTCCTCATTAGAGGAAACTTACCTGATGGTGTAGTTGTTAAATAAGACAATGGTAAATTTTATTTCTAATGTTTAGTGCCTGAAAAGCCACAAGGGGAACCATATATTTCAACAAATATCCTCAAAGGCAGCAAGACTTTAGACAAAGCCATTGAAAAATTGGATATCGCATGAATTAGTAGACCTTCCTTAGTAGTACTTCGAATGCGAAATGATGCACAGATGCATCAGCACAAGTGCAAAACGCTTCAGCCTGAGTGAAAACATTGCACTATAACGTACAGCGACAGGGAAACGGAGCCAGACTTCAAAGATCAACGGAAAGAATTTGACGCTCAAATGCAGTAGTTTACCTGAAGACAGTTATCTGTATTCCGTGGAATGAAAAGTTTCTATTGCTTCTCCAAAACAACAGTTGACAGCCTTTCATGGCTCAGGTCATTTGTTGCTGTTTGTGCAAGTTTACTCCAGCGGTGGAGACGAAATGACACCGACCTCGCAGACTGTCTTCCAACTGACAAAACGGTCTTACAAATTAGCTCCAGGCAAAGACCTTTAAAATACATCCGTAATTAAGCATCAAGACCTCATCATAAACTAACAACGGGGTATGAATTATGAACGGGGGAAAAAAAGTTAATGGTCGGTAAATGCAAAGTCAAGGGTTTGGAAATGATAGATAATTAAGGGTGGCACAAGGGTGGCTCTTCCTTACAAATCCTCAAATAATCAACACTGTTCAATTAGGTAGCATCACCGGCTGTGAATTCATGAGAGCAGAAAGGCGAGACTGCCTTTATGTAATATTATGAAAGGAAGCACCAGTCACCTGTGAAACCTGCTCATCTGTGAATTTGAAAATTAGAGGTAGCCTGGCAAGGTGAGATCTCGCTATGTTTATCACAGTTACTCATCTCCAAAACTACCCGTCAGGAGAGGCAGCTCGGGAGCGGGGAGGGTGTGTGTTTTCATGCAGGGTGGATTAACAGGAGATGCTGTACAGGCACAAACAAAGCATTGTTCTCACCCGGCAATCTGTATATGAAACAGAAGGCTGCCATCAACACGGTGATACCTTGAAGGTTTCGTGTCACTTCCCGTCTCCCACACTTTATTTGCCACCATATGGTGCAATCTCCATGACAACCACGGCGGTCCTGGGTTTTGGAGAGCTAGTGAACCAGTACGCTTTGTACTGAGTGGTGCTGGAGGAGAGGAGTGAAGCGCTGATTGATAAGCAAAGCTGCCTACCTCAGGCTCTACTTGGCTCTGACAGGGACAAAACAGCAGTCTGCTGCGGCTGCCACTGACATTTGTTATAAATCACGGGCAATTTCATCATTCAAGAGCAAGAGAGAGGGGGAACAGTGACAAAAAAAGAATTAGACACCTGTCTCATATCATTGTTTATTTCATTTGTTTTTACTTTGAGCTCAGCATCCCTGCCTATTTCCATTCTCCTTTTCACTTTATGTTTTGTTCCTGTATGCCAACCAGGCAACAACTATCTGCTAAGCAGCAGAGAACCACAAGGTCTGGACATCTTTGCTCAAAGGAATTGTGCCGTAACTCACCTTGAAGGGTCAGTTCACTCAAATTAGAAAAAAAAAGGCCATATTTTTACTTGTAGACCTTGTGCTGTCCAGCCGTGCAGACATTTTCAGTTCTTCGAGCCTAGATTAAAGAAATAGGACTTTGCGATTTCTGCCGCCGCATCAATAAAATGAATGAAAGGTGTGGGATTTGGCTGAACTGACCCTTTAACCAAAGAGGTGACAATGAGCGAAAAGGAGTTTATTTCTGCTGAATGAGGCCTGCAACGTTACATTCAGGATGTTCAGACCACACAAGTCCAAGAGAAATGTTAAACTTCACTGTGGGTAATAAAGAACGCAATACTGTCATGTAGACTTGATTCATTTTCTGCTAGGCTGCAAACAGCCACACCAAACACAAAATCATCTCACAATTTTGTTATTTGTTTTTGTCAAGTTATTCCACTTGAATCTACTTCCTTGCCCAAAATCAAAATTTACTAAACTAGGAAGCACAGTTTCTGCAACTTTATCTACATCTGTCCAAATTCATCTAATATTTGTCGTGCAGACTTGCAATAAAAGTGTTTTTGTAAAACATCAAAGGGAACATGAGCTGGGATTAGTCCTTCGTCAGAGTCCTTCGGTTTGTTTTGCCGTACTGATGATCATAATGAAGTTCACCTTTGGATATAAAATGTCACCATTGGATTATTTCATCTTTTTTTCTATTTGTAATTGTGACTAATGACACACAAATCCTTGAATTATGAGTTCTGGGAGGATAATGTAACACTGGACTGTAAGAGTACATCAAAGTGGAACAAACTGCCTCTACGCCGATCAGCCACAACATTAAAACAGGTTAAGTGAATAACACTGATCATCTTGTGACAGTTCAATGTTCTGCTGGGAAACTTTTGGACCTGGCATTCATTCATGTGGATGTTACTTAGACATGTAGCACCCATCTAGACCAAACCAGACACCCCCACCCCACAACAATGACACCATCCCCAGCAGGATGCAGCCTGACACAAACACACACACAAAAACGTTTTACGAACAACTAAACAAAAAAACATGAAGAACAGCACAAGGTGTTGACCTGGCCACCAAATTCACTACATCCCAAACTGATCAAGTGTCTGTGGGATGATCCACAGAGGCCCTTCCCCTCAACCCATAGGACTCAAAGGTTCCCCCACTAACAATGTTTTACTGCCAGACACCACAGGACACCCTCAGAAGGCCCATTGTCCATTCTCTGATGAGTCACAACTGTTTTGAAGGCACAAGGGAGACCTACACAATATTAGGAAGGTGGTCATAATGTAATGTCTGATGTGTGTAGGTAGCATCTCCAATCTCCAATCTTGAAGATATTGTATGTAAAATACCTCATCTATGAATGACCATACTCAGTATGTTTGGATTAGGAGTTTGAATTACTGCTTTTCCTGTTGTTTGACTACATCTGTGTGTGTTCATACATGCGTTTGTGATGTATTAGGGAAATCTAGCAACAGCTGTAGCCGAATCTAATGTTGATCCAGATGTTTAATGAAATCTGGCAGTAGCCACAGTAAGCTTTGAGGATTAGACAATTGTATACACTAGGCTTTAAGACCATTCCTGCAGCCAGTAGGTTAAAAACTCAAATTTATCCACGACTCCCAAACGATTTGACAAATTAATAAAACAGTTAGGGAATAAGTTGCATGCAGACGCACATCTATGTTATTTCATCTCCACACATCCCTCTCTCAGCCTCTGTCTCCATATCAGAGCTGCCTGTCAACCACACTTGAAATTTTGAAATCTTAGCAGCAGAGGTGAGTTGGTCTGAAGTCATTGTTTGTTTGTGTTTATTTATCTCTATTTGGATCATCAAAGTGAATCATTTAAGCCTACAAAAGTGGATGTCACCTCCTCTACCCCCTTTCATCGGAGTATGAATCGTTCACGGTCCTGGGAACGGAGACAAAACAAAAGATAATGACTTACATCTAATAAAAAAAGACGGCATAAGTAAGATCCAAACCAGTCATCTACGGAGGCAATGTGAACTGTCAATGTGTGAAGTTGAATTTGCACATGAAAAGCGCAGTGGTTTAACGTTAAGTGTTTCATTTTTGATTCCTCTGCACTGCCAGGAGAGGATCAGAGACTTTTCTCTTTCCCTGATCTATTTTGGTGCTCATCACTTTCTCCTCTCTAACACCTGAGACAGGTAATTATCCATTAAAAAGGGGGAAAGTGCCACATTTTGTCATTTCTTTCCCAGTAAGATGTTTTTTAAATATGCCACAGCAGAGTGACAAGCAGGAAGGCCAGTGATTATAGTAATTATCTGGAAGATGACGTCAAGTCATCAAGAACAGTTTCAGCTCTTGAGGGCTACTATGTATTGATTTTAACAGACAGAAACATTCCCTTTTGAAGCTGAGCCTTTACTTTTTCTTTTTCTTTTTAACAATGTCCTCTATTCATACCGAAGCACACGCACAGTTCATTTATCCACAATGTCTTCATGTGGTAATTTTTCACGGGCAGCCATGGACTACTCTTTGCATGTTTCATGAAATGATATGGGATGGGCACGGAGGGCTTCGCATAATCACTCACCTCCCTGATAAATCATGTCCCCTCTGCTGTAGCCCAAACACCTTCCATTGTCAGAGCTCAGGCTCAACTCGCTGGAGAGGCTGACGGATGATTTACAAGCCGTCAGCCTCTTCTCTGAGACCTTCCAAGGTGGATAAGCTTGTTCATTAACCCTCTCACACTTCTGAGCTCACGCGGGGCTGGCCAGTCTTACACTTTGTCCGTGTGGTAATGCCAGAACAATAAGTACAGCTGTTATCCAAGGGCCACTTAAAGCGTGTGTCAGAGTGTGTGTGTGTGTGTGTGTGTGTGTTAGCAGGGCAAATAGGGGTTCTGGTTTCATCTTAAAGCTTCCCATAGTAGTCTAGTCTAAATCACAAAGCTGAAAATCCAAGGCTTACTTTCAAAGACTTTGTGTAAGAAGCTCTCTCTCTTCACTTTTCCCCTTTCTTAAACAAACTAGAAGAGCTTCTTCTAGCAAAAGCTCAATGTTTTTAAAAACTACTACTGTAATCTTGACTCTCAAAACCTCTTAAGGCTGCAGCAAAGCCAGGTTTCTACTACAAAACAATACACAGCCAGATATTTTAGTTTTTGTAACAATTACCTGCATCTAGGAAGCAGTCTGCAGGATTTTAATGTTACTTAAAAAGAATATATATATATATATAGCTTTTTACCTTTGGACAGTGAGAATTATTTGTCAGATACTAGGAAATAAATTTGGGGTATAAACTCTATTTGAACATGAAAAAAAACACAGTGCACAAAAGTGTTACGCATAAAAATTAAATACTAGAAATACTTGTCTGCTTCAGAGTTCTGGACTACTTTCACAGTGAGATGGATAATTTTCCAAACACATTTCACACGTTACAATACTTTTAAGGTTGTTTTCGGTATCTGAATTCCAAGTTTAGTATTAAGGGTGAGGAAAAAAACATTTCTTTGAAAAAATCCGAGATAAGATGCGCTCTAAAAGGAAAACCATACAACCGGCTTAGTACTGTGTAGAGCCAGAGAGCGCACAGAGCTTCAGCATCGCCTTCCCGCGTGTAACATTGTCAGACATAGTCATTACGAACGGAACTCAAAGTGAGAGTAATGAGGTACACAAAACAATAACGCTAATAGAGTCAAATACATCCCAACAACCCATCTCTGCGTTTGCGCCAGTAGCAGAAAATTTTATACTGAAGAGGCAAATAAGCAATTTTCCATTATTTTAGCTCGCAACTGTGAGGTTACATCAAAACAAATGTTATAAATAATTCTGTTTGTCTAGAGATGCTCCGGCATGCTGAAAAGATATCTGTGCCTATGTGAGACTGCGCGAGCGTCTCCGCGCACCAGCCTGTGTGGACGAACGCAGAACTATCTGTGAAAATACATTTAGACAGTGTCTTTCCTCTTTGGTTGACACCAGACTAATTACCTCCCGGTTTGGAAAAATAATCAGGTCTGTACACAAATCAAAACTAGCCACAGACGCTGCAGCCGGAAAAAACAAAATAGTCATCAAGTCCACTGGGCATGATTATTATGTTTTCCGTTTAATCAAAAATTGCATTATGTAAAATTATCCATTATTCAATCATTTCCTTTTCCAAAGACTAAATTCCTAAACTATTAATTTTATTTTAAGTTTCCATTGAATTTGCTATTGTCTCAATGACAATTCCTTTTCGTACTGGGCTCTAATGTGATTAATTAAAGAGAATGAATATAGCCTGCTAAAATTAGTTTTTACTTTTCCATACAGTTTTTACCTAATTAAAGACGTCAGGTAAGAAGTAAACTTTTTTGTAGGTTGGGAATAGACATTTTAGCAAAAGAAAAGAAGAAGGGTCAGGTAGTTTATGTTTCATCAACTGGAAAAGGAAGCTTTGTATCCAATTGAATAAAAATGCATGAGCTTACTTAGCTGAAATTTGTCGATATAAATGTGACAACAGAGTTCTGTCAACATATGAAAACAATGGCGCCTTCAAATCCATTCAGTCCATTCATTTTTTTTTGTTTTTTAGGAAGTTAAAACGAGAGTCTGTTCCTACCATGCATTACTGCAAAAAAATGTCATAATAAATGCAGCATGGAGGGAAAAAAAAGGCAACAACTTCGTCCGTTGAAGAAAAGTCAACACCCCGAGACCATTAAGGCAGATTTACAGTGTGGTAACTTGATGTCAGGAAAACAGAAATGCAGAAGATGAAGAAAAAGAATTGCCCGGCTATACAGCACCGAGTGAGCACTGGCAGTCTTTTTAAAGTAATCTTTTTTGTCCATGCCCTTTGCCAGCCAGCAGCCATTTCCTTTACTCCTCTGCCCTGTATCTGCTTTATTGTCATGCTAAACAGTGAATTTTGACATTCAGAAGGGCCCTGCCAAAGGACAGGCTAGTGGATGCAGCAGAGAAGAGACAGTCTTAATGGGTTCAACTGGAATGGAAAGCATCTCCTAGTCTCCACAGGCTGGAGGAGAGAGAAATGTCAAGTATGGTTATTATAGAGCAGGCAGCTCCAGGAATTTTCACCTGAATGAAAAACAGTCTCGGACAATGCACATGCACAGGCTACATCTCCACACATTAATGCCCCTACTGAGGCAGTGAATTAACTCATTCACACCCTGATGCACGTGCAAGAGTAATGTGACAGACTTGTTCACAAGCACAAAAACAAACACACGCTCAAACTGAATGCTATTGAAGTACGTAATTATGTTTTATGACTGTATGTTCTTGGTGTGCCGATCCTTTTAACACTCTAATGGCTCCGTTTTCGCTTACCTGCCGGGAGAGTATTCCAACTAAAAATACTTGACAGAACTCGATTTAACTGTCATCTACTGACTGGCAAAGAAAATCACAAGCTTGTGAAGTGTTCATATATCTGCAGAAAGTCCCAAAGTGAGTATTTCTTCCCGGGATCACTTGAGCTTGTTTGCTAATTTGCCCCCCTGAGGATGCTAATCAAAGCTTGTGCAAGACTAATGAAGCTCTTTAGCCTAGAGGCCAGAGACGCATACATGGCCATGTGCCTCAAGGCTAAGTGTCGGCAAGGGGATATGTGCGTGTATGTGTGTGTGTATATGTGTGTGTGTACGTGCACATGCTGCAGTGAATGCATGCGGCTGTATACAGTTAATTGTCTGAGTGAATGAGTGAGTGTATGGACTTGAAAGTATAGCACAGACCAGAAAAAGCCCAAATCCCGCTCTCTAAGGGGAATCCGACATCAAACAGGTCTTGCTGCCTGAGGGCTGGCCTTCCCGCTCTGTCGGCATGGAAACTCCTGTCGCTGCACTTAAGAGCTTCTGGATCAGTGAGGAGACACATAGCAGGTGGAGTGGAGGCAGAGATGACTGCCAGAGAGAGTGACGGGGAGATGAGGCAGTTTAGAAGAACGTGACCATTTTATCGCCGCAGACTAAAGCGGTCCTGGGAATCATCTGCGGCAGGAGCCTTGGTATCTCCTCGTATTTTTATGAGAATATGGTGCACCAGAGAGTCGTACCTTGATATAGGACTGTTTACAGATTGGTTATTGCAGGAAGGTGAGTGGAATTTTAAATCATAACAATATATGCTTTTATCGCCCCTGCCACTTTAATTCTCATCTCATTCCTTTCACACAGGACAGACGAGCAGCAACAATCGCAAAATGTGCAAACAAACATGTCGGTCTTTCTGCCAACGTCTACCGTGTTACCAGTTAACAAATGTTAGCCTGAAGCACAGGACCACAGCCAGCTTGCTGAAAAGATAAACAAATGAAGAAATGACAGAAATGTTTGACAAGATAGAGGCACAACTGTGAGCTTTCTGCAAAAAAATAAAAAATAAAATAAAAAATGCTTATATACCACTTGTAACGCCACTACAAGGTACTATCAGAGCGATAGAACTCAAGCACCTCTCTTTGTATAGTATATAGATATGAAAGGATGATAACGCTCATTTCCCTCCCATAACAACATAAGTTCCTATAATCATCTCCCTACCTCTTTCCCTCCCTGACGGCTATGTGATACGGCTGCTGGCATTGGCAAATGTGGGAGGACCAGGAATGTGTGTGGCTGGGGCGATAAGGCTGCTGTAAAATTTAATTAGCACAAAGCCATGGTGAAAATGACTTCATTTCTCACTGCATTATTAACTAGAGCACTATGTAAAAGTGAGTCTCAATCAATATAAATAACAGGTTCATGAGAAAGGGGGTGTAGAGAGGGAAAGACAAAGAAAATGGGAGGCAGAGAGAGAACAAAAAAACAAGCAGTGACATATTACAGAGACTCAAACATCATCTGTAGAGTCCTAAAAAATGATTTGTATTTAAACTAAATCCCTGGTAAATCATCACTCTTTTGTACTTCTCTCTCTCTCTCTCTCTCTCTGTCCCTTGTGCATAACGTACAGTGCACCAAATCAGTCAGAAGTCGAGGCGGCATGCATGTGAAAAAGAAAAGACTGTGAGGGTCACAACAGCCAGCTGAATAACAATCCTACATTAACAGCTTCACCTGCTGTTTGGGGCCTGAGCTGGTGTGAATGGGCTGATTACAAAACCTTGGCTCAACATGCTGAACAGCACTTTCCATTTCACGATTCACAGTCTTTATTACAGCCCAGTCCTCATAATCCAGCTAAAGGAGGATATCTGAGGGAGCCTGATCAGCTTAGGCTAAAAAAAAAAAAAAAATGCGGGTTGTACAGTGGAGAGACATGGAGCAGAGTGCAGAGGTCTTAGTTATCAGCTGTTTTCTATTCAGGATGGAGCAGGAACAGTGGAGCTTGGTGTCTGTGTGTGTGTCCATGTGCATGTGTGTTTACGCTGCTCCCATCCTTTGCTCCAACCTCTCTCACAAGTCAAGCGACTGAATGGCAGACTATTTCGAATTTTTATATTTTGACATTGGATGGATTGCAAGGCATGGACGACTCAGATTACATTTAATGAATAACCGTAACGGTGCTAGAGGTGCTTCAAGTTTGCCCTATTAGCATAAGTTTACAAAGTCATTACTAGTTTGAGCATAACTTGACGTGTGTGCATCAAAATTCAACACGTTTTCACTGAAAAATGCCTCTGAATATTCAGGAGGCAATATTCCCGCCTGAATGGGGAGGCATTAAAAGCCATTTTTCATTATATACCCTTGCCTCTAAGGCAGCGCAAGGAGTAAACAGAGTCATGATCACATTAAGTGACATGCCGTATGGAAAACCATATTAATAACTGATAACTAATGGTGTTTTTTTTTTTTTTTTTATAAATAAAAGCCATTCAATTTTCTTGAGATACATACTTGCTTCTGGCCTAAATGTTAGGAGAAGAGGGTTTTGTGTCTGAAGGCCGATGCTTTGATAGCCAGGCCAGCAGAATAAATATAGAGCAATTTATCACTAGCAGCTCGAGAGGACATATCAGACTGTGTTATAATGTGCAGCTTCAATGAGCGCAACGTGAGTAAGCGTGCACCGGGACATTCCGACAAAAGAGAGCACTGTTTACAACAAAACGTGAATAAAGGTTAATAAAATTTCCTTTCCTTCATTGCGCTCTACAACCTTCCATTACTATTCTACAATTCTCACTGCGCAGGCTAGACCTAATTACACCGGCCACTTTGTTAAGGTGCCCTCTTGCTCCATCTGTTCAGTGAATCTGTGCACAGACTGAACCGTGCTCGTGCACACACACACACACCAAGAGCAGCACAAGAGCACATAGATAGACAGACACACAGACAGACAGACAAAGGCAGGTCAAGGTACATTTTCCCATCTGGATGTACCTTTGTCCACGAGAATGGTTAAAAAATCTAAACCATCAATTTTCAACTGTGGCAATCAGGAAGACACCGTGGCTCCAAGCGGCCAGAAGACTGTGGACATGAATACAGAGAGCAGTACACCTGTCCAATCCTTAGACACAGCTAATGTCCCAACCCCAGAATGGCCTTTAACCTTCTGGTTGCACATGATTACAACACAGGGTTTGAGCTCACATTTCTCTCTTTTTTTTTAATGCATATATGCATGAGTGTGCGTGTATGTGTGAAAGTGAGGGAGCGGACAGGAACAGAAGCTCCTCTGCAATAATCTGTCACTTTAATGAAAAGCGCACAGGCTGTATGTGATGTGTGGATGATATATTATGACCAAATGTAGATAAATCAGCAACTTCCCCGGTTACACTTTTGAAACAATGACGTGTTGCATCAATTGAAATAGATCTAGGGAAGAGAGAGTCTGTGCTCTTCTTTTTTTTTGTCTTGAGCCCACTGAAATGATTTAATAACCCCTCTTTTTATGCTTATGTCATGTCTGGGGAAAAGCGGCAAGATAAAGCGAAGACAAAACAAAGTCAAAAAGTGAAGAGTAGACCGAGTAACTTTGGAGTGATGGGGAGGTTTCCGTAACTGACACCGATATGCCGAGACATAAATGTTGTAAAAGGAGTGAGAAAGCACATATGCATCTGCAGGATGCAGTTAGCCCTCAGTGGAATCCACATATCACAGTCTATAAGAGGCTCAATCAAAAAGGCAAGCATCTAACGGCAGATACCACTAAAGCATCCGAGCCCCGGAAAGCTGCAGTTACTGAATCTCACTTCTAGCTTTTTCATAAAATGTCCTCATATGTGAGCACCAAGAACATATAGAGTTATTTTTTTTTAATCCTACTTTTTTGACTTTGATTTCAACTTCGCACTCTCCCCATATTCGTCTTAATGATTTTCTGCAGCACCACCTCTGAAAGAGACCGTGGGTTGAGTCTCAAATTAAGCCTATTAGTCATCTTCTACTACCATTTGCACCTACACCCGAGTCAGTTAATGTCTGCACTGAATAGCAGCCTGGTACGAACCAAGGATCCAACATTATACACCGAAACATAAATTGAGCAAAAGGGGTCATAAAGTTGACTCTGCAAATACACGGCGCGCAACATCTCCTACGCCTAGAGGCTTGCTTTTAGGGTGAAGATGTTAACGCTCTCTACTGCGAGTAAGAAAAAATACCTTTCGTCTCCATTTGTAAAGGGGTTCACTGGCTATGTGAGGTGACCTTTACATCAATTTCAAGCTCTAGTTCAGAACTATATCACACATGATAATTGTTAGGTCGGGTGTCACTAAAGACATCTGGAGTAATTGCTCCTAAAGACAGAGGCATTTACTCCTTCCTGAATACCACTTATCCCCACACTCTTTATAATAAGTAAATCCAGGAGGAGGGCACTATAGCAGAGTAGAGTTGTCGTGAAACTGGAAGTTTGACACCTTGAAAAAGTAGTAAAAGTGTTGAAGACTGCTGTGATTATGCAATTTATTGTAAATGTGGAGGCATTTATGCGAACAGCAGTGGAGTCCAACAGAAATGTCCCTATGGGAACAATATATTAAAGTGAAGTATGCAAGTAAAAATATTGAAAATTAAATAAAACATTTTCAATATTAAGAAGAGTACTGTCACGACATTCCACTCCGTGAAGGTAGAGCATACTTTATTCACACCAGGTTTCTCAAAAATATACTATCCTGTGATATCTGCTACAGTCCTTTTCAATTTCTTAGCTTCATTTGAGTTTGTATCATACTTTTAACAAACATCAGGCGTTTGAAAATAACCAAATAATCCAAACAATCTTGGAAACAAAGTAAAAGTTCTACAGCACAACAGTACCCAAGTTAATTTACTTATTATCATAATCAAATCATATTCCTATCAACTGAAACTGACTACTGAGATTACTCAGTCCTGATAGCTCTGAGGAGGATTAGCTTAGCTTTGAGAATTAAAACCGGTTTTGGGCAATAATGAACACACTTAGCAACATGAGGAGCTGTCATGAAAGATTTTCAAAAATAGTTTTTACATGTCTCCATGTTGGTCCATGGGGTATTTTGCTAAATAAAAGTGTTAGCTTCTTTTGTTAGAACTGTTCCGTAGCAACGCTTGCATATCAGTCTGGTCGTGCACTGATGCTGTTTCTTTATCCATTAAAACCCATCACAAAAGCTCTGCACTCGCCATGTTTCTAACACAATAATGACCAGTGGAGACCAAGAGTAATAATGTTTTGGTGTATCAATACTTCGGAAAATCCCTACTGAAACTGTAACAGAATTAAAATCAACATGTATTTAAAAGATCTATATTTCTGACAACACTAGCAGGCATGTATGCTCATAATTCACCTCTGGATTTGGCTGCACTCAAACACAACAATAGTAAAAAGTGTTTGATTCTCCTCAACATGTACATGCACACACCAGCTCGGGAGTCGGCAAGGCTGTGATGAGCGCTCGCAATGAAGGCTGAAATGACCACACAGTGCCTGGAGAGATGTTTTCAGAAGGACATTGTTAAAAACCTATGGCTGCTTTATAGATTCAATAAGTATCTTACACCTGTGTGGCTAACCACCATCGATCCATCATTCTGTGGAGCCCAATCCAATTTAGAGTGTTGAGGAGCCCCAGAGCCCTACAGCCTTATCCTAACCCGGGCCACAGCCGCCGCAAAGCCTGCTTACCTTCATCCCCTAAAGTCTGCGGGTGTGTCAGTGTACTTTTATGTGTGTGTGTGTGTGTGTGTGTGTGTGTGTGTATGTGTGCTGCTGCAGACCAAACTAAACACCTTAGCTGCTGGCTCATGCTGAAGTGTGCTGAGCCAATTTATGGGTAGGGGAGAGAAGAAGATGAGAGACAGATGAAGCTGGGAAAAACGCAGGGAACCCAGGCCAGGACCCAGGCACAAAACGAGGAGTACGGAAAGGAGAGGGAAAGAGAAAAACACAAAGGAACAATGTGCATCGCTTTAGGTGCAACAAACGTTGAGTAGACTGCAAGGTATCAATAGTTTTTTCGATTGTATGGGAATTAGAGGCAACCCCAATATGCAAATATTCAAATATTATCTATATCAATGAGTAGCAGATAACATTTCCCTTATATGCAATGACAAGAGAAAGGCCAAATATTCATTTCAAACTGACCAACTAAAATGACACGCCAAGCATGAAAACAGCAAATTTAGCGAACGCCTGTCGTGATTAAGTTGCTTTTATCCGATTACATGCTGTTGATTACCATTAAAGTGTTTTTTTTAAGGACAGCCCAAATGACAATAAAATTCATCATGACTACAAAGTACTACAGCCGTAATCAAAATACTCCACAGCCTCATCATAGCCTGATAGGGGGGCCCAGAGATATGGGCCAACTGATTTGTTTGGCACAGATACTAGACTTGTGCACTTGAGACTCCCTCGGTGCGAAAACCTAATGGCACCATACACGTTCAGATTGACCATTCAAATTTCTCCCCTTCACCGCTAATTACAGTATCTTCTGGCGCAGATGTTTCTGTTTCAATTCTCTTTGCTGCTCCACTGGAGTGTAGCAACACCCCTGAGATCAATTATTAAAGGGTATTTAAAACAGTGGGAAAAGGAGGTGGTAGGGTGGTGCGAAAGTGAAAGCAGCTGTTTAAGTGCCTGTGCCGCCAACTAAACTTCATCACCTCCCAGCAAAACAGAGAACATCCTGTGGGTTTCACTCACTCCGGTGACTAAACCCAGGGCAATTAAGGCCTGGATCTCTGTAGGAGTAAAGGGGGAAAAGGGAAAAGGAGGAGAAGGAGTGAGGCAGGAGCAGTGGAGGCACTCCATACCAATAACAGGCAATTATGTATGGGGAGGGCCACTGCTTGGCCATGAGAGTATAGAAGAAGACAGCAGGGATATGGGATGGTAGGGAAATGAGGAGGAGTATTATTTAGGAGGCAGATGGCAGAGAGGGGGAAATTAAGATGAATGGGCACTGAGAGGGCTGAGCTGGTGCTGGGGCTGGGCAGAGAAAAGTAATTAGCTGTGTTTGCTCTGGGAGGCTGGCAGTGAGTATGATGCCTGCAGTGACAGGCTAAAGCCTTGAGCTTTATTAGTCAACAAGGCCATGTCTGAAGCTGCCGGCAGGGGGCACCTGGGTCAGTAACCTTACGGTATCTTCTTACCTGTACAACATCCTGTCAGGTCTTTTTAGCAGCTCCCTCAGTGTATGCCCTGTAGTTTTTTACTATAATCCCATTTTAATACCACATAATTTTGGTTTATTCAGCCAGTGACTCTCTCTCACACACACACACACACGGACAAATGGAATTTTTTGTTCTTCCACATTCCGCCTTAGCTTCACCTTTTCCTCCTCACCCCATTTCTCTCCATTTCTTATGTTACAGCCACATCTATCCATCTATTTCCTCCCACCCTATATATATCCCTCCCCCTCGTCCCTTTCCAATCTAATTTCAGATAAGCCATAGCAGAACAACAGAGCAAGGCCCTTTATCATTGCCATCAATGATGTGGGTGGATTGAGCGTGAATAATTTTATTCATGTGCGCTTGCACCCAGCCCGTTAGGATTCCAATTACAAGTAATAAGAGGTAATAGGGTTACAGCATAATTTTTTAAGTGCCTCAGTAATGATTGTAGAAAACATTTGACAAAAGAAAGCTGTTGTTTATTTTATCAACAGCTAAAAGCGCAATATCGGCCCCACTATGAATTATACAGTATAATTTGATTTGGTATAATTAATATTGCATCCAATCTAAACTCTCAAGAAGGCGTGCAGTTATAACTCTTTATTTGCATTAAAATAATAATATGAAGTTTATAACTGACGGTGAAAACTGAAGACCTGACCACAATGCTTCAAGTGGTTTATATTCAATCTGCACCACTGCATTTAGTCTGTAGTCTGTATTCAATCCACAAATTCTTTAAAAAATGAAAAAATAAAAAAATAAAATTCAGCGTCTATATCAGCAGTGTAAAATTCAAGACAAAAACGTGCTATTTTCTCTAAGATTTAAAGAATGTCAAAGATCCCGGCCGCATTTAAAAGCACAAGGTTGAACTTGAAAAGCTGCAGTTACCGAACAATTTAGGAAGCTCATCAAACCGAGCCACAAAAACAGCCCACACACTACTTTCAGAGAATCTCAAACCCTGCTTTTCCCAGAGCCTCAAACCGTTTGAGTAATAGTCCTCCATATTTTCACAAGACACACACAAGGTCACATAATAGCAGATAAGAGTCTGAGCAAAGCATGCACAAGGCTTAAGAAGTATTTGCTTCTTAATTTTCTTTTTGCTTTACCATGGTTAACAGGTCTGAGAACCTGGCGGAAGGAGCTGGGGCTGATCGTCTGCTGATGGTTATCTGTAAAAAGGGCAATAAACAAATGATGCTAACACATACATTTCAGAACTAAGACGACAAAGAGGGATGAAGAAGATGACAAGGAGGCGTTCACCCCTCTCCCGAAGAACGGCTGTGGAGTAAAGTTCATTAACAAGAAATACAGTGTTTGAGGGCTCAGCTGTCAATTGCCCCCAATGTTTAATGGACAAACCATTCAAAACATGTGCAAATCCCATCTTGTATTCAGTGTTTGTTCTTTCAAATTTTCAATTCCTGGATTTGGATTTAAGACTGCCAGAAAGAACACAAACACACACACAAAAAAAAAACTGAAATCCAAACATCAAACAATTGTAGTAATATTGTTGGGCGGATGAATCTCTGGCATTGTGCTGCTAGCGAGCATGTGTACAAATAAAACACCAGTTTATTTTGCAAGTGACTGTGAATGAGAGTACACGAAGCCAAGGCATGGGAACCAGAGGATGCATTCAACTCAATCCACTTTTAAACATAACAAGAATTCATTAAGATTTTTTTTTTAAGATTTGACTGGAATAGGAATTTGTGTCCACAGTTTTGCCAGACAATACGGTTACTGGGTTTACCGTGCGCGCATAAATGTGGGATATTAGACTCACCTCTTGGTCGTGGCATTCTCTTCCTGCGGTCTCTGAATGCGGCGCCTGACTGTAGGGCTTCCAGCAAACTATCCATCACACCTGTCTCATCGTTCTCTGCAAACCCAAAGAAAAAAGGGGATATTAGATGCTTGACATGCAATGGCTACTGCATACACTGAATACAGCACCTCCCCGCAGGGCTGTGTGTGAAAGTCGGGGAGCGTTTATTTTGGAGTTAGAGCATAAAGGTAACAACCAAGCCGCTCCCTCTCTTCATTCACTTTCAGCTGTATCTATTCTCTGTCTCTTTTCTTGTCGCTTTAAAAAGGAGTTGGGAAGCCGACAACAAAGTCTAATTTTGTTTTATCAAGCTAAGAGAACTCTCCTTCACTTGTCCTAGAAAAGTCTTTGTGGCAGGAAAGTACAGCTTCTTCCAACACTGCAGATAGATTTAGTTTTTTTTTTCCCCATCAGCCCATGCTCTCCTCACTCCCTGTGAACTCACCACCTCAAATCAAATTCATTTATTTCCTGCAATGATGGCCACAATATGTGTGAACATTTTTATTTTCAAGCACCACAAATTCACAGTTTGCGTGCGTACATTATCCTGTTAGATGGAGCCCTGCATACATGGGCCAGTCAGATGAAGCTACAGAAAGCTCTCAGCTACGCTCAGGTAAATAGCTGGCGAGGTAAGCTAGCATGATGGCGAAAGGAGCAAGAGAGGAGCAAGGAAAATGTGGGAACACTTGAATATTTGTGATATAGCCATACTGAACATCGCTAACGTACACTGCCGATTTTCCTGATGCCATGCAGGCCTAATATAAGCAGTTTTCGTTAGTATCGGCTTTTGACATACTGACTATTTGCAACAAGTTCAATATGTAGCAGCAAGTTAATATGTAAAAGGTACTTTCCTGCAGTCCTGTCATAAAGTCACATGTGTAATATATGATAAAACTAGATCTAAGCAACTCCAGTAATGCACAAGGCTGCAGGCTATCCACCATCCAAATGTTCAGTCTGTTTATTATCTTTTGAATTATACTATAGTACCGTAGTTGACAAAACAAACTGCAAGGATTTAAGCGATACAGCTATACATGACATGTGCGTGTATGTGGATTCCACTGTCAAGCTGGAACAGAACACTGAAACCCCACAATATTAAATACTCCCGCCTCAAAATATCAAATATTTGCTTTGTAGACGCAAAAGGAACTATCAGAACGCAGATATACTGAAAGTGAAATGCTTTGCAGATATGACATTTATGCCATGCCTTGAGTTGGTAAAGCTAAAAACCTGGCCCTGACACCTGAGGCAAAATGATAGACATGCCCAGTAATATGGAGTGAAAACAGCCTCCGGTGGATGGGAAGAAAAACAGCCAGAAGGCAGACTATATGGGAATGATCAGGGGCCAGACTCACCGTCAATAAAAAGTTTATACTGTTGTTGTCATGCAAATGTGGATGTGTGTGCGTGGGTGTTTTTCTTTTCAATCCTGCTCCCGTGTCGCCTGTAAAATTCTAAGTGTTTTTTAGCTGCCTTGCCAATGTGAAAAGCTGTTTGCCACTTAACACGGGTCACTTAGGTAGATTTAACCTACTGCAACCCAGAACCCAGACATGATGGACTATGTGTTTACCCAAATGCAACCACAGTGTGTTTTTTTGCACAGAGAAAAGACAATAAACAAACACAGTTGCACAATTAATTATGTAGTATTCATGAACAAAAGTTGGGATCCGCATATAATAAAACTGAACTGTTAATATTATTAATATTCAAATGGAATTAAACACATCGTACATGTGTGATTCACCATGATGTGCTAGAAAAGTTGGTACAACTCCAGATGCTTCATAGCTTAGCCAGGCTGTATCATTAGCCACTGTGTGACTCCTGAGTCCCACCACTGATTTAGTGAAGGGTAGGAGGACATTGCTCTGATTAAGGTTGTGTGTGTTTTTCTCACTCCTTCATTTCGGCTGACAATTCCCCGCGGAACAATAACACCCACCAAATAAAAACATAAAATTCTACAACTAAAGCGAGGGCTTTGTGATGCTGCCAGGACATTCGCTGAGCCAAAAGGTCTTCACATTCAATAACAACACATGGGGCTTTTTTCTTTTTTTTGTGAGACGACACAAATTAATTCACACGTTGGTATGGCTGTATCGTTTTTGTTATTCTGGTGACTAAAGCCAACACTGCAGTCCAAAACATCACCACGCAAACGGTGAATACGTAGCAGATTCCCAAAAGGTTGCCCTTGGCTAGGGCAGACAGAGTCCCAAGGTGCAAATGAGCAGCTTCCCCACTGACTTAAGTTTATTAGCTAATCCAATCTGATACAAGAACTCTGCTGTAAATCTTTCCTTAGAGGAGCTTACAGTTTTTTATTGCAGTGTCAGAGAGGTGTTGCCACAGCCCTGTGCATGTAGATGTTGTGGGGGGTAGCTGGGTATCTGAAAAAACATTCTAAATACATCAATAACGATCGAAGATTTAAGATGAAAAGTAGTTTTTCTGTTTATTAATTTATTTCTGTTATTCACTGGGAGCACGAGTCGGCCGCTAGTACGATGCAAATAAACCAACAGCCTGTGCACTGAGGAAAATATGATAGCTTTCATTTACTGTCCACGTGGCCGTATTAAAATGTAATATTGAGTGGACTGTATATCTTCAGGGGGCGGAGAAAGGAAAATGTCAGATATCATTTGAGGGTCAAAAAATCTCAGCTGAGGGCAAGAGCTGGTCTTCAAGCCACTCTATGCTACCCTATCGTAAAATAATGATGTCTTATAAGGTGCAGAAATAAATATGTGTTTCTTAACAAAGTAGGAAAAAATGGTTGGAAAAAAAATCAGGTGCTGCAGCACGTAGGCATTTCTGCCCTGCGCACAGTGATTGATTTAGTCTGCTGCTCCGAGACTGACCAGCATTACAGATTATGACTGAATACACAATCTGTTTACCACAGAACAGGCTACCACTCATGGAAAGTGTTGCTCTAGATAAAATATGTTATTCAGTTTGGAGACTTTAAGTATCTACTTTAAGTCAACATGAGCAATTATTTAACATGAACACAGTGATTGTTATGGATTAACATTGATTTGACAAGAAAATACACACAGGATGTGACCAGTATTCTGATACTTGAGTCAAATCATGCTCCTCGCTGAAGTACATGTGTGAGGGAGTAATGTGTTTCACATATGTGGCCTATAAAAGCTATTAATGCGGATTCCAGGAAGTGATTAACCTCTGAAGCATGCCAAATTTAAGATGCCGACAACCTTTTCTCTTTATCTCTTTCAATCTAAGACTCGTTCACGAGAGTCTGCGACCACTTCACTGTGCAAAACTGGGGAAGCAAAACTGGGCATGCAAACAGAAATTTTCATGCTCTTCCACGCATACAGCAAACCTACAAATCTGTCAATCAGTTCTGCAGCACATAATCCCTTTACACGGAAGCTTTTGCATTGAGGGCGGAGGGTCCCCTTGGTCCTGGGCTATGGCTGAACCTACAGTAAGAGCTACACCAAGCTGCAACTGTAAACATACACACACACACACACACGGCTTGCTCCTATGTGTGCATTTGTTGTGCTTTCCATTTACAAAAGTTGCACTCCTCCTCTGGCTGATATGTGCCTAGTTCTTCATCATTACGCAGAGCGGAGAGGCAGCTAAAATGTCGGAGCAAAAAACCAACGCTCCTCGACGTCCAAATTTGTCTCCACTCCTGTGGCAATTCATCACAGGCGGCGAGCTTTACATTCACCACAACACACACAGACACACACCGAAACACAGAAAGCACACGGAAAGCAAGCAGAAAGGAGCAGATCAATCTATTGCAACCTGAAGTGTGTGCCTTCATGTGTAGTACTCCGTTTGACTCCAACCCACAAGAACATGAAACGTTGTGTGCCTCGGGAGGCGAGGAAAAACGAAACCCACTCAGATCTCCTGCCTCAGGAATATATGGGCGCAAAAACAGTCCAATTTTACACATCAATCAGCAGCAAGTCAGACGGGCTGAGACAGAAAACTGCTTTATAGAATGTAGACAAGAGGTGCTTTCAGACATCCCGACACTGAAAACCATAACACATATTCATATACTCACACCTACATGCTCACAAACTTAGATCACAGCCATGTCACATGGATAGTAATGGAGAGGGAACACATGGCAGCAGAATATTTGTCAAGCTAGCAGCTGTGAAAATGGGTTTGAAACAGTCATTCAGCTTGTGAAAGGTAGTGTTGAGGAGGATGGGGCTAGAGAACAAAGACTGGTGAGAGGGACGGGACAGTGAAGAGTGGTAGACCAGCTGTAGCGGTGTAGCTGCTGAGCGGTGCTTTGATGTGCACAATTTGCCTGCCTTTTTCTATTCTCCTGAATCTGGTATCAGAGCTCTCGTGACAGGCGTGCAACGTGCACAGAAACTTTAGTTTAACTTTGACAAAAAATTAAGAATTCATCAGTGGTATTGTAAGAAACGATCTAGTAAATGAGCTTTTAGGAGGTGCGTTGAGCTTAACTGTCAATTCGGGAAAGAAAGAAATGTGTGGAAAGACATTGTGTGGTTAGAGGTACACATGCACAGGTCAGATAAACAAGAAGATAAAAGCAGAGAATTGACTCTACTACAAAACAAAAGAACAAACTAAGAAGCAAGTCGAAGCCGAACCTCAACCGCTAGGAAAAAAAAACTCTAGTTGTCCTCCTGACGAAGTGAAACTTCAATCACCATCTATTTAATCAGAGCTTGTTCCGATTGGGCGCTTTCCACTGTCTGGACAAGCAGCCTGCCAGTGTGTCGATGTCTACCCTGCATTCAGACCCGGACTAATGTCTCCTGCCACTTCACTCAACAGGATGTGGCACTTATCATCAGGACAATGACCCAGTTGTAGCAGTGTGCAGCAGAGGTGGGCCAGAGCAAGGCAAAGAAATAGGGTCAATTGGCAAGGGCTGGAAAAGCTAAGGAGAGAAAATGACATGCCTGAGTACAATGAATGCAGGTCCACCACTGTGTTCCCCTGGACACTTAGAAGACAAATGGCCCAATAAGGCAATGCAGCCCCCTCCCCCTCTACTGAGTATGCTCTGGTGCACCTTACTGATACTTTGAGTAATCAAACCACTCACTAGATGATGAAAACCTTACATCATAACCAGCTACTAAATATTGTAATAGGTCACTGGGGTTCATCCTCTTAACAGTGTTAAAAAATAAAAATGAAAAACTGTATTGCCACAATAAGATGTTTTCTTGTTTTACCGGTTAGTCAAAGAATCTGGTACAGACAGTCATGCTAAAATTTCACCATTTAGAATTTGGTAAACGTGAATAGAATAATGATGGGCGAATGGCACTGTATAGGAAAGGTGAAAACACACCAATCAGCCACAACATTAAAACCACTGACAGGTGAAGTAAATAACATTGACCATCTTGTGACAATTCAGTGTTCTGCTGGGAAACTTTTGGACCTGGTATTCATTCATGTGGATGTTACTTAGACATGAAGCACCCACCTAGACCAGACCAGGCACCCCCACCCCATAGCAATGACACTCCTTGATGGCAGCAGCCATCCCCAGCAGGATGCAGCCTGACACAGGTACACACACAAATGCTTTAGGAACAACTGAAAAAAAAAAAAAGAACAGCACAAGGTGTTGATCTGGCCTCCAAATTCACTAGATCCCAAACTGATCAAGTATCTCTGGGATGATCCACAGAGGCCCCTCCCCTCAATCCATAGGAACCAAAGGCCCCCACTAACAACATCCTGTTGCCAGACACCACAGGACACCCTCAGAAGGCCCATGTCCATTCTCCGATGAGTAACAACTGTTCTGGAGGCACAAGGGAGACCTACACAATATTAGGCAGGTGGTTTTAATGTTGTGGCTGATTGGTGTAAGTGCCAACTGTGCAGTTCTATAGGAATATTATGTTGACAGCAAAACAAAACATTAAACAATGGTGGCTCACAACACTGAGGCCAGTGCAGACATGTTTTTTTTCAAAATCTAGTGTGAAGCTGCTTCCATCAATAAACAGGCTTTGTGTTGGTTTCAACACATTCACAACTCATGGAGCAAGAAACTGTTAACCCCACAGCAACACAGGGAACATGCCCACTGCCGAGTGGTGTCTACGGGATACTATTGCAATCTCAAGTACACTGGGAGCTGATTCCAACTGTGGAATTTGGATTTATTTATCAAATTATTAAAATATGCAAGCAGCATCAAAAGCAACCCAACTATCGGAGTCCTACTTTAATCCCACTGCATGGCACGGAGAAATATCTCACGTTCACATACTGATTCTCAATCTAGCCCCTGCTTCTCAAACTGATTTTTTCTTTCATTTCCTTTCTAATGCCCCTTTCCATGCTTTTAGCGTCTTTGCATGCAGGGTTGCATCTCTTGCTGTTCTTCCATTTGACGTCTTAATAGTTCATCGCTTGTAGCCATGTAGGGAATGTTAAATAAAGCTCTGATGTGTAATTTGTCGCTCCACAAACATTCCTGCTCTCGGCCTACCCTGGGAGTTAATGCAACAGATTTGTCATACACAAGCCAGGCACAGCTAGAGGAGGAAGGGGAAAAAAAAAAACACCTATTCAATCTGAATTTCAATCTCCATAGGGCTCTATGCAAATGTATGCAGGCTAATGCTCCCGCTCTCTCAAACTGCCAGAACGCACCAATGACAAAACCAGGTTTTTATATTATAGTGTAGGTTGAAGCCCAGTCTCAGGAAACTGGGACTGCTTATGTTTCAGGAATACATAAGCAGGCAAAGTTAAAACCGAGCTAAATGCAGATACCTGAAGAAGTCAAAGAAGCTGAAATCCATTTTGATCATTTCCTCCAGGAAACCCTCCCCCTTCTTTCCTGTCTCTCATTGCTGTGCCCTTCAGCATAATGTGGATACACAGTCTCTCTGGGGCTTTTTAGGGAATTGATGGATAATCAGATGATTACACAGAAAATCTCCATTGAGGACAATCCTCCCTGACAAACAAAGAGAAAGCTCTTTAGTTAATAAATAGGCCGAGAGACAGACAGCGTGAGAGACAAAGTGAGAGAGTGTGGCAGAGTGAGAGACAAATCCTGTCCTGGGTTGGCAGCACAATGCACAAATCTCCGTCGCATATTTATTTCATCCAAACAATCTGTGTGTATTTATATATGTGTATGTGTGCATGTGTGCGCGTGTGCGTTGCCAGAGACATCACTTCTTAGAGATGTCACCGGGTTCGCCTTTAGCTTCATCTTAAACTGAGCGTATCTAAATAAATTTCAAGCTCTAGGCATATTTTTATAAGCCTTTCTGACAAAATTTGGCTGAAGTTTATTCTTATGATTTTCTTATTTCTGAACTACTTTTCTGACACAGAGAAAAAGTTTGCAGTGAAACACAAACTGACACACGACCACAGGAAAAAGGATCCCAAGCTGTCAATCTTTGCAAGAGTTAACAAAATCCACTTGAGTACACCAAGTGCTAAGTGCTAGAAAATAATATTGTTGTCCCTTTTATTTGTTTGGAACATTGAAAACAAATGGATGTACTGTAATTGTTATCTTTGACAGTAATAAAAATTAATGACTAAGTGAAAACAGATTTAAATGAACTGTAAATATGAAATGTTGTTGATTAAGTTTTAATACATAGTTAAGTGCAGCTACTACAGCCTTAAATTTGCAGCCTGCACCAAATGAATAATTCAAGTTTGTTGTGAATTTCATGTGAGGTGTTTGGGTTAAACAAGTGGTTAAGTAATAAGTCAAAAAAGCACAGTTGCAGTCTTATCATACCGTTCTGCACTAATCAATATACCGGTGTGTGATAGTTTATTTTTGTTTCTGGTATTTCCACATAACCAAAACATGACGGAGGGTGAGATACAGTGCACACTGCTGCAGTAACAGAGTGTGCATCACTCATCCATGAGAGCACAGCTCATTGTTTGGAGGAACCCACCACTGTACATTTTCAGGCAATCTGTGGTAAATAGGGACAACTGAAGGGTGTCCAGACCAGAGGAAAAGGGGGGAAAAGGAGTGCTTTGCACTACGTTTTGGCCAAAGCCAACCTTGGTTTGACTAGATGGCACACACACAATGCCTCGGCCTGGATGGAGCACAGTGGTTCTGATGTCTACAGGAGTGCTACAGAGGGCTGGCGTAAAAGCTCTGCCATAGCTATAGATGCTTGTGCAGAGCTGGGACTGCCAAGCACACCTGCTCTGCCAGCCTTGGCTTTGGCATTGGAAAGGGTGCTGGAGGCTGCACTGTTGAACTAGTTTCTGGCATCAGCAGCACGCCAAAGTGAAAGGTGAAAAAAAATATAAATAAATAAATAAATAAACACAACTGGCAGTCGAAGTCAGATTCTCTGGCATAGGGTGGATTTTGCTACAGTATGTCTTTATCTGCTGGGTAAATAGAGTTATCACTCTAAATTATCACTGGGGGAGACGGCACGCAACATATTGTATATGTACAATGATGGTGGTTACGTTACAATATGTGTTGTTGTGGCAATCACAGTGTAAATAGTAGAAATATGTTGCTACATAGCAATACAAGACAAATCTGTATCTGGCTGGACAAGTAGCTGCACTAGCTTCTTCACTTATAGTTGTGCCAGCTTTGGCTTTGTGTTAGAACATGCATGGTGTATGTATGTATGTATGATGCCTCCTCAAGGCTTGAAGCTGACCAACTAGAGCAGAATGGACATGTAAATGTGCAGAAACACAGGAATCCGCAGCTGTTTCAGGAGGATTTTAAGCCCATTCACATATACAGGGAGGCAACAGGACGTCTGCTGCCTTGGACGCCTGAATAAGGACAATGAAGTGCATGTTCAATGGGCCCAAAATTATTGAAGCAAGCATATTAACATTCAGGACAAAAATTCTTGTAATTCCAGGTACCAAAATGCCAAAAATGTCTTCAATCACATAGTGAAGAAAATCTTCAAGAATTTGCACAAGGACTTTTTAAGCAAATTCGTCAAACCTTTTCCTTGTGCCTTGGTTCATGACTCATGCTAGTCAGTATGCAAAGTATAAACATTAACTGTGATTGTTAACTTCATGAGATTATCATAGTTTCAACCATCATCTTGTTCAGACCGTGGAATAATGCTCAAATCAGAACATGTAAATCACTTAATTTGGTTTCAAACGCTGTCTTCAAACCAGCAGATCCTGGTTAATGGTGAAACACTGCTAAAGTTTCTTGTGGATATACATATTGATTCCTGTTCAAGTCTTTGACAGAAGTGTCAAGTAAGAGTTGTCTTTCTCTCATTAAATTATGAACCAGTCAATAATTATAAGGCTGAAATCTGCATACGGTTCCACGTCAAGGATCACACCTTGGTAAACTGTCGATAAAACCATTAAGGCACTGAATGCACTGTGTTAACATGTAATAAAATTGTATGCTATTCACATCTGGAAATTTTGATAGATTAATTGGTAAGCAACAACAGAAGGCAAGACTATAATTTGGACAGATGGACAGATTGATATTTTTGAAAAAGCTTTTTGGCTTTGTGCTCTGATAGCACACACTGGATAAGTGATTTCCAACGTGACTTATCTCCATCAATCAAAGCAAAAAATGCTTTCTCAGTAGATGGGGGTTTTAATTTTTCAAGAGGCAAACACGTAATTGTGAGAAAATAGGTGCCTCCTCTAATCCATTAAATGGGACTTGTTTGTTTGATAAATGAGAGTCATTGTCTTTGAATGATCTCCTACACCATTTGACCCAAGATTGATTTAGCACACAACCCTCTGCAAAAAGGGCCCGGCTTGGCAAAAGTTGACAGATAATGCAAACTGAGCGGTCTCTACCTGCATTGACTTCCAGTAACCTCCTCTTCTTCTGCTGCCTCTCCTGCTTTTCACGCTCGGCCTTCTCCTTTGCCGCCCTCGCCCTCCTCTGTTTCTCCTCTGACTCCCTCCGTCTGAAGTTCTCCTTCAGCGCTTGCTGTGGGGAAAGCGAGAGCAAAAAAAAAATAAATGAGAAAAAGACGGAGAGAAAGAGAAAACATGACGGACTGCTAAGTGGGGTTAATTACAGTAGTGTAGAGCTTGTCAAAGGCAGCTGTCAAACCCTACAGACATCTTTATCAGGAACCATTAAAGTCAGATAAAGCTTCTCAGGTGCACTGTCACTCTGGATTTAACAGACAAAAAAAAACAAAAAACCTTAACACTCATGTACAAAAAATCTTAAGACATGATAGAGGCAGCTGTTTTCCATAAGCAATGTTGTGTACTAATGTCCATCAACATCACCTTAGAGTATAACAGTATTGGAGTGTGTCTAATAAATGTGATACTAATACTACAGTATAAATGAATAAAGTAAAACATGCACCAAGTACCAGGCCACTATGTTTCTATTAGTCACTTCTGTTAGTAATCACCCGTTGGCTGAACTTTGTCCAGTCAGGTAACAGATGCTAAGCACTGGTTAAGAACAAATGTTTCTGTGTTGCACCTAATGTCTGAGACAAGACATGAACTTCATCATTGAGTCAGTTCTAATATTTCAGTATTACAAAACAATGATTGTTTTACGAATATTGTCATTTTTTTGTGTAAAATATGGTTTGACTCAAACAATGTTTCAAGAAGAAAATCTCATAAAAAAAATACACATGGATAACAAAAGCAGGGTTACAATGGCGTTCCGAAATTATTCTAACATCACATAAATGCACAATAAGTCAGAATAAATATCATCAGCACCACGATTGAGACTGTGGGTAAACCTATCATGGCTGTAGCCACAGTTTCACAAATATAGAGGTCAACAAAGATAATTTACAAGGGGAGATGAGCAGCAGCATAAAATATGTCACAAGTATAAGATTCAGCCTTGCAATGAATGAGCCGCACCCAGGCTAAAAGGATCACAAAAGACTTGACAGTTAATGCAGACAATGGTTAATTCAATTGTGAAGAGAAATTTCAGAAGGTTCATCAGTTTAACTTATTACTATTAGTATTACACTTGTTATATGTATATACTATTACTAAATACTTAAAATTTTTGCTTTTTTTGCTATTTGCACTTCCGGTTGCACTTCTTTCTTTCTTTGGTCAAAGATATTGTATTAGTGTCAAGAGCTTTAACTCCACCCACCCACCCACACTCAAAAGACCAAGGAGAAAGTTCCATATCTTGTACTACATCTTAGCAGCACTTACGTAGAGTCATTATTGACTTAAAGTATATACACCCGTGGAAAATGCAGAGGTCCAGACCGTGGGGACCTCAAAGGTGGCCACAGTGTCTTTTTGTGTCGTCATTCACCTTGGATAAAGGCTCTATAATCCCCGTTGTTAAACTCCAAAGACAGTGTCGATGGCTCAATAATGCCACAGCCAAGAGACAGACGGCATATGATTTAATAGAGTGCTAGCGTGATTGCCATTCTGATCAATAGCCAGTCACTTAAAGCAAGGGAGTCTGGGGTTTCATCAAACACCCAGCTCCTCCCCCTCGACTTCCCACCTCTTGCGTTATTCACACAGCCCAGCTTGACTGGCAGGTCACTGAAAGAATGGTAATGCCAAACCAACATGAAAGGACAAAAACACACATCACAAAAAAACTGTGGTATATGGAGAGCAACAGTGACATACTAAATAGGGGTAGTCACTTACTGAGGCCTCTGACAGCCTCTTATTATATCCGCATAAAAGTGACCATTGTTAGAAATGATATAGTCAACTTGAATTCAAAACAATTCAGTGTAGTCAATTTGGCATCATCGAGTCACTTGAAATGCAGAGAAATGGCAACTTGAATAGACTTATAGTACACTATAGTGAACGACTTATAGTAGAGGTGTAACAGTATACAGTACTGGCTATATGATACAACTCCACGATGCTAGCCTTGAAGCCTGTGTTTTTAAAGTCAAGTCAGGCTGCACATTAGTAGACAAAGGCCTTATTCATGAAGCAGATTATCCAAGAAATGCTGCATGTGTGCACACAGTGAGCTGAATCTATTATGGTTGGTGTTTTTGTATGAACAAAGAACAAGGAAACTGTGGTTGTTTAGCAAACCAGGTTCACAAACGTAGGAAGCATTCTGCTATATATGCTAGACTTAATAATAAATTGATAAAAAAACAAAACAAAAAAAAACTGACCATCTATTCTGGTTCAATTATCAGAAATGATTAAGATGACAATGAGAAAATATACATTTTTTTCACAGACGTATTAAAACTGAAAACTAAAATTTCAAATTTTCCATATTGAAGGTAATCACGCATTTTGCTGTTGCACTTGTTTTTTTCAATTAATCAACCCTAAGATTAGAATAGAATTGTCTTCAGAAACGCGGGCAAAGTGATTTTATTGGGTAAATATAGAATAGCACACATATGTGAACACAAGGTCCCATAACTCACATTGTCAAGACAGAAATCAAAGCATGACGTCTTAGGAACCCTCTGCGGAGGGCAGCGGCCAGCATAGATTAGGCCAGCCGCATAAAACAATTTCTAACGCTGAGAGTGTTCCCAGGAGCACAGTGGCCACAATAACTGTGAAATGGAAGAAGCCCGGAACAACCAGGACTCGCCTTGGAGTTCAAAACTGAGTTACCAAGCAACTAGGAGCTTGGGCAGGGAGGTGACCAGGAACCAAACAATCTGAGCTTCAGAAGTCCTCTACAGCGATGAGAGAAGCGGCAGGACGGATATCAGCAGGACTCCGTTAATTGAGCCTTTGATAAAGTGGCTGGATGGAAGCCACTCTTGGGTAAAAGACATATGACAGCCAGCTTGGAATAACAGCCAAAGAATGAGGAGGGAAATATTCTCTGGTCTGATAAGACAAATTTATATGCGCTGGAGAATTCAAAGCATTTTTGCCTGAATGCAACCAAATACAGTCACAGGCTATCTTTAAGAGGCCCAATCAAGGCCCAATGCAAGGCATGCAGCTCCAACTCAAAGGATATACATTCCGCAAAACAGGGCTCCTGAAAGGGTCTTCCGTCATTTAAAAAAGTTTGAAGTAAAGATTTAAAACTTGGAAGAAGGACAATCTAATCTCTATGTAATCAACAACACAAAGAAAGTGTCTAAAAGTGGATTGGTTTAAAAACTGAATCCACTGAACACTTTCTTCTCTTATCTAAACTCACTCAAATGAAAAGACAATAGGCGGTAACAACATCGCTTAGTGAGTACCACTCAACAAGCTAACGGGAACACAGGAGAACAAGAGCGCAATGACGAAAAGGAGAATGGGAAGATGGATGCCAAATGACTGAGACCAAAGCCATTCAGAGCTCTCTCTCTTTTTTTCTCAACTATTTTTAAATCGAACAAACTACTCCAGAAAATTAACTTTGATTTGACGGAATGATTGTCGGTTGCTCGAGGCAACCGCAGATTCACAAATGACTATATTCTTAATGGAAACCCAATCTGGTAAATTAGGGGCAGCAGAGAGAATGAGCAAAAACTAAAGAGAAGAACATGATTACTGACAGGGAATACATTCTGAGTAAGGAACAATTAAGAATTCCCAGGTTACAAGTAGACAGCTATGATGAATGCACAATGCAAGCTTTGTCAAAACTTTAACACAGCCAAGCAGTTCTCTCATTAAAAAGTCAAAATCGGTTACTAAAACCGCATGTAAACACACTTGTGCGAAGGCAATTAAAACGAGCTGTTGCTTCCCTCAACCTGAATAACTTCACGCGTACTTTAGTCGATGATGAAATCAGTATTGCATTCAAACAGCTCCACGGATTGAAAAGGCAATCAGATTTAACATTAAGTTTTTTTGAAAACTAAAAGTAAAAGATGAAAACATATAATTCATTTATCTGCTGTAAATAAAAATGGCATAACAACAAGACGTACTACAAACATGCAAATAAAAACTGTACTACGAAGAATGTAGGTCAAAAGTAAGTAAATAGTTCACAGTCTTAGTTTTGCATAGCAGCAAAACAAACATGCAAACCAGTAAGAGTAAAGTAGCGCAAGTTACAGCTGAGGATGATGGGAAAGTCATTAGTTTTGCACACATTAACCAAAGTACTAATGTTGGCTCAAATGGCACTTCATTCTCAGGGTACTGTGAATGCCTGCACCTCATTTCACTACAACTCGTACAATAGGCTGGCATATTTCTTTTTTTTAAAAAAGTCAAGCTGCTTGTTGCACTCTTTGAACCGCCGGTGAAGCTTGAGGAAAATCAGAGGACCAGTCCTGAGGCTTCATACTCCAGGGACCTTGATTGTCTGTTGCAAATTTCAGCTGAATCCATAAAATATTTGTGAGGACAGTTTCACGTTGAAGCACAAAAGGTAACAAGAGGAGTGAGAAGCATGCATCCTCTTGGGATCATCGACGCCCGTACAGAATCCCGTGGCGAATGAAAAGGTTTTTGAGTTATTATATTTTTTGAAAAACGGGTATGTAGTGCTTTCTATAACATGACTATGCCTATCCAATGAGGAAGTGTGCAGAAGCTGCAAAATAGCATCTTATTTAAAAGTGGACCAGAAAGCAACCAAAAGTTTGAGTAAAGCTCACGCTTGAGCTTTACAAAAAGTAGAACCGGAAGAGGGCCTGCTAAAGATAGTCACACCAAAGAATATATAAATAAATAACTGACATGAATACAGCCAGATTGAAAAGCTCTGCTGTCTCCTTAAATCAGAGAAGCCATAGGCAAAATGCGAACAGTAACAAATGTCAGCGGGACATTACTTGAGTGGAGAAGCATAAAGAAAAAGCACATTTTAAGCACCAAGCAAGCCACGTTTCATCTGGGTTTTAAATCCAAATTTAACACCGTCCCCAAAAATGATCTCAATACAGAAAAAGAATGTAAACTGAAGCAACATTGATTTTGAGTAATGTTGAGAGGCAGCATAGGGAAAAGGAGAATCCTGTTTCTGACAAAACATTTATTTTTACTGTAATATGGAGATGAAGGAGAGAAAGAGAGAGAGAGAGAGACGGAGAGAGAGAGACAAACAGACATGCTGAGTGAAAGGGAGGGAGAGAGAGAGAGAACGAGCTCTCTGAGGAAATTGCCCTCCGCTCTCCTTCATCACTGCAGGTCTGCTTCGCCCTCCTCTTCTTCTCCTGGATGTCCGCCATTAGACACGCTCAATTGGATTCCTGTCAGATGTGCGGCCTCGCCCTGGGTCTCCTTCCTACGGGTGACTGAGCATGCTGCATGTGTGTGCACAAGTGTGTGTGTGTATGGTTCTGTGTGTGGAGGGAAAAAAAAAACAGCTTTTCCCATAAAAATTGCAGAGACAGAATGACGTCCGCACACAAACAAACATGGAGACACACACGTACACACACGTACACACACACACACACACACACACAAGGCGAGCAATATAGAGTTCAAGGCTCAGTTGCCCTTAGGTAGTGGTCCATAGACAGCACGCACCTATTAGCATGGGCCTTGGCACAGCAGGGTAAATGCTGACACAGATTTGACCTAGAGGTTACGATGCTGAGATTTACTGTATCCCTGCGTCCATTGACCTAGCCTTGGCTTTTCCCAAGATACTGTATGTCTGTGTGATGTGGCCATTTGAACGAATTGCTGAGGGTGTAAGCTTCTTACTCCTTGACCAGGGGAATAAAAGGCTACCTTGGGAGTTTTGCCCATATAATGCTAGTCTTTATAACACTTGGCTTGTTCACCTTTCAGTGGCAGAGTCATTAAGTGTTATGTTTGGTCGCAACATAAAAGCCACGGCAAAACTCCAACCTGAACCACTGAACTGAAAAAGAGATTGCATCTTGTTATAATGCTTTATATTGTGTCATATGAAATGTTATTTTTCTGCTTACTATTATTTTAACAATAATTAATGAATGGTATATACAGAGGTTTGTATCATTAAATCTGGATTTGTTTCATATCTGAACAAAGCCAGTGGTGCTACTGCTTTTTAGGTGAGGATCACAGAAGTGCTGGGATCAGTAGCATAGGTATAAAAACAGTAAACAACAGCCAGACCAGTGCATGTGGGAACATTTTGTGTTGCTCATTTACTAGAGTCTGTGAAGTCTGTTCAGATACTGTACTGTTACTTCAGTCTCAGATCCAGCAGACAGCATGTCAAGATGTGTGGGTGAGAATTAGTTCATTAGTGTTAATCAGCACACTGAAAAGGGAATGTGGTGATGAGAGACCATGTTCTTGTAGCATTATAGGTGAACTAATATATATACACTGATCAGGCCATAACATTATGACCACCTTCCTAATATTGTGTACGTCCCCCTGGTGCCTCCAACTCAGTTGTGACTCGTCAGAGAATGAACATGGGCCTTCTGAGGGTGTCCTGTGGTGTCTGGCAACACAATGTTGTTAGTGGGGGCCTTTGGGTCCTATGAGTTGAGGGGAGGGGCCTTTGGGTCCTATGGGTTGAGGGGAGGGGCCTTTGGGTCCTATGGGTTGAGGGGAGGGGCCTCTGTGGATCATCCCACAGAGTGAATTTGGAGGCCAGGTAAACACCTTGTGCTGTTCTTCATGTTTTTTTTTAGTTGCTCCTAAACTGTTTTTGTGTGTGCCTGTGTCAGGCTGCATCCTGTTGGGGATGCCATCAAGGAGTGTCATTGCTATGGGGTGGGGGTGCCTGGTCTGGTCTAGGTGGGTGCTACATGTCTAAGTAACATCCAGGCCCAAAAGTTTCCCAGCAGAACACTGAATTGTCACAAGATGGTCAATGTTATTTACCTCTCCTGTCAGTGGTTTTAATGTTGTGGCTGATCAGTGTATTTGTATGTATTTGAAAATGTCTACATCAGTCTCGCTCAGGCATATAGTAGATTTTAAGTACAGCAAGAGGAGAAAGAGAGAGCTCATACTGAGTTACCACAATTTCTGATCACAATTAACATAAAAAAAACCATACTTATAACAATGTAATAAAGTTGGAAGTAACTTTGCATTGCAAGTGATGTTTCAGTTCTGAGCCTGGAATAACACACCACCCAGAAACACTTCCTGAAATGCACATGCATGCAGACAAAGCTTTGGAGTACATGGAAAACTAAAGTATAACTAATGACTTCTTTGGGAAAAAAGCAAAGAGGCGTGAAATCCATTTGTGTACGTGTGTGTATGTGCGTGTGTGTGGTGGGTGTTAAGTTGGGGGCAGGGCAAGAACTTTAGTAGGCTAATTAGCTACTATTATCTGTCGTGCCCAGTGGCCTGTGCCACTAATCCTGCTGATTAAACACAGTGGGTCTCCGCAGCTCCAGAACTCACAGTAGCTACCAGACTGATAAGGCCACGGAGCTCAGCGATGACATAAATGTCTGGGTGGGACTGGACTACACAGGACTGGCGCTGTTCTGCTTTGCATTATAACACATGGCACTGATTTGACAACAACAAAAAGAGGTAGAGGTTCTGTCTTGACACAGCCAGCGGATAAAAACAGCAAAAGATAAAACAGTTGTCATATCTCGAAGCATGTTTTGAGATTTACTGCGGCTTTTCTCAAACCCAACACAATACTGGAGCTGATATTAGACTTGTTTTGAGCTTTATGGTGTTGGACTTAAAGCAATCTTGTCCACCAAATGGCAATAAAACGCCTGACTGGAACAGCATACCAACTTCCAGCTTTCGTCAAATGAACCAAAACTACTAAAATGGCTTAATTTATTATCTAATTAGTTGCAAATAGTAAAAGGTTTTGTCTTGTTGGTTATGTTTATAAATTCAGTAGCAGTGAAGCAGTATTAGCATTATTTTCAATAATTATTTGCTGATAAAAAATGTAAAATGCCTTTAAATACCACGTGGAACACAATTCATCATTAGATGGCAATCCAGGATCGATTAATCTAACATGTGTAAGTAAGTAATGAATTGGAGGATGTCCCGATCGGTGTCTGGGCTGATCCAGGCATTTTTAAAAAGATTATATCAGACTAAAATCGCACTTCAGCCAAGCCAAATATTTTGTTGTCATTTATTTTACGTCTGCCATGAACCAATCACATCCCTGTAGCACCAAAACGACTTCTTCTTCTTCTGTTTTAGAAGGCAGTTGTCTTGCGTCAATGCTGCCAAAAAAAAAAATGTAAAGATGGGCAGCTGTGGCTCAGTAGGTAGAGCGGGTTGTCCACGAACCAGAGGGTTAGTGGTTCGATCCCCGGAATGTGCCATATGCCATATCCTTGAGCAAGACACTGAACCCCAGTTGCCCCCAGCGCGTGGCACTGGTGTGTGAATGTGTGAGTGCTTGTGTGAGCGAATGGGTACTGTAAAGTGACTGTAAAGCGCTTTGAGTACCAATAGGTAGAAAAGCGCTATATAAAAGCAAGGCCATAAAGACGAAGAAAAAGAACAAAAATCACGTCTAAACACGACTGCTGTGTAAAAGTACTTGGAATACTCTGGAATATGAAATCCGTCAGACAGAAATTTGTAAATTATGTACTGTGGATGTTAGGTGGTTGCAGGAGATCCTTATTCAATACTAACAGTTTGACTCGCCACCAAAAAACAAAACTGAAAACGATGAATACACTCAGCTGCACTGAAAGATCAAGAAAGAGTGAACGGTGCGTTTAAAAGAAGAGAAAAGTTTTCTCGAGACAGTGTCAAGCAAAAAATATTCTAGAGACTGTAAGGGAGTTTAGGGAGTTGGATGACCAGCCCATTTCTGGAGTAGAGAACACAGGTTTTCACCGTCTGCTGGAGCTTCTGGAGCCAAGGTACAATTTGCCCTGTCCCTGCTACATAGCTTTGACAGCCCTATTCATTGGATTTAATACACATAAGAAAAGCCTTTATGAATCTCCAGGGAAGGAAATCTTGTTTATTTAAGATCGGATCGGGGCCGATACTAAATATTAAAAGAGCAGTATCGGATAGAGGGGGGGGGGGGGGGGGGGGGGGGGGGGCAAAAAACTTGATCGAGACGTCCCAGTTTACAGCAAGATGTTAACGTTTTTCCATTGCACACAACATGCTCAGAAATACGCTTCTCTCATGGGTCAATCTACAGTTCAGTTTATACTCACAGAAAACATGGCCCGGAAGTTGCTGAGGTCAGTGAACAGCTCCTCCACCGAGGTCTTCTTAGGATCCACAGCGAAGTACTCCAGTACGTTCTGATACAGCGTCTCCATATTGCTGTGCATGATCACCAGCTTGCCATACTGCTCCCGTGCAACTTTGCTGAAGCTGTGAGGGCTGTGGTCAAGGTCAACAAACATCCATCATACATTTATTTATTAAATGCTGACGTGAGTACTCCCTTTACCTGGCAGCAAAATGACTGCATTCAGTCAGTGGTAAACTGTGATGCTGACATTAAGAGCTCTGATATTGTCTGTTAGGTTACTCCTATGGTGTGTTTACCGCTTCCACTTTAACGTATCTGTGTGCACTTGACATCCACAATATTAACTGGAAACATAAACACAAACCAAGCAGAAGGGGACATTTTGTATTTAGAAAAGAAAGATACCAAATTTGACAGCATTGCTATTGTGGGCAACTCAGTCTTCACCACACTTGAAGCTAATTTGACTTCAGTGCTACCTGTCACACTGATTTCAAAGCTTTAACTACTTGGATTACAACTTATTGCGAAGCATTTCCCCATTAGTGTAAATACATTGGATGGTGACTTAACCATTCTCTCCGCAGTGCTGTAGTACTGGCTGCAGCAGTCAGTACAGTCTGCTTATACATTTCAGGCAACTGCATGCTCTTGCACCTCAAAACAGTGTCAAGAGCCTGTCCTATAAAGATATGGATGTATCCTAGGAAACACTGGGGATTTCTCTAGAGTTGTCAGCATCTGAACTGACTCGCACGGAAGGCAAGGTCCTCCTGGTTCGAAGCAAAGCAAACCACAGATCTGCTATGCTGGTACAATTTTGTGTGTGAACGAGGACAAATAGTTAATGCTTGTGTCAACATGTGCTGGAGAGGTGTCAGAGCCAAGAGGCAAGGAAAGTGAGAACACTAACACACATGTGAACCACAAGGGAATACAGGACTGTCGAGCAAGTCTACACACAGGATATTCACTCAATATTTAAAACACATATACACCGATCAGACACAATATTAGAACAGGAGAAGTAAATAACATTGACCATCTTGTGACAATTCAATTTTCTGCTGGGAAACTTTTGGACCTGGCATTTGTGTGGATGTTACTTAGACATGTAGCACCCACTTAGACCAGACCAGGCACCCCCACCCCATAGCAATGACACTCCTTGTTGGCAGCAGACATCCCCAGCAGGATGCAGCCTGAGACAGGCACACACACAAAAACACCTTAAGAACAACTAAAAAAAACATGAAGAACAGCACAAGGTGTTGACCTGGCCTCCAAATTCACTAGATCCCAAACTGATCCAAGTATCTCTGGGCTGATCCACAGAGGCCGCTCCCCTCAACCCATAGGACCCAAAGACCCCCACTAACAACATTGTGTTCCCAGACACCACAGGACACCCTCAGAAGACCCATGTCCATTCTCTGATGAGTCACAACTGTTTTGGAGACAGAAGGGAGACCTACACAATATTAGGAAGGTGGTCATAATGTTATGGCCTGATAGGTGAATGTATATATAATGCGCCTCAAATTACTGTTTCTTACATATTATTAACGTTTCTGTTCCTAGTTTGCGTTTATGCACATCCCAGTCTGTCCTTTACACATGATGACTTTATTTAATAAAAAAAATAATCTGTATTTTTAATTTAAAATGTGTGGGTAATTTTCTAAAATAATAATAATAATAATAATAATAATAATAAAGAAAATGACGCGTCCAGCTAATGGCTGTAATGCTGCTGTCTCATGGCAGATAAGAAGTAACAGTGCCTGTGTGTGTGTGTGTGCCATCACACAAGTGTGTGGGCAGGCACTCTGGCTCCTATTGTGCCCCTTCATTATAGCTCAATTGATGGACCTATTTGAGGTTTGGCCTCAGATGAATCTGGCTGGGGATGGGACTACCTATTCACAGCTGGGTAAATGCTGTTCAATAGGCACTCCTCCCAGATTGACTTGTCAGTAATATCTTTTCAAGCCAGGAGCTAGGGCGAAGACGCATGAGGAAAGTGAGCAGGTGACAGAAAGCAAGAGAGAAAAGAAAAGATAGCTGAGAGCGGTAGTTGATAAGTATCATGGGGCGTGAAATATCTCTCCTCCTCTTGTTCCCTCTCTACTGACTTCTTCCCTATTCCAGAGACGCCAGCCGCCCACTGCAGCCAATTCTAAAGAAACCCTGTTCCCCTGATTCTTCACTCCTTTTCCTCATCTGTTCCATCATCTTTCATTCTCCCTTTCTTCATAGGCTCACTCTCCTTCTGTCTCTCTCTCTCGTGCTCTAATTTACCACCTTTACAAGCTTAGCTAAGATCCTGAAATGCAACACTAGACCGCTAACACAGTTGTTGTTTACTCAAGTGGCTGCATAAAGTGAAAATAGAATTTTCAATGTCACCAATGTGACAACCCCACTCTGGATCTCGTTTGGATGGTGAGGTAGATTTACAGACTTCTTCAGTAGCAGGCACAGCTGCACTGTGCAAGGTTTTAACAGGACTGCTGCATGTTTTTCTACAGGGTTACTCAGAAGGCTCACTGACTTCCCTCTGACCAAGTACGAAAAACAGTGCAGTCTAAATTCACTTCAACCCTCTGGAGTCGATGGATGCTCCAAATCAAATGACCAATTTAAGACGACATAGCAGCAAGACACAGTCTCACTGACTCTCCGTTTCACATTGTGTAGAAAGTGCTAACTTCAAACTATATACCTTTTTTTTTTTTTAAATTGTGTTGATAGGCCAAGTAAAACTAGACGTATTATAAATAATTTACACGATGCTTTTTCGTGAATATTGTCGTCATGTTTGGTACGCGTTTAATGGAGGAGGATCACATCAACCAATCAGAAAATTATATGGCAATGGTTGCTAAGGAAGAAGGAAAAGCTGTGGGAGTGACGCAACACACATTCTATGGAGTGATGGCGACGAAAGAAAGAAGCAAGTTTTGAGATTTGAGGAGAGACTTGTGACGTTTAGATGTTACTTATTGTGACGCCTGATAGTTTTGTAAATGGTTGTAAATAGTCGTGCAAAAAAAAAGCCTGATGGGTTTCCTGCATTTTAATGTAAATAGTTGTGAATGACTTTTGTACATAAGCTTTGAAATTTACAGTTTAGATTTGCATTCTGAGTTATAAATATGGTTCGTTAAACATGTTTGTGGTTTTCCCAGTGAAAAATCTAAGTTTTTCCTACTTGGATTTTATGTTTTTAGTGTGGTTTTAGGTCCAATATGTTAATACAGTATGTCAAAATGAAAAAATAACTGTAAAGTTGCACATGTGAGGTTGTGCTGAAACGAATGATACCAAACAAGGCAAGGTAAACCGTTCATTTTTAACATGAGATATAAAGGTAAAAACCAAAAGTAATCAAAAACGGCCAATTATACTATAGACCTCAGAGGGTTAAAGAACTTCATTATGCAAACATGATAAACTAATGCTGCTTTAAAAGCACATTTATCGATAGATAAGTTAGATACCAAACAAACTGAGCTCAGATTCAAAAGAAAAATAGTTTGTGAGGTCGCTGCACGTATTTTGCGCAACAGTACAATGAAAATCCATTTAACATTTAATTTAGAGATGCAGAGATGATTAGAGATGTTGTAGATATCGTTGTAGATATCTAATCAAAACCTGATCACGATTCTTTTGAACCCTGGTGAATTTTGTGAGTGCGAGATCAGTGAAGAACCAAAAATGTATGCAGGGCTTTGGGGTGAATATAACGATGTAACAGCCTAAAACACAAAATTCATATAAAATATTTGTTATTGCACAGTTAAGCCTAGTTAGTGTGTGTATGTCTGGCAGTTTTTGCTAAAACAAGAACTCTGGCATTCTCGTTATTCACTTAGAGTATGTTACTCACATCTTTACCTACAATGAGTTTGCATTTCATTTTCAAATTTGATGGAGTCTTTAATCAATGATAAGACATTTTGTGAAACGCACAGACAATCAGAAAGCCAAGCTGTCAAATCCATTCTCTTATAGCCTTTCTGTGCTGCACTCAAGCTCTCTGCTAACTACTACAGCACAAGCCATCAGTGCCCCAGCCCCTAGGCTACTGATCAAAACTACATGAAGGAGGCCGGGCACAGGGTGTATTATTGAACACACACTTACACACCTGGCCTGAGACAAACCTGTCAAACTGATCCTCTAGAACTACCTCAGAAGACACTGAATAATTTATATTGATGTCAAAAAGATACAGACAGGTGTCTGCAATAGGCCTAGATATCCCCAAATGGGCAGTGGAATGATAAAAGGAAAATGTCTATTTGTGTGGCTACACATCGTTGATTTGCCACTAAAAGACAATCTGATATAACATAATAAATTGCTCTTGTTCCGTTTTCAAGCATGTACAGTAATGACTGACACTGTGAAAGCGAAAGAGAATGACAGAAAGTCAAAGGCTACTTAATTCTCCCTCTCTAACCATCCCATGCCTTTTGAAGTTGCCCTCCTATGGGTTGAAGGGAGGGGTCTCTGTGGATCATCCCACAGATACTTGATCAGTTTGGGATCGAGTGAATTTGGCAGCCAGGTCAACACCTTGTGCTGTTCTTCATGTTTTTTTTAGTTGTTCTTTGAGATGTTTTTGTGTGCGTGCCTGTGTCAGGCTGCATCCTGCTGGGGATGGCTGCTGCCATCAAGGAGTGTCATTGCTATGGGGTGGGGGCGCCTGGTCTGGTCTAGGTGAGTGGTACATGTCTAAGCATCCAGCAAAAGTTTCCCAGCAGAACACTGAATTGTCACAAGATGGTCAATGTTATTCACTTCTTCTGTAAGTGGTCATAATGCTGTGGCTGATCGTTGTATCAACTACAGTGAACAAAACAGAACCGAGAGCTCCTTACCTTAATACCTGAGGTTCAGCTGAACATCAGCATGAAAACTTGCTTTTTTTTTTTGCCAGCCTATGCGGCACCACAGCGATCAATGTAAACACATAAATTCTTCCTAACTTTTGATCGGTTTGAATCATTACACTAAAAAGTCAATGAATAATGCCCCAGAGCGCTGAGAGTCTGCATACGCACGTAAAAGGATATAGCCATTTTGGTGAAAAACATGTCGCTGGGGTCATCGGGGGAGGAGAAAGTCTCCAGGTCTCTCTCCAGCTGCAGCAGCTGCCTCTCCATCTGCCTGAGGCTCTTCTCCAGATTCTCTGCAGACACTGAAACAAACCCACGCGTATTCAGAAACGCATACATTGATATAATAAAAAAAATTTAAAAAAGCACAGAAAAGCGTAACACATTCCAAGGAAATGTGAAGAAAGAGGCAGGCAAAGGACAACTCAATTGCAGGTACAATCAAATGCGTTATTATTTTGAGGCTCTGGGAGAATCAAGAGAAAAACAACATAGAAAAAAAAAATATAACAGGGAAAAATGAAAGAGAAGTCAACTCAATTGCAAAGCAGGCTTATTACGGGTTCACACTGTGCCAGAAACGCCCTGGGAATAAACAATGGCTGAGAAAATACAAACATCAAGTGAAAGTATGTTCAATGCACAGCTTTTTATTATTCTGTTTGCCTTAGCACATGTATAGGCTGCCAACAATTAAATTCATATAAAAATACATTGCCCTTACTGTCACACATGCCGTAGAGAAAGAAAATGATTGCCATGTTTACTCATATGTTTGTACTGTATATATGTGGCTCATCAGTAACAAAAACAGATAAGATACACAGGTAGCCCGGAGGTACGAAGATGGCTGCTGAAGAGAAAAATCTCTCCACGCCTTCATCTTTTAACTTTGGTCTTATCAACAGGTGCATAGATCGCAAAGGTGGGAGAGCTGGGGAACCCTGAGCCTAACTTCCTGTTAAGTTGGTCATGGCTGACACTTAAAGCTAGTCACCGAATATAGCATATGGCTTAAATTACTCAGATTAGACCCTGCTTGACAAAAAGGCATAAGCTGCTTAATTTTAAGTAGTTTCAAATTTCCCTTGATCCTAATACACGCTTTACAAAAAGAAAAAAAGAAAAAAAAGGAGAGAAAGAAGTTCAGTGTAGCTAAGCTTCTCACCGAGTTTATGGCATAAACCGAATTTACTGCCGGGCACACAGTGTTCCATAGTGTCAACACACTCTTGTTCACCCATATATCCTGACGACTAAATATTCAAAAAAGTCGCAGCAGCTGAAGTTGAACAAGTTCTCCTGAAGTGTTCAGTTTAATGGGGTCCTAGGGTGGTCTTTTCACTGCTGTTAAAGTTGAGCGTTTTTAATGCGCACACACTCGTGCATGCAGCCGGCAGAGAGGCAAAGGTAGGCGGCACTTTTCATTCGGTTGTCACTCGTGATCGAGAAAGAAGACGGAGTTCACTGCAGTAACGAGGCTTAGGTAAAACAACACCGTATAACACTCACAACACTGTCACATCGGTTCCTTCTGTTCATCGCATGTTTGTCTCCGTCCTATTATTACTTTCCGAGCAATCATTATCTTAATTCATATCGTTTTCCTTTTGTTTTTCTCTCCTCCCCTTCTTCTCTCTGTTCAGTCAAAGGAGCTGTGCCGCATTACTTCAAAAACCTTGTCACAGAGTTCACAGAGTACATTGGGACCGACGGTGTCCCAGTCAGAGCAGTGTTCACAGAGCAACTTCTCTGCACTGACTGCCTGTTACATTGATTTTTTATTTTGTTTAGAAATCGCTGCGCCAATCTGGACGGTAAAAACGAAAGAAAAAAAACTGCAGAAACTTGTTTAAGTCTCGATCCAAAGACTAGTGATGTTGGAGGAAAGTCTTTTTTCCTTCAAGGTACTCTGGAAGTAATCGGGAAGAGGAAGACTACGAGTTTATTGTCATGCAACGCGCCAATGTAAGCCACGTATTTTTATACACAAATAGTGACACCAACTATTTTATCAACTTTAGTTTCAGTTTATATCAGTAAAATCTGAGTCTTAAAGTCTTAAAGTTAACCATGGGCCTTGCTAAACTACTTCAACAGTACAGAGTTATTTAAAAGTATTTGTTAACCTCATATCTCAAACCTGGGATCGTGCTGTAAACTAACCTGTGCTAATTATAGTAGGTTGTCACATTGAAAGAAAATGCTTCTTCGAATCGTATTATTTGTTTATTCAATGTACTTGCTGTACAGATTTATACTCATTATTTCAATACTGTATTATTTTATGAGGTTTCTCCCTTTTTTTGACCCCTGCCCGTAACTCCCACCCTACCTGCCTCTGTTTTTGCTCAAACTTTAGATCTACTGGACGCTGTCAGCCTCCCAACACTTGAGGTCTTCAACCTTGTTCAATGATAACCTGTTAAAATCCTGATTACCAGCTCCTTGTGTTCTGCTTTCGGTTTCACCAACTAGCCTCCCTGACAGCTCTTCTCCTTCAGTCTTGTCAGACCCTATTTTATTGTGCTGCAGGCGAATCATCTGTGCTCTTATGTAACTTAGTGAGAACTAGCCTATATACTTTTCCATCCATATTATTGCGCCTTATATTTATCCTTCCTGTGCATATAGCGTATATTTACTTCTGATTGTATTTCTTATAGATTTGTACATATGCAAATCTTATTTAAATCTTTATTTTTCTTTTTTTACCGTCTTACACCTATTTTTCTTTTTACTAGCGTCTTTCTAAAATGTTTTTTTTATTTGCTACTAAGCTACTGTGACCAAGCAATTTCCCTTGTGGATCAATAAAAGTCTATACTGCCTTTATGACGAGGTCCTTCATGTGGAATACATAATGTATCAAGAGGTTCCTTGGTTATAAATAACACGGTGTAACAAATAATGTAATTAAATGCACTGCCTCTTGTGAAATTTTGATTTCATGACACAGCGATCCTGACAAAAACAACCAACTGAACTGGGTGTTGTGTTAAAATCACACTACATAGGATACTGTGGAATTATCTAAAAGCATTACACAATCTGTAAATACTCAATTAACCACTATTAGTACTAAAATATATCACGAACATATATATATCAGCTAACTAATGATAGACAGAACTAAAATATTCCATCTCTTGACTGCATCTGAGCTTGTTACAGAAATTATTTGGATTCTGTCCGTGTTCATAAAATAACTACAAATCTTTGACCATAATAAATGATTCGCACGCCAACGCAATTAGTATGACAGATAGAATTCTCCAAACATTTAGTAAACAATCAAGAGTCTGGATTACAATCTTTTTCTCTCTTTCCTGAAAGCCCTCTGGATAAGCAGGCGACTGAAAACCGGCTGAATAAGGTGTGGGCAGCATGCTGAAGTGGAAGGAGGCCAGACAGGCAGTCTGTTAATAGAAATGATTAAAGCCCAGTGATGATGCACCGACTGGGAAAAGAGCAGGAGAGGGCAAGGCAAAAAGCAAAACAAAGCTGCACGAGCCAATCTGAAGGCTTTTGTGCTGAGGCTCCCTCACACGGAGGGGCAACGTAACGAGAGCTGACACGAACCAAAAAAACATAAGACATATGTCGCAGGAGGAAATATGCAAGGTATTGTTCGGGAGTGTGACCACAGCAGCTGGAATGTTTTGCTTAACTAGCACAGAAATGTGCTTAAAAACAGATGATGCTGATGCTATAATAAGCACACGTCTGCCATATGAGACAGTAACCGTGACGCGATAGCTCAACGCAGTGACAAGCGGAATGGTGCTTCCATGCCTTCCTTCTTCTCTCTGGCCACCTTGCTCTGGCTTTTTGTGCGTTAGAGCGTAAGTGATTTTTATGAGCAGCAGTGGGGCCTAAATGCCTCCGTGGTCCAGAGGGGTTGCAGACAGATATAGGATGTTTTAGAGGAATAATAACTGGAATATTTGTAGAGGTCAAGTCGCCCATTGACATCCTTTTATTACTCTGCCAACCTGCTGTGCTATAAATGAGACAGAATGGAGCACACAACCATGCACAAACATCCCTGCTACACACGGAGCTGCACTATAGATCATCCTTTGATGTATGGAAATTAACAGACTGGGAGGGGGGGCATGCAAAACTGCAAAGCCTTACAGACAAGTGTGACGAGACCGGTGGTGCCAGAGGCTGCGAATGGGAGACTTGTGAGATATTCTAGCGCTCACACTCAACACGGTGAACACCTGCTATGCTACATTCAAAAAAAGCATGACAAGTAAGCGAACTGCGGTGCAGAGTGCTCATTCTACACACAGGCTCATCACTCAGGCTGCACCAAGCAAAACAACAAAACAAAGCTTGAGCCGCGTATTAGAGAACCATCTCGATGTAGCTGAATCCTCACATTACTCCTTAATGACTCCTCTGGGCCGTAAGCCTTGAAACTGAACCGGGACAGCTTTTCCATCTTTGCCGCATAATAACATTTACGCAGACATGTCTGTTTAGTTTACACGTAGCAGGCAAGCAGCGTTTCTGCAGCCGACACAGGGTATTTGAAGTCGAAATCTGGAGTAGTCTGGTTGAGCACATTAATATGTCTCTGCATCTGTGTTCTTCCAACATCAAACTCAGCACCAAGTGCCACTCAACGAGCCGCCCTAATTGCCCAAACCTGCTGCAGCCTATTACGCCTGTGCGTGTGTGTTTGTGATGAGGGACAAAACAAATGGAAAGAGGAACAAAAAGGGACAGAGCAGAAATGATAGAGCAAAAAAAAAAAAAAAAAAAAAAGAGACAGAGAGACAGGCAGCCACAGAGAGATATTGACAGCAAGATAAATAGATACATGGAAAATGACAGAGAAAAGCAGCACAGACAGACTGCTTCTCAATGTCAGGAGAAATAATTACTGTAGCGCTGAAAAGAAGAGAAAGGAGCAAAAAATAAATAAATAAATAAATAAGAAGACGGAGACACAAAGAAACCCTGAACGAAACTATGGTTTTTGCTTCCGTGAGAAACAGGATTGGCAGTGGGGGAAACGTGTAGCGCAGTGCTACACACAGTCAAAAGACAGCGGCTTTTACAACAGAAGCACAAATCATTACTGCTACCTCTAGCCAACCTTGTTTTCATGCTCAAGTAAGTTCTTTGGTTAGTGTCTATGAATGTAATGCAGCCTTTTAGTGTGTCTACGGGCCTCTCAAATGGCTGTCGGACCTAATGAAAAGGAAGCCACTCAACAGCATGGTTTACAAAGAAATGGGATTTGTGTGTCTGTACACTAGATAGGGAGAGATAAGTCACTTAGTGTATGCATCTCATAATGGTGCAGGATCACAAAGAACGGCGCCGACAGAGAAAGAGCACTACATCTATATACATGCAAATATACTCAGCTTGAGATCCAGGAAGTAAAGGGGTGGACAAAGTCTGCAGAAAGATCCAAGGACCGTGCTTTCCCTTGATCTCAACCTTGTACTTCTGAGGCTCGGACAAGAGCTTGTGAACATGCAGCACAGTTGGGTGAAAGGAAACACTCAACAGGAGCATCGTTATCTACAGATTATCAAAGCCTCAAAAAATCTAGGCGTCCTCACAAAGGGTCCAAACAATAAAGTCACACATTTCATTCTCACTAGGTTTTCTGCACCTCACACTTTGCTTTGCTCCCTCCTGCCGGGAAGGGAGCAGTGGGTAAAATCTTCTTTGGGGTAAGAGCAAACATGCTGCGACAGTACAGCCTCACACGCATACAAACTGTACACAATCCACAGCTCAATATTTCCTCCAGAGAGCCGCCTATAGCAATACGAACAAAGAACATGGCTGAGGCTCTTACGACCACCCAGTGTGTCCCTGCTCGCCTGTGACCTTTTCCATAAGCCAAACTCAGAGCACTGTGGTTATATACAATCGAGTATAAATAGCCATGTCAAATAAGTGCCAATTTTTGTAAAAAAAAATGTGCAACAGAATAAGATTAATGTTAGAAAATCAAGCAGCAGTGCAGATGAACCAAGTGTAGCATAGATCAAACACAGCAGCATTAAAATACAATGTTTACACAGCGAACAAGCATCTAATCCAAGAATAATCCCCCAGAGAGTTACAAAAGTAGAAAAGCTAAAACTCAAAGTAAAAAGAAAAGAAGGAAGCATGATTTTTGTCCAGGAACAAATATTGTGGAAGTAAGCAAGTATGTTCATGTAATAAGCTAAATCTGGATATAACTAAAACATAATGTGTTATAAATCAATTGAATCTCCTTCTCGTGCCGGATGTGACCACTGGATTAATAGCGTTTCACTGTGGAAAGATGAAGACATTTTGTTTTGTCTGGAAGGTGACAGATCTCAGGGGTTAAACACAGCCGATTTAAAATCAGGCAATGCTAAATTGCGATAAGGTCCATGAGATCAGTGGCTGTTATAGCAGGCCAACCCACACATCTCATTATTTTTTCATTAGGCCCGGCGCTCCCATGATTTTAGAACAGCGACTGTCCATACAATCACTATTGTTTATGTCAGGCGAAGAAGCTTAATGGCCACCATCGAAACTGGGGCCAGAGCCGTCTTTTTAAATTTCAAAAATATTATTCAGTTTTCAGTTTTAATAATGTCCTCGGCTGCCTGAACAACACGCCGAACAGATGATAACATAAAAGCCCAGTTCTCCTCTAATTCAAAGAGGCTGACTCAGATAGTTTTTTTACGCAATGAGCAACAAAACAAGAGACAGAAAAACAGAAGTTTCTTTTGTTTGGCAAAACATTGACCTGACTATTTGATTACTAATTTAGCATCTGCATTAGCGGTTAACAAAACCCTCGCTGGTAAAAGATCACCAGCGATGTCGGTTTGTGAGGGAGTGGATGAAACTCCATGTGCGCTTGGGAAAGCTAAAGAACTGACATTGACACCAGCAGGGGATTAAAGTAACACACTACAATATTGCCTCAGCAAAAAGTGGGAGTAGTGGGAAAGGAATGTGAATAGTGATTCGTCCGTGATTAAAAAAAAAAAGGGCAAGGGGGCGGGGGGTGAAGGTAAAACAGTAATGCCTTTTGTTTTCATTTCATATCATCTTACCTCTGCTGGCTCGATCCACGTGCTCCAGATCATCTACAAACTTGATCACATCTGGAAATTCCTCCTCACATACTTGTGCCAGGAAGTGGAGTAACGTGGTCTTTTGGTCGGCTGACTTGGTGTCCTTTAGCTGTTGTAAATAAAAAAACAAATATACAGTTAAACACAAACTCTGTGACAGCAACACTTTTTCCAGCGTCAACAGATTCTGTAAACCGCTCTAATTGTGGACACGCTGATAGCTTAGCACCAGCTGAGAGATTCCTAGTTTAACCCCGTTTCATGTTCAAGAATAATGTGGATGTGTATTTTTAATATATTATGCATGATAGGTTATGTAGTAAAGGCAGGAGATGAGGTCTTTGATGTAATATCAGAAAATGCTTCTTTTCAACCGAGCTGGCCCGAGGCTTGCATCGCTGTCTGAGTTTGATTGACAGCATCTAGCAGGCTGCCAGAGGGCCGGTGTTCCGCGGCGGGGAGGGAGCGACAAAGTAAACAAACTTGCACTGCAACCTTCCATGTCGTGGCTACACAGAGCGGAGTGGTTTTGAAGAGTAAGTGCCGCAACCGCTGCTCCACCGGATCGAAGCAGCGTTTGCAGGTATGTTTACGCGCTGTTTAATGGACTGCAGATAATCAGCTGTGTTAGATACCATTTTTTTTTGTGTATTAGTTATCTGTGTCTGAACAGAAGCTCAAATTTGTATTTAGCAGGAAAGCTAATGTTGGCTGGGCTGCTATCTGACAGAACACTGACAGATTTATCCAAGATTTGATTGGCCGTATTGAAATAAGCTCTCCTGCGTGAACGTAAACCCATCAGCGCTGATGGATATTGGAACAATATACCATTTAATTATGGCCAAACTTCAGGGGCAGATGCCATTATGACACCAGATATATAGACACATGTACTATATACACTCACTTGCCAGTTCATTAGGCACACTAGTTAAAATAAATGTATACTTTAATGTGACAAAAGAATCTAGTTCTTGGCGTTTGACCTGTCCACACATACAAACTGGTGAGTACAAAATGTACAAAATAGTGAGCGGGCAGCTGCATGATGCACCACCCAGGAAGCTCAGGGGGCTGGGTGCCTTGCTCAAAGGCACTTTAGCCATGGATGCTGAGGGGAAAGCATTACTCAGTCACTTTACCTCCACACTATGCTGTAACTCATTGGATTCAAACCACCGTTGCCAAGCCTGCTTCTAATATAAGACTCCTGCACAAAATCTTAGCTTCATGAAGGTAATATATGGCAATATGAAGCATTTGTTTAAAATAAATGAGTGAGTGTATATAGAAATAGCCACTTTATTCTTACTCAAAGGAGACCACAATGTGAGTGATTTACTGACCACATACAGAGAAGGAAGATGTAGAAGACAAACAGATGCAATTTCCTTTCAGTTAGACTTTAAATAATTTTGCCACTATTTTTCAGTTCTATAACTGTATTCACTAGATGTTAAGTGCCAAAGGAACATGTGTCATTGTCCTCCATTTAGCTACCGTTAGCTCTCCTAAGCTCTGGCTTTATAAATGCTAAGCAATGACAGAGCCACGGATTATTTTACGTCTCAAACTCATGCAGCGTTTTAAAATGTGATGACCCCTGCACTTTGCGTGCCTTTGTCACCCACGCGCAGCAATTCTTCAATTCCTCTGATGAATTCCCTTTATTTCTCTTTTCCAGTCTAATTCCAAGACGTCTCTCAGTATCTCCGCCAACCATCCCCCCCGTGGAGTGTGTTGCTGTGTATCTCTCTAGGTGATCTATTGGTAGACAGCAGTGTACTCAGACCCGCTGGGTTTAATCATGTTTGTATTATCTCCTCTAATCAAACATTCTCATCTCTCTTTTCATTTCTGCTTTTCCTGTTTGTTTTTTTTTGTTTTTTTTTGGTTTGGTTTTTTTTCAAAAGCTTCATGTGTTCGCTCACAAAAGGTCCCTGAATGAATTTAGATGGATGGTAATCATAGTTGACAATGTAAACATTTTCTTTTTTCCAGTTGGGCCGGGTGCAATTTTCCTGTGCTGTGGAGTGTGCCATGGAATTAAGTTGTCAAACTCAGGGGCAGGCACGGAGGTGATGTCTTCCTCTATATATCCTGCCCGCGACATCGACTCGCACCTTCGTCAGACGACACACGAGCACAAACGCAAAGACAGGCTGGAACAGTAGCTTTGTGCTAAACACAAAATATAATCTTTAACAGACCTCTGTTAATTGATTACATTATTGTCACACTAATGCAAGTAATTCATCATGTGTGGATGAATCACGTTTATCTTTGCACATACATTGGTGTTTATATGAACATGAGCATCCAAGTCTAGCAGGGCGATGAGGTGGCAGTGACTAATGGCTGCGAGGGTTGTTACTGTGGAAACTGCAGTGTGTGTGTGTGTCTGTGTGTGCCAACAGCTGTAATGTTGGCACACACACACACACGCACTGGAGGAAGCTCCCACTCCAGGATTACACTCTGTTTTTACTATCATTATCACACAGGGAAACTTTCAATTCCGCCTTCGTGTCACATAAAATCCACAGGTGTTTGCCACATCTCCGCCCTCGAAGCACGGGCAGTCCTGCAGGGTGTGTGAAATTTCGGAGGGATAGTGGACACGGCCTCAGTTATCTATTCTGAGCAGGTGAATGTGAATAAAGTACTCCCTGGGACTCTCCTGTCTTGTGGGGCTGATAGTGTTCAGTCAAATTAAATGGTTTTAAAATAAAATAGTCTCATAGCAGCAGCCATTTTGGATCTGATAATGCTCAGTCAATAAAACAGAAAAAGAGGCATAATACACCAATCGGGCATAAGATTATGACCACCTTCCTAATATTGTGTAGGCCTCCCTGGTGCCTCCAAAACAGTTGTGACTCATCAGAGAATGGACATGGGCCTTCTGAGGGTGTCCTGTGGTGTCTGGCAACAGGATGTTGTTAGTGGGGGGGGCTTTGAGGGGAGGGGCCTCTGTGGATCATCCCACAGATACTTGATCAGTTTAGGATCTAGTGAATTTGGAGGCCAGGTCAACACCTTGTGCTGTTCTTCATGTTTTTTTTTTTTAAGTTGTTCCTAAAGCGTTTTTGTGTGTGTGCCTGTGTCAGGCTGCATCCTGCTGGGGATGGCTGCTGCCATCAAGGAGTGTCATTGCTATGGGGTGGGGGTGTCTGATCTGGTCTAGGTGGGAGCTACATGTCCACATGAATGAATGCCAGGTCCAAAAGTTTCCCAGCAGAACACTGAATTGTCACAAGATGGTCAATGTTATTTACTTCTCAGTTGGTCATAATGTTGTGGCCGATGGTGTATTTTCACCTTTCCTATACAGCACCATTTGCCCATCATTATTCCATTGATTTTTACCAAATTATAAATGGTGAAATTTTAAGAAACATACAGCAAAATGTAAAGACACATGTACAACACAGACATGAAATGAAACCAAACGGTGAGTCTATATTGTATAGTGAGTGTTTATAGGTGTGAACTGAGAATGCAGTGTAAAGAATGAAAGAATCTGGTCTAAAGAAAAGGTTCATTGGCCATCGAGGATTATATCATTTCTGTTAGTTCTTTTTTTCACAGCTGGGGAAAATATTTTATGAGCTTTACAGACCATGCTACACTCATGTTGAACCACTGCCCCTGGAGGGATAAAGCACTACGTACTGCAGATGAACAGTCGTTGGTAAGGTCAACGTTTCAACCCTTACCTTGCAAAGGGAACTGAGATCAAAGCCATATGACTGGGCATTTCGAGAGCCCGCGTTCATGTAATTCCCCAGCAGCAGCACCAGCTCCAGCAGGCGGCCAAAGGAGCGGCTCTTCCTGACCTCATCGCAGGCGGCATTCACGGCCAGGATGTCTGGACGCAGGTTGTGTACGTGCTCCTCGAACTGTAGCCGGAAGAGGATGTGGCTGAGGCGAGGACGCAGCCGCTTCACGCTGCTCATCTGTGAGAAGAGAAAAGAAAGAAACAAAAGAGGTGATAAAAGAATGATAAAAGAGGGAAATGATAGAAAAGAGAATGAAGCAAAGATGTCAATGAAGGAAAACTACGTCAGGGAACGTAGTCAAACTTAAAATAACTATAATCGCACTTTTGGCCCACTCTCGCATTTAGCAAATCTAATTTAAAAGACATTTATGCAACCAGCGTGTTGAAGAGTGTTGCTAGGCAGTAGTAATAGATGCTGGCAGTGATTTGATTTGGGACCCAGGTCTGGTAAGTTAATTGTGGAGTTAGTGTCCATATAGGGCAGGCAGTGAAGGGGGAGGAATATACAATAGCCTGCCTTGGATTACCACTCTCACACAATTAGAGAAAATTGGAAAATATTGCATTGGGCCCAGGACCTGGCCACAGCAGTGATTGTGTATGTGTGCGGGGTGCGAGGGAGGGGTGAAGGTTCCAATTGTCTGTTTCACACAACAGCTGGCTGTGCGGTTTGATGTCCTCCATCAAGGGTTTAATTATAGCTAGTGTAATGTTATCAAATGACTATTTCAGTCAGCGAAGTGTGTGTGTGTGTGTGCCGAGTGTTTGCATGAGAGAATAGGAGAGAGGGGAAATAGGAGAATTATATGGCAAAATTAAGAAATAACAAAGCACACCAGAACCAAACACAATGCTGAAATGAAGAGATGGGATAAATGCTGTGGTTAGGTTATTGTAGTGAGGAACAAATTACCAGGAGAAAGAAAAAAGAAAGTAAACACACCAGAGCACACAGGCAGAGTGAATGCAGCCGATGTTTCCATACAGGCTACAGAGAGGGCATTGGGAAGTTGTACTGACAGGACAAGGAGATCAGTAGTAACATCACAAAATGAATGAGTAGTTATTGAAAACGTAGCTTGTATATTACTCAGTCATACTTCCATGAGGTGTGTGGATGTTGAGAAGGAAAAGAGAGATCTGTTGACAAGAGTGTCAACACTGAATTTAAATATTACGCACCATATAGTGTAAAAGTAGTTACAGTAAATATTTTGACTACTTGTGATAAATGTCGCATGGAGTGTCAACAACTATTTAAATCCAAGATGAAAGACTTCAAGTCAAAAAAAAAATAATTAAATAAAAAAAAAAGTGCCAGCTCTATGGATGGTGACTACACTTGAGCCAGCAGGATGCACATATTGGTAAACAGAAGCCCCTTTTCACACAAGAGATTGCGATATAATGCCACTAAGAAGACATCCTCATTATGATGTCTTTGCACATTCACGCTTAAAACCTGGCATGGCGATGAGCCAATGTGCACGCTGGCGCCACAGAGCCAGAGACATGACATGTAAAAGAATGTCTGAGTCCAGGGTGGCGTATCCCACCATGTCGCTTCTCGCTTTTGCACATGCGTCAATTTGGCTAGGGGAGAAAAATGCTTTGCTGGAGCAATGGGGCAAAAAAAAAAAAAAAAGCGTCCACAAAATTTGCTTCGTTGGGAACTGATTATGCCCTGTCAAAGATCTGCCGGGCAAATCAAATTGTTTGGGTGGGCTTTATGTACTGATGGACAGAAGAGTAACAGCGATGTAGTCGTACGAGTCATCTGGGCGCCGTGTAGTTAAATTGCTCTGACTGTAGAACAATCCACTTACATGCAGAGTTTTTGTTTTTCTCTGCATCAGTTGAAACACGCCCCATAATATAAGTCGTGGTGCATTACTATACTCATATTCTGATTGAAAATTGAGTCTGGCTATGTCAGGCTAGGGCAAAACAACACCACAACGTCATTTATGTTATTTGAGACCATAGACTGTATATAAATATGGACAATGTGTCCTCACTTCCTTGCATTGGCCAAACTGACGGTAGTTTCCGGGGATACGTGCGGCGCCATCTTGACAGTTTGGAGCTAGAGAGTGGAGCCACACGGAGCCACGTTACCGATGACCTGCCCACACTTACGCCAGACTCATTCGCATTTTCATTAAATTAATACTGCACTTTGCTGCTTTTTCCAAATCTCACAGTCCTACGGGACCACTTCACAGAGCGGTTGGCATGGCAACTTGTAGTCATCATGATGTCACATCCTGTTTCTATAGCATCAAATAACTAACTAAAACTAAATTTATTACAAAAAAGTAGTTGAACATACATCAGCATTATATTAACACCATCCTTGAAATACATTTATTTGATGGAGTATTTTAGTGTTTTGTTTGGCCCAAGACTCATCCACTAACATGGAGGGGGTGGAGCTTATGACCTATGCTGCAGCCAGTCACCAGGGGGAGCTCTATTTGCTTTGGCTTCACTTTTGAGGAGCTGTTCCATTGTCCATCTTTATACTTTCGCTTGTTTATATGTTTACTACAATGAAAGAATCAGGTCTATTTCTTAGAATAGGCTTCAAGACAGATACCACACACAGGGTGAAGTTCAAACCAAGTGTGACTGACAGTTATTGAAAATTAGATCAAATGCATGTGTTTACAGCGGTAAATTAAAATTTCCCTTTGAACCTGAGCTTTTTTGATAGGTGGAAGCACACAGGCTTCCTTGGGCCCACGCAGGCACAGTAGCAGAAATATATTATATAAGGTTCTTTGTTCAGGTGCCTGCCTGATGAACTATATACAGCAGACTCCTCCTCCAACAACCACTTAGTCACTGCATTTTCAGATCCCTTGGTGAATACAAAACAAGGCGAAAGAAAAACAAACAAACAAAAAAAGATTACTGTATATTTTTTCAGTAACTTACATGCTGGGCAGAAGCACAAAATAAATGAAAACTGCTTCACCCCTCATGTATAATTCTGAATAAACCTCCTCTGAAAAGTCTTTAAGAAAATGATGCACACATAATTAGGCAGCAGTGCTGCTCTTTAATGTGCATAAATTAGTCCATCAGTCCACAGGTGTCCTGTCTTTCATCTTAAGGCTTAAATAGATAGAATTTTAAAAAGCTAAGGATTATGGTAATCACATGAAAGTGCGTCGTGTGTATAAGCATGTGCATATGTGTGTTTGTGTTTTAATAGGAAAAAGAGAGACACTGAGAGTGATGCAAATACAAGGCAATGTTACATTTACTATAACATTAAAATAGCTATGAACCACGTCTACAAAACTGTGCATAATTGTGTTTTGATGAACTATTTAATTCATGTTACACATAATTTATAATTTGTTTAGAGTAGAATATCAGAGGTCTTTCTTCAAAGAAAACTAAAATATAAAGAAAAATCTGTTTTCTAACCCTGCTGTACACACGCTTGTTATTAGAGCTATAGCCATTGTTTTTATGAAGTCATGGGGGGCAGTTTCTCAAAGAATACTAATGGTGTGGGGGCATTATTGCTCAGCCTCACAAGTTTTAATCTGCATCAGGCTTTGTTTTAGGGTAAAGATTGCAATTAGGCTGGGTTTAGGGTTAGAAAAAGGATTAGAGAACACATCATCTCAATGGAAGGTCCTTACAAAGATAGAAACATGTGAACGTGTGTATGTGTGCTCTTGTTTAGCTATCTTTCTGAGGACCGGTCTTTATTTTTATACCATTGGAGTGAGGACATTTGTGCAAAGTGAGGACATTTGCCCGGTCCTCACTTCTTCATAACTCTGTTTGAGGGTTAAGAGTCAGTTTTAGGGTAAAGGTTACAATTAGGTAATGGTTATGATTAGGGTTGGACACTGAGATGAGACGGTTATAGTAAGAGGCTAGGTAAATCATTATGTCAGTGAATGTCCTTACAAAGATAGAAACATGTGAGTGTGTGTGTGTGTGTGTGAGTGTGTGTTTCAGTGTGAGTGTGAGTACTCACCACAACCCCAAACTGTTCAGGCTCTGACAAATTAGAGTACTCGTTTTTGTACTTGGCCAGTGCATTCAGCTGCTCCTGTTCTGGTAGGTGCTTTACAAGGTTCTAAAAAAAAAAGAGGCAAAAAGCGAGTGAGAAGCAGCACAGAGGAAGGAAAGCAGTGTCAGCCATGATACACAACACACTTCAATTTATTAATTATACTTAATTATGAGGGTTATATCCTCATCATTTCCGTGATTCAATTTATTAACCTTGTGCAAAATGTAATCATTTAAAGTGTCCAAAAGTTAAGCTGTTTACACGGCTATGTGTGGGGTTTCAGTAACTGTGGGCACATTCACAACATTTACAAGGACAATTCTGCCTGATTAAAGACAGAGAGACTCCAGCTTTACTGTTTACATGGACGCAAAATGAACAATCAGATAAGATATGTGTTTACAAGCCACAAAGAATCAATCAGAACATGACTATTTTGACACGTCCAAAGTGGTTCTGCCCAATACAGAACATCAAATCTGCCGGAAATATAATGGAAGAAGACACTCAATTCAAATGAAAACTTATTGTCATCGGGTCAGTCTGGTTACATTTAGAATGGGCTGTAAGACTAAAATTTTCAGTACAAGGCCTGTATAGCAATCTAACATATTTTAGTTCCATTTGTTCTCTGTTTTGGTGGGTTTTAGGCATCTTAGTGAGTTTTATTTTAAGGAAAAAAAAAAAAAAAGCTCCAACAAATACTGCTGCTGTGTGGCACATATTTAAATAACTGATGCCTGAAGTCACAAGTAATATTGTCACATCCATTACTATTCCCATTGATGTACTATTCATTAGTTAGCTTACCCACCGCTAACTAATCAAAAGTCCTTCAGGCCTTCACTGACTTCATCAGCATTTAGTGAATAATCCAAAAAAAAAAACGCCATTACAAAGTAATTTTCACAAATTGACATTCAATCTGTTTTAAATAAGCATTTTATTCTTTCCAAGTCTTCTACTGATCTTTTTCAATTCATCTATTTTAGACATGTGTTTAATATGTATTTTCCAATTTTAAGAGACGGTTGGTTGTGCATATACAAGTACAGTCAATATAATTAAAGTTAATTTGAAATTAAATGTCATTAAAATGAAAGTATTTTTACTCTCCTTACAAAAACAGTATGAAAAGTATGAAAATTATGAGAAAAAATTTACTCCTATGACATTATGATCAATATCTTAAACTAAACTTTAAGACTAAACTTGTCTGTCCATGAGGGAGAGCTGACAAGTAGTTTTCCTATGTTAAATGTTTGTTGGTGACAATTCTTTAAAGCGAAATTTAAGAGACGGTTAGCTTCATATATTTAAAAATCCACCAGTTTTCCAGCATCAAAGCAGTGTTTGGACTATTACAGTGAGTTTTGTCTAAATGTTGCTGTTGGATCCTAATCAGTTGGTTTTCAAAGAAAAACTCCCTGGAGCAGATGCTTATGGCTAGTATGCAACACAGCTTCCAGTTTGTGTTTGCGCATATAGACCTATAAAACTAAACGATGTAGGGAACCACTTTTTGCAGATAAATAATACAGCTGCAGGCGGTTGTGGTCATCCTGACAACGATACTGAGGAGTTTGCATATGGGGAGTTTGCATGTTCTTCTTGTGCCTGCAGGGGTTTCCACTCACAATTCATAGACATGAACAGTACGTTTACCGGTGATTTTAAATTGGCGGTAGGTGTGCATATGAGTGTGAATGAACCTCCTCCTGAACCTTATACAGGATAACAGATAGGGTTATAGGTAATGATGGATAAATAACACAGCTGCACTTCAATCATTAAAGTCAAATCATATTGAACGCTGTCTTTGCTAATTAATGACAGATTGAAGAAAACGACACCTTTCCTAATTAGGGCAACTCTGCATAAATCTGAACTTCTGTTGAATGTTATCATTTATAGATACCATGCTAAAATATGTAATGATTTGGTTTTAATAAAAGTTTAATAAGAAAAGTTCTGTTTATTATACAGTGGTTAAGCAAAGGATTCATGGTCCACTTAATAAAGTGAATAGATTAATGGACTTATTGAAATAATAATTGATAAAACTGATACATTGCTGCAGCCCTAACTCTGAGTCAAGAAGAAGCTGGATAGTCCATTTTGTTAAGGAAAAAGTAGGTTCACTGTATAAATATGCAAAGGATATGAGCAGCATGCTATCGAGTCGGTCAGACTGCATTAGGAGGTGGCCTGATTCCCACTGTTGGATCTCAGCTGGGTGTAAATGCAATCTATAGAGCATGACCACATTCTCAATAATAAATCTACCAAGCAAGCCGAGCACCAAGTGTTTCCTAACTTCGCCTCTCCCCACTAATTAAAGCAAATCAAGCAGAAGCGACAAGTAGTAATAGCAGTTTCTCAAACGTCCTCCCTCACAAATAATCTCCTAAAATCAATTACTTTAGTCATTGCATTGCTGGTGAGAGACAGAAAGAAGCAGAGCAGAGAGAATGATAAAGACGGACAGATAGCCTTTAGTTACTCTACTTGTTCTTAGTGTGGGTTATACAGAGGGCATAAAAACAAGGCAACAAAGCTGAGTGGTCAAGCAATTACAAAAGAGAGGAGCAGAAATAATTAAAAATAAGTTAAACATCAGCGTAGCGCTTAGTTATTTATTTATTTGCTCGTTGACAGATTGCCTGGGCTCACCAACTGCTTCAACAGCTGCTGTACTGCAGGCTTTACAGGTGCCCAGTGTTTCTGCCTGAGGCTACACTCTGTTTTTTTTTGAGGTAGACAGCTAATCAAGACAATATACAAGAGTTGGGCCATGAGCCTGACCAAATGCGTAGGAGAAGAGCAGGACTAAAAATATGCGTCCAGGCTTTAGGTGAAAAGCTGCACGATGTAAGTTGAGCTGGTTTTTAATATTCTTTCCATCTAATAAGTTAGGTAGGGCCCAGAGTTAAGTTGTGCAAGAAAGTCATCCACAAAAGCTGGATAAGTATCTGAAGCTCTAGGCAGTTTTACAACTTAATGTAAATCTTCTCCAACCTGGATCATAGGTTCAGTGAGCTGCTCCTCATCCACCGCCACTATCATGCGACGGATATCCTGATAAGGGATACGGAAGGAACCCAGGAAGATGGCTGCACACACAAAAAAAGAAACAAATATAACACAAATGCTGCGGTAAATATAAAAATGATTCACTGTGGAACATTTAAGTGGAAAATTTCTGCGAGCTGGTACAAATAAAAAAAAAAAAAGTAGCAGAAAAAAAGAAATAGAACTGAACAGCTTAAGAATACATGAAGGACATGAGATAATAACCAAAGAGGAATAAGATCTATGACACATCACTTCATAAGCCAGTCAGACATGAAACTGTTTTGGAGAAATTGATTTGGAAAATTACACCGGCTTAGCGTGCATGAAATCCTCAAGGAAGAACTACGACTAGGGACAAAAATGGTAAATGCGTTGTCAGGATAAGTCATTAGTCGAGCCAGTGGAACCATCAAAAGAAAAACTAAGTTAAAAGATGTGTGGCTTGGCCAGAAGCCAGATGATGCAGAACTTGACAGATTATTGGGAATCTTTGAAGGTAAAAACCTAGCGATATAAGGAAGTGTTCTATATTTAAATGTGTCAAATTTACATGATATGCAGCGGAACTGAAAGAAAATTATTTTTAATTTAATGTCAATTAAGTGCATAAAGCTTTATGAGATACAGACGTTGGTGTGCAGGGTTTTAAAAGGTACTTGGTCAGTGGTTTTGCAGGTTATATACAGGATATAGCTGATAAGTACTTAAAATAAACACCATGCAGAAGGAGTGAATCAAGACTGATCTTTCACACCTGTTCAACGTCTACCGCAAACCCAACTCAAACGTTAAAGATCGTCACTAAAGCATGTCTGCTGTCTGGAAACCTACGGAACAGTGAAAAGATTTAAATTAAATAGTTTTACGATGCTGGACCAAGCAGAATTGTGATTTAGTTCTTGTTGCAACAGTGTGAATATTCAAGATACGCCATAAACCACAGAGCTATTTATAAAGATAATTAAGTTTTATTAGCTGGTTAAACCATCCAGCTCTAAGTGTTGTTTTTTTTTTCTTCCTTTTTGTGACAAGAGCAAATATATTAAGTGTATTTGGTGTTATTTATTTTGCACAGTGAAGAAGGCTCTCTCGTCTTGTGTTGTAAAATAAAAATGAAAAACTTTAAGGAAGAGCTTGGAGGCAGATATTACTTTTCTTGATGCACTGCAGAATTATCAAGCGTATAAGCCTGCATTGGCTTTATTTTGAAGTTTATTGCTCTTAATATGGTTACAAAAACCTACAAAAATATAGATTTATATACATTTTACTGACAATTAATGGAAGGTATTTTCAATCGAAGTCATAGAGTCAATTGACTGACTACCTCACTACCTTCCTCTCCTGTCAAAACACCTACAACGTGATAAGTGCAATATAAGATCCTTATTTTAATCGCTAATGAGATAAAATATATCAGATTGTATTAGATGGAATAAATTTACACTGTGTTTTAACAGTGACAGGAGCAATCAAGTAAAATAACTAAAACCAGAACTCATTCCCAACTTCATTCAAAGCTTTTAGATTCTTTACCTCCTATTGTGGAACACATAAACCGCCTACTCTCCAGTTTTTTTTTTTCCTCCCTCTCCTCTCTCTTGCTCTATAATTTCTGCTGCATGATTTATCACTGTTACTGGGCTGATTAGTCTCATTTTCTTTTAATGCGGGAAACAAAGGTCACAGCTCCCCTTGATATAAGCCAATGAGGTGCTAAGATCTGAGAGTGCTTAAGAGATCAGCTGGAACCTCATTAACGCTGGGTGCTTTTAAAAATGGTCATTTTAAGACCATGCATGCATGTATGAATGTGTGTGTGTGTGTGTGTGTGTGTGTGTGTGTGTGTGTGTGTGTGTCAGAGAGGGAGAAAGAAGGAAAGAGTGAGAGTGAGGCAGGCAGATCGATGTGATCATGCATTTTCATTCCTTAATGGATCCTTAACGATGCTGATTGGCTAAGTGCGAGGAGATGAGTCATAGGTAGCAATGTCCGTGTTCAACGGGAAGCGTTGCCTTGTTTTAATTGCTATAGCAACAAGCGAAGGTGTCACTCATTCCCTGCCAAGAGTCTCTGTTATGTTCAGAAAAATGCATCAAAAAAGGACACAGGTGGTAAATTAAATGAGATGAATGTCAAAATGGGCTATAAGGCGAGTACACTCAAACATGAAATCACACAAGGACATACATGTATATATGAATATATATGAATGTAGTTCTTGGGAGGAGTGGGCTCAAGGGAAACAAATACTTACACAGATTCTGTGCAATCTTCGGATCGAGCACCTTGAGCTCTTTAATTCTCTTCTTTATGGATTTCTTATCCTCCAGATCCTCCTCTTCTTTTTTGGCTGATGAAGACAGAAATACTGAATTACTGTCACTGCACAAAGACACAATTTACACATTAATGCATGCACTTTACTGTACTGCTGACATATGCATGACGCGCACAAAGTCAGACTCAGTAAGATCCTAGTGTCCACATAAAAGGAGAGGTGCAACTAAAACATGTGAGCTGTTTAAACGGACCCATAAACATTTCTTAGTTTTGTTGTGCTTATTTACATATTTTTCCAAGTGGGAAATGACACAATGATGGGATGCTAGCTTCCAGAAAAGCGTGGCGGAAGGGATTATCGGGAAGTGCTGTGATCACACCACTGACGGAGTAAGGTACGACAGAGCCACGGCTCTACCACAAACACAAAGTTGCACATTCAGTAATCAGGTTATAGATGAGGGTAAATCTGTTTTGGGTCACACGGAGACAGGTGGGTGGGATTGTGTTAGCGCTATCGAGGCACAGGAGAGGCACCAAGAGATGTGGATTAAGAACAGCAAACTGAGAAACCGATGAGGAGACACTCGCTGATACACACACACACACACACACACGTGCCCTCTTGAGCCACGCTCACAAAGAGGAGTTCATGGTTGGTTTTAATTATTTAAGACACCAGATTAAGAGAACAAAATGTGCATCCCAGGGGTACGCCGGGTAATTGTCTGGTGCTGTAATTATCGTGTGTGTGGTGAGAGGAGAGGAGAGGAGAGGAAAGGGGAGGAGAGGAGAGGGGAGGAGAGGAGAGGAGAGCACAGGCGCTAATCCACAGGAAAGGTATTTCTGCTGTTCCACATGGGCTCGGTCTTCATTCAGCGATCCCGTATCTAATTAAAAAGTGAAGAGGTATGCTGGGAGCTCCCGCATGAAAAGGCAGGTAGCATGTCCACAAACATGCACACCGACAGCACAGCTCAGCACACGAAGAAACACACAAACACGGCCACACACTGAGCTATCCTTGGACTTACGTGGATCCTCTGTTGGTACATTCTCCTCACAGTCTTTCAGTGTGTGAGAGAGACGGGGAAAATGCAAAGCACACAGGAGGAGGACAATGGAAAATATGTACCGGGGAAAAGGGAGAGGAGAAAGAATGAAGAGAGACATATTTTTTATGAGACGTCACTCAGTCCACTGCAGCGATAAAAACAAAGAGACTAAAGTAAGAAAACAAACAAAAATGGAAAAGGGTTGATTATGCAAGTAAGTTCAGAACACTAAATCATATTTTAAGAATAAAACGAATCGTCTGAACATTTATCAGTTAATTGACCTGTCTTGGTCCACAATGCACAACTGTATTATAAGCTTTGTTAAAGATTAGAGCTATAATCATTAGTCAATAAACCTGTCAGGGCCATAGCAACTATTTTAATAACCAATGAGTCATTTATACATGAATCAGTCTTGTCACTAATGAAAAATATTTTTTTCTTTGGGACTAAACAAGAAATTTGAAAGTGTCAAATTAGGCTTTGGGACATTTTTTATTTTTTTGTTAATTTTCTCATTTTTAAGACTAAACCTTTAAACTACTGTAAAAGTAGATTGAAAGTAATTGCCAGAATAACAAAGAGATAATAATGAATTCCCTTTCTGTTAATGCTGCAGTGATGTTGCAACCCATGGCCTAATCCAAATGTCCACATACTTATATCCAATACATCTTGCATACTTACATTTAATATTATACATCAACAACCTTGAGTTGGAATAATTCAATCAGTGCACCTTATAATAAGATAAAATAACTGATATAATGAAGGACAGCAGACCCTTTGCATTGGCCAGTATAATAAAACCCCTTCTGGTTTCTGCCACGTTCCAACTACTTGTGCAAATATATTCAAGGCAATGCTAGGCATTTTGCTTTAGATCGACGTGATGAATCTTTTTTTTTTTTGGTGTGTAGAACAGCACTTGCTCACGAATGCACAACAGTATCGGAAACTATGTTGAGCTGTAAAATAAATAAAAATGGTAATAAGCATTTATTCCTCTAAAAAGGAATCTCTTCAGAATTTGATTGGGTATTTAGATGCAACCTGAGGAGCCGGTCCTAAAAGCCTCCAGCTTACTGCGTTACGATGATGTATTGATCTACTTACCATAACTCATAACAGAATCTCATTTATTACAACACACACTGACTTTTAAACACAGGCACACTTACGAAACACACAGTAACGGAGTATTAACCACCTTGTTTCGGCACATACACACACACACACCAGGGTGGGTTATACACTAATAATACAGCAAGGCCCGCATCTATCTCTATCCTATAAGAAGGAGTGATAAGATAGAAATCACATTATACAAACACAGACACACTCGCTCACCAGGCTACCTCAGGTGTTATCAGTTAAATCGGCTAATTAGATTGCCCCCTTCTAGCGTCATCCCCTCATCCTCTCTGGCCTTAAAACAGCTCTTCTTCACAGAAGCCCGCTCATTAGACATCAGCCAATTAAAATGTCCCGCAGGGGGGCAGAGGTCACTGTTTAATCAATCAGAGGGAGTGGCGACAGTTGTAGTTATCAGATTGCAGCATCACCCAGGAAGTGGGAAAGATAAGGATACACTTGTGGGAGCAGAGCAGTGGGGAGTCCGCATCACATCACAGGTGAAGCGAAGGCAAGAGAGAAGCGAGGGGCGCTGGCTGCATACGTGCGCCGTGTGTGCAGCAGGTATTTTAAGATCTAATGGCGAGCTCATTTCGCGGCATTAATTTGAGGGAGTTTATGCTTCTGGAATAAAAGCTTGAGTCTGCTTGGAAAGACGGCGTGAGGAAGAATCCGAGCATGAGCTTGACGGAAAAGATATAAGTCGCAAACAGAGCCATCGACTGAAACCCCAGTTGAGATGAGGGCTCAATCGCTAGAGAGGAGAGAGCAGCGCCTCAGAGACAGACACCAACGCCGGGAGAGCAGTCTCAGTTGAAAGGGCCGCTCTGCGCAGTCACAGCACACATAATGTGAGCCATTTACCATCTAAGCATTCACGGAGCCTGTGATAAATGTCAACTTGATTGTGGGACTGTGGGACAAAGTAGGGGGAGAGATAAGTATGAAAAACCGAACAAAGATGAAGGGCTGTCTCAATTTGTTTCACCTCCTGTGTAGTTTAGATTGGGGGCAATACATTCTGCTTTATTCCCAAAATAAGACAAATAAACAGATAAAATTATATTAAATGGAGTTTCTGTCAATAACGTAACTTGCCATACATGAAAGGAAAAAGTTTGAATGTTTAGTTGCAGGGTCGGAGGAGAATACAAAGAATTTTAGAAGGTCTATCCACTCTTCTCACTTGTAATAATTCTACTGACTGGTTTTGATCTGCCACAATTTAAAGACACTTGACAAAAATGTGACAACGCACGCACACGCATGCACGCACGCACGCGCGCTTCCCAAACAGCAGCGTTTCCCACAAAGCAGTATCAGTGAATTGTGCCATCAAAGCACTAAAGGGAGCGTTGGATGAAATAAAACTGCTGTGAAAGAGCATGACTGATGCTGTACATGACAGGCAGGCCTCAGAGACAAGAACGTAACACCTCGACACCCAGCCCCAACCCCCACCCTTCACACGCACACACAAAAAAAATCCCTTCCTTCTTCTCCCCCCAGCCCTTTACACAGACACCAACCCCTTCATCTCATCAGGATGGATTTCTAATCAAAGAAAAAAAAAAAAAAAAAAACGCCTTACAGGAACCGGCCTGCTTTTAGCGCACACGGGCAAACACAAAAAAATTCTAGCACTAATGTGAAATGAAACTATATATACACTCAGTAAGTTATGTTAAAGTCTAACAAGTTATCAGATAAAATAAGAAACTTACAGACATATGAGCAGGAGATGCAAGACACAGAAGCGTATGTGTGCTTCTCCACAACAATCAGGCATAACATTATGACCACTGACAGGAGAAATAAATAACATTGACCGTCTTGTGACAATACAACGTTCTGCTGGGAAACTTTTGGACCTGGCATTCGTGTGGATGTTACTTAGACATATACCACCCACTCAGACCAGACCAGGCATCCCACCCCATAGCAATGGCACTCCTTGATGGTAGAAGGATGCAGCCTGACACAGGCACACACACAAAAACGATTTAGGAACAACTCAAAAAAACATGAAGAAGGTGTTGACCTGGCCTCCAAATTCACTAGATCCCAAACTGATCAAGTATCTGTGGGAGGCACTGGAACAAACCTGATCTACAGAGGCCCACTTCCACTTCCTGCTTCACTGAAAACTTTCGCAGAGATTTCGCCAAACCCGAGTCATACAAATGTTTGTATCTCCGAACTTCCTCAGTTAATCTTTCCTCGATATGTTCCATCTTTATTGATCCAAAACAATCAATTCGAATATCGCGGGGATGGAGAAGCAGCTAGAAATACTAAAGCAGAAATATGCTACTGCCAAGCGGACCAAGCACAGCTCTTGTTGCCAGACACCACAGGACACTCTCAGAAGACCCTTGTCCATTCTCTGATGAGTCACAACAGTTTTGGAGACACATGGCGGTCATAATATTATGCCTGATCAGTGTATATAGTCCATAATTTTATCCGATATTCGTCTATCTTACTTCCTCTAAGGCTTTTCCTCTTGATCTTGATTAGGCCTCATTATTTGTGACATGATATGATGAGTGGACCGTCTCAAGTGGAGAAAGTGCGCAACAAGAGGGCAGCAGTCTTCAAAGGGTAATTAAATCACTGTGTTGTTTCCAGTGGCCAATCAAGGCAGTCATGCAGGTAAAGTTTAAATCACTGCCATTAAAGGGGGTTTCTGTGGCAAGGATAATTCAAAGGGCATCGCAATTCAACGTGCAAACACCACACACACGCACATACATATGATACCCACACACACAAACACACCACTGCCTGAAGCAAAATCCACTATGAGACATCTGATGCACGAGGGGGGGGTGCTGTCGGCAGCAAGTGAACAAATCCACCATTCCGACACATCTGTCAACTATACAGTCAACAGAGGGGGAGATGAACAGTCAGGCCGGCTGCATGGTTTGACTGTTGACTGGCTGTGTGGTCAGGAACCAGCTACCTCCTAAACTTCAGTCGGCCTGACAGGAAGCACCAAAAGACATCAGACACTTGTCCAGGCGTTTCTTGGACCATGCACACCCGACCCTCACCTTCCCCTTATCAATGCACACACTCCACCGCTGTGAATAACACACCGGGACGACAGCTTGACTGGTCTGTTTGCAGATGGACTCTCCTCCTCCTCCTCCTCCTCCTCCTCCTCCTCCTCCTCCTCCTCCTCCTCCTCCTCCACCGGAGTTGCGGGGCGTGCGAGTCCCAGTGAGACGGAGAGAGAGGGAGGATCAGAGTAATGAAGTGAGGAGCTCTGTTGTGAGTGAGCTAATCAAAGTGAACCGCGCAGGGCCACCTCTCCCTGTGATCCAGACTAGATGACCCAGGGCCATAATTAGTCTGAGACTTTCATTCTGATAGCAGCAAATTAACAGACTTCATTAGGCTTTTCTCTTCCCTCCTCCTCTATTCTTGCCATCACTAAAAGCACTCCTGTACGAGCATCTTTAAAAATATCAGTCAACCGCTCTTCATAAAGAAAACACCCAACAGAGGGAGCGAGTAAGTTTACGCACTTAAAAGTAAATTCGCAAATCTGGAGTGAAGTTACCGACCGGACATCAAAAGATTCATAATTGATTAGAAGTCTCTGTTAGTCAGTGTGTACTGGCCTGTGGGGATGAATTCAACTAGCAGCTCTATTCTCAGTGGAGTAGTGCCCTCTAAAGGCCTCCTGAAGACCTGCCAGTGGCCTCTTAATATGTGTGTATGTGCTAAAATTAGTATTTCCTGACTACTCAGTCATATCAGGTATGAACCATTATTATCTCCATTTCATTTCACTCTGACAGCACCAGTCTGATCTCAGCAGTTGTTAAGCCCACCCTAACATTTCCCAAGTCATTCAATGGATTGATGACAGCCTAAATCATTCACCTCTGAATCCATTAGCATTTCTTTTTTTTTTTCCTTCTGTTTTTCTCCCGGCGCCGTAGCAAACACGCCTGTGCCCACTCCTCCGACACTTACCCCCACCCCCAACCCCAACCCCCAACCCCCCCAAGCCCAGCCCCGCGTACACAAACCTACACGAGTGGATGAAAAATCACAGCGGAAAAATAAAGTCGCGAAAGCAAATATGCTTTTAACGAGCCCGCCCATTACTTTGCTGATATGAGAACATAAAAACACAAATTGGGACTAAATTGAAGTGCTGATGCTTGAGAAACTGAGGCAGAGAGAGAGAGGAGAGAAGAAGAAAAAAAAAACAATGGAGGAGGAGGAAAGGAAAGCAAAGGAGAAAACGAACAAGGTTAACCTATCTCAGAAAAAAAGGAAAAGCCAAAGCAAAGAATGAATGTCAATGGGAAAAATGGCATTTTAGGACAATGTCACAGATCATGTAGGTCTTGCAAAACTGTACACAGGAGCCAATTTTACAGTAACGCATTGCATAACAGGATTTGGTTGTATTATGAGTAGAATTCTAAAAATATATGAAAACAGAAGGATGGGCATTTTAAGGAGGAAAAAAATAAATTAAAAAAGACATCCATTCACCGTGTGTACGATGTGATCCGACCTTCCCTTTCACCAAGAATGAAAAGAACCTTTAATGATTATGCATTTGATGAGATCTCTCATAATGGCAGAGATTTTCTGCAGCCACATGAAAAGTCATTATGGAACTAATGGTGTTCTTGAAAATGTCAAAGCAGAAGCATAAAGAGAGCAGGAGGAAGAGGAGAGGAGAGGAGAGAGGAGCGAGCCAGACAGAGACGGAGAAAGTCCATTTGATGAGCACAGATACATACCAGGGGGAGAGCAAAACTAACTGCTCGACAGCATGAGATGGACATCCTGCTGCTACCTTCAGATACTCCGAGTGGTTCAAAACAAACTATATTTAAAGTGTCTGAAGAAACTTTAGTAGCTAATTTAATCTCGTACCCTGAACACAACTAAACTCCATGTGCCTCTGAAGGTATTTTATTTTCATCGAATTCTAACTGAGATGAATGTGGTAATTGGGAAACCCAAGTGTGAGGATAAAGCCAGAGCCCTATAAACAGGAGATAGTAGCCCTTTTGAGGAGTATGGCTTTAAAAAAAGGACCACCTACTACCCTGTTTTGATTGTTATTATTTTTTTTTGTTGTCCTTTTATCCCCACCTTCTCTAGTCCTCGATCTCTTCATAATTCCTGTCATGGTGTCCACCAACCTCCTCCAGCTCCCTTTGTCTTATTGTAATTCCAAAGCCTACAAAGTTCTCTGCACAGCTACTGCTGTAACAAGAAATACGCCCACTTTGCATTCAAGAGACCTAATAAGCGTCACCGCGTGGATATGTTAAGTGGCTCCGATTTAAAAGCAGTCCAAGGGTTATTGTAGCGGAGACTGACAGTAGAGACATGAATTTGAATGATCATGACTGTTTAATGTGTCACATCAGCCCGAGTTTGGCAAGTCACGACAAGCTGTCAAGCTCTTTACCTCCATGTGGGAGCTTTCCCCTTGATCGTGTGCACTTCTAAACCACTATACCAACCACGGGAGCTTAACTCCTCCCACACACGGCCACCATTACCCCAAATATGCTTGCAAAGACTGACAGAGCCCACACAAACATGCTTCCTTTCCAGGCCATTATATTCATATGGAAATGGGCTGTCTAATTATCTCTTACAGTATGCCAGTAGTGGGAAAAGAGCTTGTCTTTTCTTCAACTTTCTCTTTGACAGGCTACATTGATCTGGAGAGGCTGGCATCCACTGAGAACACAGACTTCATACTATGGTAAGTAATGGGGATGTCCAAAAATTTTTTTTTGTTCTCCCCTTATCCGATCATTTAATATTTAGTATCGGGGAATCTAAGTCACAATCAGAAATCTTTTAAATTATTCTTTTTTACGGCCCCCGCTGCTTCATGAATGTTTTTCCTATCTTGCAGTGTGCTACTGTATTTAGCTCATTAAACTGAACAAAATCAATCCATTGTAGGCTAGGTAAAAGTAAAAAAAAATAAAATAAATAATATATTGGCACATATCACAAAAAAAGAAAAAAAAATGACAGAGTTGGATGGTTTTAACTAAGTAAATAAACAGCTAACACACTATTTATCTTTCTAAATAGCTCTGTGGTGTAAAGCTGAATGTAACAGCTGTATGAAAGCCACACAACTCATAAACTCATTAGCAGCTATTGTGGATGTTTTGCTCTACTACTACCATGCAGGGAAACATCCGCATGCACAGTTCACAAATTGCTGTCTGGCTGCCTTCGTTTTCCAGTTGTTACCTTCGCAGATTCTCGGCTCCGCGGTGTACAGCTTAACTTTAACATTCACACTGTCACATCAAATACTAAATACTCTGCTCAGACCAGCATTATAAAATTATATAACAGATATTTTGCTACTCTCAAGCAGAAGACATTCAGGCACCCTAACGTTTTGTTTTGGTTTAGAATGGATGTGAAACAAATACAAAAGACCAGGATTGGCTACAAGCCCAATAATCAGGGCATCCCTAGTAAGTAACATTAAAAAGGGGACATTCAAATACAGATATACAGACTGGCCTGATTGGAAGGACTTCGCATTGAGAGGGGTTCAATAGGAACTCAACCGTATAGATAATTAGGTTAATAGGAAAACATCAGGACCTAAACATATTCAGCCACTTTGCGCGGGGGTGTTTGGTCTGGTCTAGGTGGGTGCTACATGTCTAAGTAACATCAACATGAATGACTGAAACGCCCAAAAGTTTCCCAGCAGAACATTGTGTTGTCACAAGATGGCCAATGTTATTTACTTCTCCTGCTAATGTACAATTATTAAGAATTATTAAGAATCAGATTAAGGCAAATTAGAATCACAGTGTTTGCACGCACCAAACCAATGCAATATTCCTACATACCTAAAGTGTGGATTTATTTAATAAGCGGTCAGCAGTTTCAAAGCAAACAATGGAGCCCTAGTTTCACAAATCCTATGTGCCATGATTGCTTTGTAACTTCTATCACGGCGCTATGTTTTCAAAGAGGCAGTGCACAGCTGGAGCCGAGACATTTTCTTCCAGTTGCGTAACATTAAATATTTTTTGGGGGCTAATAATGTATCTTGAATCCTGTACTGGCCAGGCTCGAATGGCAAGTTACCACTTCAAAGCAATATTTTAAAAATGTAGTGATTATGTACATTCATTATAGGGATATTACAAAGCTAGAGAGGATAATTACAGTAAATGACGCTTCTGAAAAACATTCTTTAACGCACTGTTTCCCACTTCAGTACAGAAACTGAACCCAATTTATGTAGCCTGTTTACATGTCTCTATAAACATGTTTTCTCTTTACACTGTAGTTTATTTCCTTCTTAATTTGGATCACATTCACTGTTTCTTTGCAAGCTGGTTGGGGACATGTACAGTAACTTAAATGATTAATGATTATTAATCGTTATTTTAGATAAACTTTACAGGGATTTATTTCTGCATGCAGCACACACATATAACACCATGTCTAAATTCAGATCTAAGGCTAGACTGCTGCTAAAGGCATAAAAATTATGTTTACCTTAATACATTAACGCCTACATCTATCACGAAAACACAAAAAGAAAAGCTATAAATGAGTTGCTAGAGCTACCGACTTTTGAAATTTTCCCCGTTTCTAACATTTGCATTTGTAGACACCATTTCTATTTCCCTGTCTGCTCGCCTCTCATCCTGCAGCACTGCATCTTTGCACAGGAGGTAGGTTATTAGCAGGTGCTTGTATCCTGAGAAGAAATGGCAAACTGATTCAGTGATCTTTGAGGGTTTTGTCTAATTGGACGTTATTTATTAGACGAAAAGAAGCCGCAGGAAAGGGCAGCTCTCTTCATGCTGTTGCTCATTTTCTGAGCACTATAGCCACAGATCTCTCGCTCTCTCTCTCTCTCTCTCCGTCCTCTCTTGATAAACAGAGAGAGATGGATGTAAAAAAGCTACCGTATTCCAGACGCCAATTAAGACTGATCTACATGGGCTATGAATGCAAGTGTAACAAAATATTTCAATATAATAACATGCAAGTTTGACAAGTGCATATATTTCTGGGAAAAGCAGAAAGACACTTGAGTGGTCAGAAATAAAACTGTATCCCCACAGCATCCAAGGCCTGCACTGTACTTCTGTTTGTAATAAGGAGGGAAGTATTATTCTCAGTTTGAATGGATACATTTGCTTATTTTAGGTTTTCACAATGAGTATCTTCCGTACATGGAACAAACCCCGAATGATTCAATCCCTTACGTGATGTGTGTGTGTGTGTGTGTGCGTATCCAAAGCCTGATAGCTCATCGTGTAACCTAAGCAGCCCCATTAATCGATCTCGTCCCATTTTAGTAGTCATACAGAGCTGAATTATTATTCCTTGTTATGAGCCGCAACAAAACTCGAGCAAAGTGAAGCACTTTTGGAAAAAAAAAAATACTAAAAAATATAATAAAACATCTTAAACTGGTGCTTAAACTTGAAAAAAGGCAACCTCACTGCAAGAGGAACAAAAAAAAACAACTAAAAACATAAAAACAGATGAGACATGAGTAGTACAGTAAAAATGGGACATGTTCCTCATAGCACTTAATTCCCACCTGCCAGTGTCTCTAAAATATCCTGTGATTTTTACCCTCTCTTTTTGCCAACACCCACAGGAAGGCCCCGGCTATACATGTTTTATGTCCATCTATTGACGCTGATGGTCTCGAAGAGCTTCTCCAGAGGCTATCTGTGAAATCACAGAATTTGCTGAAACTTCTGAGAGCTGTCTCATTTTCTCTGGTTGTCCACGAAGTACATTGGCTTGTTTGTCTTTTTTTTTTTTTGTCTCTGTTTTTGATCCTCTAAGGAAAAGAAAAAAACAAGCAGCATCTTTCACTGCCCCGCATTATCAAATGTCAGTGTTAAGAAATAAACGCTTATAGGCGTTTTATACTTTTGCGTCAATGTGACGACAGTCCAGACCTCACGCAGACCCTGACGCTGTAGCCTGACCTCCCCAGAAACGTAACTACGCGTCGCCGCAACGCAGACCCAAAGAGCTGTGATTGGTCCGCTTGGTTGTAGCGTGTTTCTGCTTTACTATTCCCGGCTGCTTCTCCAATTCTGCAATTTTCTAACTGATGGTTTTGGATCAATAAAGATGGAACAAATTGAGGAAAGGTTAACTGAGGAGGGTCGAAGATGGAAACATTTGTAATTTCGGCGAAAGTTTCAGTCGCCATTGTTGAAAGTGAAGCAGGAAGTGGAAAGAAAAATTAACCCGACTGGCAAGACAGACACAGCTCCTACTAGAGTTTGGGTGGTGTTGTTACAGAGCGAGCCAGACTGACAAGCGCACAAGTATAAATGACTCGCACCGGCTACGTGCGTAGGTTACACGTATAGGTACCGCAGAGGTGTTAAACGGCGCTTAAGTCCTAAGATATTACAAAGATTTAACCAAAGTATGTCACAATGCAAAGCGTGTAGTACAATATTTATAACAGTAGGTTTCTTTTCTGCACTGTGCCATTTCTTTATGGCTAATTACAGTCTTTGCTGCAGGATGGTAAGGGAGTTTTCCTTACATGTTAATAAATAAATCAAAATGTCCATTTAAATAATGCAAACAAGGCCACAGAATAAATCCACTTGGCTTAGATTGTAACGGCAACACATAAAACATGGGCAACAGAGGTGAAGGTAAGAGTCCTCCAGGAATCTATGGTTTTAATAGAAATATGGTCAAACGGCATAAAAAAAAAAAGTCACCTGAAAAAACTCAAAAAATACTTTCTCGATGTTTTCTGAAAGGATGAGAGAGAGAGGGGACCACTAGTGAATAGGAGCGCAATGGCGCGTGAAGATAAAGGTGTGCAATGCCATTAGAAACAGACGTGCTGCTGGTATTAATGCCAAAATAATGTTGATATAGAGGCAATTAAATTAATCTGTTTATTCATTTTCCTCCATTCATTCAAACGGGCGCCTTGACAACACAGTGAGCTCAGACACACACAAACACACCCACACACACACCCCCACCCACACACACACACCCACATCTTCAACTTCAGTTGTGAAAAGGCCATTAAAGCTTAGAGCTTTTGGCTGTGAGGACCTGAATTGACAGTACTCCAACGTTACCTAAATATATGCATTATCAATTAGGAACTCGTCCGTTGGCTTATTCTTTAATGCCACGTCATAAATCATTCAAAAAGTATCGATCAGGCGATGTAGGAAGATTGAAAATCTTAAAAGCGTTGACATTTAAACGAGGTTTATAAGAAAAACAAGAAGCGCAAAAAACTGCACTGAAGGCTCATCAGGTCACTGCCATGACATTGAAATAATTTCAGAGCAAATACCAAAGAGGGTTATTCTTCCTTAATTTCTAAAAAGAAAACCTGTTATGTCTGGCTCACCAGAGGGTTACTATCACATATGAACACATCATTTCTGAATTAAGAGTGAAAACAACTCAAGGTAGCACTGTAAGTTGAGAACAAGATATATATATATAAAAAAAAATGATACTAACCTTTTGTTTCTGTTCCAGAGCAAGCCATGCAGCCAAGCAGAAGTAAAGCGAGAGGAGAAAAGTGGAGAACAAGAAGCAGAGCAAACAAGAGAAAGAAGAATAGATGGTTAGTGAAGCATTATTTTGGACATGTTATTGTCAGCGGTGGGACAATCAAGCATTGCACTGAATAGAAAATGATGTTGCAGATCGTAGAGAGTCTGCATTAACACAAAAAATACAATTCTTATGAACTTGGATAGTTTAGGTACAGTTTACATTTCTTTCTTACATTTCAGACCTGTCAAAAGAAGACACAGCAGAGGTTCTTGTAATCACAAAAGTATTAAAAGATTAAAAGATGACTGAAGCAGACATGTTCTAGCAGTGTGGAGTGATTTGATTCAGCAGTGACACTGGTAGCGGATGATGACACTCTGTAACATAATATTACAAATAAACAGATTTCATGCATTAAAATATTAGCAAAAATGTGTGTGATTTCCAGATGTGATGTGCAGAACAGCGTTCGAAAAATGCTGCGATGAAGAATCCGAGACATTCTCTGCTGTGCTTGCAGGAGAGAAAGATGTCTTCAAACATGTAAAACATCTTTCTCATTGCCTTCGAATTCTTTGGTGTGTGTGAATATTTTCTACAAAGAAAAATGCCGCTGCCCAAGTCTGAATGTGTTTTTCAACTGAAAGTAATTCGCGAAACAAAACGCACAAATCCTGTTTGGCACATCTGCAATCATGGAAGCTGAGAAATCACTATGAAAATGGATATTTTTACAGTCGCTTCACTGTTACGGGTCAGCAGACAATTTGTTGCAATGCATTACAATAGCACAACAGATTATTCCTCTCTCAGTTCTCTCTCTTTTGAAGTTCCTTGATGAAGCTCGAAGAAGAACGACTCGCTTCTATCCTTATGGGTTCAACCCTCAGCAAATGAGACAGTAACCACAAAGATATTAAAGCCCTCAGATGTCAAAGGAGCAGATTAAAGCTCAGGGTTCAGAGGCAGAGAGTAAATCATCCTCTTTAATTTATAATCTGCTTTATATAATGATGACAATGAGATAAAACTCTCTTATGGATCTAATGACTGACTTTGGGTTACACCTCTCTATTCAACATTTCAGCACAAAAACTGTATATGTCAACTGTATAGCAACTCCTCTTTTACCAGGCTACTGTCTACACACAACACAAAAGTGTGAGCACTATTTTGTGTGTATTCGTGGGTATGAGATCATAAAAATAAAAAAATCATTCAATCCACAAACTGGGAAACTTTTGGACCTGGCATTCATTTGTGTGGATGTTACTTAGACATGTAGCACCCACCTAGACCAGACCAGGCACCCCCACCCCATAGCAATGACACTCCTTGATGGCAGCAGCCATCCCCAGCAGGAATGCAGCCTGACACAGGCACACGCACAAAAACACTTTAAGAACAACTAAAAAAAACCACGAAGAACAGCACAAGGTGTTGACCTGGCCTCCAAATTCACTAGGTCACAAACTGCTCACATATCTGTGGGATGATCCATAGAGGCCCCTCCCCTCAAAAAAAAAAAACACCATTCTGTTGCCACAGGACACCCTCAGAAGGCCCATGCCCATTCTTTGATGAGTCACAACCATTTTGGAGGCACAAGGGAGACCTATACAATATTAGGAAGGTGGTCATAATGTTAAGCCTGATTGGTGTATGTTCTCACTGTGACAGACTGGCAGCCCCTCCAGGGTGTACTCCACCTCCCACCCAATGACAGCTGGGTTATTCTCAAACATCCCAGGAACCCTCTAAGGGTGATCTTTAGTAGTCACATAGTGTGTATGCAAAGGTTTTGGCAACACTGAGTGGATTACATTTGAGCCAAATTTTAAGAAATTCCTTCAAGACGTTCTTGAGATATGGAGTTCAAGAAAAACCTCCGATGGCCACCAAACTCTGATCACTTAATCCTTGAGTCCAAGTGGGAATTCGTCCAATATTTAATTAAATCCCCTGAAGCCATTCTTGAGATGTTGCATTTGCAATAACTGGAGTGACAGGCAGATGGATGAACTACCTGAAAATGCCGTTAGGGCCTTCAGCCATGACTATCACTGGCAAGGAGGCAAAATATCTCAATTTTCTTTAGAAATTTTAATTAATCTACACTGGCTTTAAACAATCCTTATGACTTGTGTGAGCACCCTCTGATTTGTAGCTTGCAGAACACGGCATTTGAAAATAAATGTTTGAGAGACAAGTCTTTTTTTCTGTGCTTTTGAATGCTTGTGTTGGAGGTTATTGTAATTTGACCTGCTTGGTGAGAAAATGCACTTAAACACAACACGATTTATGTAAAAGTTTACAACTCCCAATATTTATGTGCATGGGAAATTGTCCCACATATGAGATTTAATCTAAATGAAATAAACTAATGTAACCTTTCAGCTATATGCTCTAGGAAAATGATAAAATCTCAGGAAGCCAGTACGAAGAGGGCCGTGCGTGCCTGGAGTTGTAATGTTATGAACTGACCGGCCTCTCACTGGGATAGGACAGAGGAAGAAGCTGAAAACAGATTAAATTCTAACAAGAGTCAAAAGAAAAGAGAAGAATGCCTGCGTGTCCATCTGATGTAAGGTGGGCTTTTGATGGGGCAGTTATTTTATGGCAAGAGGAGTAGACAGCAAAATATAAATCTGGGTTCACTAACTATATAAAAGCAGCTTTAAATCCAGTATATTTAAGTCTCTTGCCTTGGTAACAGGCTTGAAAAGACTGTTTGATTTGTCAGTAGACACTTTTCGACAAGCACAAGTACTAGTGGCTCTATTAAACCTACATTCTTTCCCTCAGGAATTTAAAATCTCTGCTACCACTTGAGTGAAAAAAAAAAATAAATGCTCCAACTGTTCCTTCCAATTTGCCTGAAATGGCTCGTCTCACAAAGGTTAGCATGAGGAGCAGTGGTGAGCTGGCTGAGTTTCTGACATTCCATCCACTATACACAGACCCACTCCACACCTCCTATTTTTCTGGCTTTGAAAAGTTGAGGGGAAGTTTTTATTATTTTGTGAACGCAAGCAGAGGCAGACTAGAGAGAGACTAGTCTTCGGCTATTTCATCTAACACGAGGCAAGCTGTCCACTTGCATGAACAGGCTCCTGCTGAACAGCAGCTGCGTTATAAGAGAGAACCGACAGGGAAGAAGAAATAGAAAGATACACAAAAGAACAGCAGGGCGGATTTGGCTTTCCTGTCTTAGCAGCTAGTTCAGGAGCGATTAAAAGCGACTCCACGTAAAATTAGGAAGGTTTGGAAGGTTTTCATGTGCAAAAATAATGATATAATGTATATTAGGAGTGGCGGCACAGTGGCGTGGTGGTTAGCACTGATGCCTCACAGCAATAAGGTCCGAATCCATAGAGTTTGCATGTTCTCCCTGTGTCTGCATGGGTTCCCACTGTCCAGAGACATGCTCGTTAGGTTAATTGGTGATTCTAAATTGGCCGTAGGTGTGCATGTGAGTGTGAATGGTTGTCTGTGTTTTAAATTCCTGTGTTAGCCCTGTGACAGATTGGCAGCCTGTCCAGGGTGTACGCCGCCTCTCGGCTGATTACAGCTGGGATAGACTCCATTCCCCCCGACAGGTAAAGCAGTCGCAGAAGTTGAATGAATGGATGAATGAATGTATATTAGTAGTAATATGCATCCTGAGCAATCTGACTGCAACTAATCAGCTTATTCATTCATGTAGAAAAAACACAATGATCCCCTTCGATTCATTAGAAATAAGAGTATTTTAAAGTATTTTGTCCTTGTAGCTGTTAACTAAATAATACATAAATCTGAACAAGAACTAAGAAGTTAAATTACTGAATATGAGGTTATGTGTAAATCCCTCATGAAAAATGTATCAGCATGTGGTTAGTTGGTGACGTGCTCATGTTGATGTATACAAACAGCGCAAACTTAATGGCTTTAATTAGCTTTACTGCTTTAGATTTTCTTTTAGAGACATTAATCTACATATGTGTGTTTCCAGTAAGTGAGACAGACTTCATTATGATCTGTTATCATGTATGTTGTGTGTGTGCCCCCGTGCTATCACTCAGGAATCCTTGGTCTGAACAGGGCTTCATATCAAACCTTTTATTTGTCCTCACTTCTTTTACTAGTAAAGCTCTGTGTTGTATGTGACTTAACCATGTCTCTTATTTATAGCCTCTGATAACTGTTGCTTTATCCGGTTAGAATGACCAAGGTTACTGGCAGTAGATCATATCCGCGGTAGCTAATTAAAAGTATTTTCTTAATGGCTAAACTGAAAGGTTTCTCTGGTGGTTAATTTCCAAGCCAATTACACAACTTAATGAGATTCGATAAGTTATTAAAAAGAATTCGGATTTGATAAAATGCTGTCAAAACCACAGCACTACCCTACATGTACACTACATTGCATGGAGGAAAAGCCTCATTGCTCTAACCTCTATATAAAAGTCTATTGAACCTCTGTCCACATCAATTATCACTGATAGGTACGGCAGGATGTGGTATTCTGCACATGACCACAGTTGGTTATGAATGAGGATTGCATTGTATTTAACTCTACAGAATGGAATTGCGATGTTCACCAATTAGGCATAACATTAGGACCACCTTCCTAATATTGTGTAGGTCTCCCTTGTGGCTCCAGAAGAGTTGTGATGTATCAGAGAATGGACATGGGCCTTCTGAGGGTGTCCTGTGGTGTCTGGCAACAGAATGGTGTTAGTGGGGGCCTTTGAGGGGAGGGGCCTCTGTGGATCATCCCACAGATACTTGATCAGTTTGGGATCTAGTGAATTTGGAGGCCAGGTCAACACCTTGTGCTGTTCTTCATGTTTTTTGAGTTGTTCCCAAAGCGTTTTTGTGTGTGTGCCTGTGTCAGGCTGCATTCCTGCATCAAGGAGTGTCATTGCTATGGGGTGGGGGTGCCTGGTCTGGTCTAGGTGGGTGCTACATGTCTAAGTAACTTCCACATGAATGAATGCCAGGTCCAAAGGTTTCCCAGCAGAACAGTGAATTGTCAAAAGACGGTCAATGTTAACGACTTCTCCTGTCAGTGGTCATAATGTTGTGGCTAAAGTGGTGTCATTCCCCAGCTAAAAATCCACCATCTGTCATAGTGCAGGTCCCTGTGCAGTCTCTACAAATAAACTGTCAACATACTGAATCACAGTTGACAAATCCACATTGATAATGAATTATCTTTCACAGGTTCATCTCATTTTTATTATTTGTATTGTGACCCACTAGAACAACCTTAGCACGGTTAAATGTTTTTCCTATATTAAATCCTAATCGGAAGTTTTATGGTTAAATTGCATTATTGCTTGCATTACTACAATATTTAACAGCGATTTCCCTGTGCATGTTCGAAGAGCATGCTTAACACTCATCTATCAGGTCAGCAGATATGAAAATCACTAATGACTCCAAACAGTGTTTAGAATCATTTGAAGTACGGTCGACCTCTGATCCATATTGTTTTATTTAACCATGAAAGAAAACAAGATGTAAGGCTGCCGAGAGGGCGATCATTAAATGATTTTTAAAAAATAAATAGCTGTGCAGAGAACATTTAGCTTACCTTAGGTGCACAGAACAGAAATGTGTTATATAGAAACCTAGTGAATTCCTGCCACAACTAAAGGCGGTGGTAAATTAAAAGGTTGGAAGATCATGTTGGGTTTTATGAATGGGTAGTTTCCATGAAAAGTCTACATATTTGTTAATGCACGCTTTCATTTTTTACACTTTGCTTATTAATGTGCAGCTATTTCATGCACTCGTCATACATGTGTAAATTTTTCCTCCTTTCATACAGTTTCTATACGTTTTCTATTGTCAACGACCGCCGAGAATTCCTTGTATGTGCGAACATACGTGGCAATAAAGACGAGTCTTATTCTGACTGGGTACTGAGTAATTAATCATACAGTATAACGTGAATGTTATAAGGTAAACAAAGAGTTGTTTACCTCTTGTTCTTAAAGAGAGCACAGAAAGCTTCCACCTTGTGTAAAAAACTCTTGGAACATGACCTTCTTTATGCCTAAAGGATAAATCAATATCCACAAGCAAACGCAGAATTTATTAAATTACTTTTTTTTTTTACCCATCTAACATGCAAATAGCCTGCCTCCTGGGCTTAACGATTGCTCTTTTTCACTACAGACATAACCTAACTCACATAAGAGTGACATCCTCTCACTGTTTTGACACTAACTGCTATTATCTTATTATTTCATTTAGTTTGACCTAAAAATTCTTGCTCAAAAGAAACATGCACATATATTGCAGTATGCTGAGTGACATACGAAAAAGTGGGACTGGAAACACATTCCACTTCGAACATAGGTACGCAATTTATACTACTTATACTACTTACTACTTATGAATTAATTTGAGTTTTGCTCCCCCAAATGTAGACCTATAAATTTAACTGAATCTTTCTTTAATAAAGTCTTATTTCTCTTTAGACTTGTCAAGGCCTTTATGGTGGTCTAAAAATCAGTTCAGGGTCCCAATCCAGACTCGATAGTTTGTGTACAGCTGCAGCACGAGGCACAAACATCACGAAAGAATACGGAAGTTTCAAGCAATATGAATGAATATTTAATGAGGAAAACTGAGTGAATACTGTTTCACAGTGTGTGCTTTTTAATGTTTAATGCTGATCCAGATGCTGCTGCTCTTAAGTGAGATGAAACACGGTGCTACACGGCTGTGTTAATAAGAAGACAAGCCTGCATGCACACATGGATACAAGTTCACTGACTGACACACAGCAGCGGCAGCGGCTGGGGTACGGCAGAACAACCTACCAGTCATGAGGCTCCTACAGCCTCCGCTGGGACTGGAAGAAACCGGGAGGAAAACAACTGAGAGAATGGATTCAAATCATGTGAAAGGTTTGATTTTTGTCAAACGTTTCATGCATTTCTCGCCAAATCTAAAATGCATTACCCATGAGCAGTAACAAACCAGGCAGCCTGAACACTGCAGAGCAGCAGTGCGTTTACGTGCTTCCTCAAAAGATGAGAAGTGTGTTTCATGATTACTATAAAAAAATAAAAAAATATGTGAACTTGAGCAGGCTCTGGGTCGTTACCCTTACAGAACGGTATTATTGCCTACTAGTGGACATCCTTCGTTTGCCCTCCCCAGAGAACACCTGTTTGACTGTCTGTCTGCCTGTTCGCAGTTTAGATCCGCCTTCATTATTCAGCACCTTGACAGTTTGGAACTAGGGTGCACTGGTGTATAGTGGGGGGCTCGAGTGCCTTGAGAGGAGAGGCATAAAGTTGTGACAGGCAGATAACACCTGGATGAATAATTCAGATTGGCGTAAGATTGCCGAGGCGGTGACAAGACAAGAAAGAAAACACAGGACATGTGAATAAATCATCAGTGAAGGGACTAATAGACCAAGCGCAGGAGAAGAAAAAAAAGTGATAACATCTTCTGCTACCTCCTGCTCTAGCTTTAATCATTCCAACAACCTTGTATATCGATATGTACAAGATCTTGCCAGCCATAATAACGTGCGATGTAGCTCTGTGGTGTTTTATTATGCAGCATTAGCACAAGAAACAGTGCACCAACATCCAAAACAGCATGACTGCTTGATTCACCACGGCCTGCTGATTGTTAACTGGTAGTGCCAAAGTCACTAAAACTACACATGAAGACTATTTGGAAAGAAAATGGGCGTTATTTAAATATGGCTGTTTATCAGTTCGTTATGATTTTCATATTGAGGAACCTTGTCATTCTCACTTTTAGACAGAAATCTAGGGCAGGCAGATGGACCAATATGCCAGGTAGAAGGGGGAAAAGTAACCACTGTGTCTAAACATATTGTAAATAATTATCTATAGAGGAGCAGAAGTGTTTGGAAATGGTCTGAAAATGTGTTTCTATAAAAGTAAAACCCACAGAAACAACAGTGAAATGAAAGGCGGTATCCGCATTTTCGGCGACAACCGGTGCTTCTCAGAATAAGTGAAACAGCCTGACATTAGATAAGTATATGGAAATGTAATCAAGAGTCTAACCTGTTCTTTGTGAGCCAAAAGTACTTGCAACTCTGTGGAGCAAATCTGGTTTTGCGTACTGGTCCTCGTCAGCTACCACCCAGAAACAACTCTCTGACATTTCCTGGGGACGAATCTAAAAGGGGGAAAAAAAAAAAAACACACACACACACACATCCGCAGTTCAGCAATTTTAGTTGCAGATAAGATAAGATAATCTTTTATTTATCCCATAGTGGGGAAATTTGCAGAGTTGCAGCAGCAGACCTTTTAAGGACAGCGCACACAGGAAATAAAAAGAAGTAAGCATTATATAAGTTTAAATATACATATAAATAGTTATATAATACAGTTACAGCTAATGTAGAACGTTGTTACAAACTATTAAGGCTACACAGGTTAGCGTATTAAAGGATTATTATCTTATCAAAGCTACAAAGAAAAATGACAAGGAGAACAGGATTAATGTCATAAAACGTCCAGAAACACAAAGAGAAAATTTGGTGTTTTTTTTTTGCATCTGTTCAGATTTTTGATGCACATTACAGACCATCTGAAATGTATCAAGTCAAATCTGCATGTAGATGCATATAAGATATTAAGAAAAGCGACAAAAAAAATAAATAAATAAATAAAACATCTGTAAAAGAATCTGCGCTGACAACAAAATCATTTAAGCAGTATTTTCCAAATGAACAGAACTCCAATCTGCAAAGGCTGCCAGCGCTGTACATAGTCCCAGAAAGTCAGCACCCAAACTGTGCACATTTTTGTGCCAGACATCATACTGAAAGTTGTCACTAGGGTCACCGGAGCTGACCCCTAAAGTATATATACAGTTCTGTGGGCTTTATGGACCAAAATAAGACTAAAATGCTTGTGAGCATTGGACTTAGAGGTGCAGTGGTGTCAGGTGAAATATGACACTAGCGAGATGCATGCAGCATCTACCAGACCGTATAAGCTGACAGGTGTTTGCTAACCCAGTACAGTTGTTATTAATAAAGCGTCAAACCAATAACATGTCAACGAATTGCTGCTTCTAGGTTGTGTGCAGGCAACAGTTGGAAGTTTGAGAATCTTATCATGGAAGAAGTTTTGCAACAGCTTTGCCCCAAACATAACCATATGTGTACAGCTGTACCATAAGACAGGTCCTCCTCGTGTCCTGCTAAAAGGTTCACTTGAAATCTCCAGCATATGGTTTAGTTTGCTGAACACCTGTACTGATGTAAACCTGAGATTAAATAATTAATCAAGCCGCAAACTAACATCGCTTGTGCTGTGAACTAACATTGCTCTGCAGAGAACAACATCTGTACTGGGACCGCTGAGGCTGCTCTGACAATAGCATCTGATCATCTGTTATTTTCAATTATTACTGGCTTGGCACTAACGTAAGAAGCTGTTGTTTAATTCTTAGAAAAACATCTGTACTGTTCAGTTGCTGCCAATGAACATCAGGAACAAACGAGGGAGCGGAGAAAATATACCTGGCCTGAATGTTTCTCTAGTTTAAAAGTTTTTCTTAAACTAAAATTCAAGAAAAAACATCTTATTCTCTCTCTTTATAGTGTAGATCACTAGAACCACATAGAAATATGTGATATGACCAGTTATTAGAAACATGCAATTACATTATTGACACCAATCAGGCATAACATTATGACCACCTTCCTAATATTGTGTAGGTCTCCCTTGTGCCTCCAAAATAGTTGTGACTCATCAGAGAATGGACATGGACCTTCTGAGGGTGTCCTGTGGTGTCTGGCAACAGAGTGTTGTTAGTGGGGGGCCTTTGGGTCCTATGGGTTGACAGGAGGGGCCTCTGTGGATCATCCCACAGATACTTGATCAGTTTGGGATCTAGTGAATTTGGAGGCCAGGTCAATACCTTGTGCTGTTCTTCATGTTTATTTGAGTTGTTCCTAAAGCGTTTTTGTGTGTGTGTGTGCCTGTGCCAGGCTGCATCCAACTGAGGATGGCTGCTGCCATCAAGGAGTGCCATTGCTATGGGGTGGGGGTGCCTGGTCTGGGCCAGGTGGGTGCTACATGTCTAACAGGGTTCCCACTCCTAACCTGAAATTATTTTCCAGGACTTTTCCAGGACATTTTCAGCTGCTACAGAGACAAGTCATAATGTCATACACTAATACATTCCCCTGTCCCGCTCATTCTTTGGAATGATACTAGCGACACTGGCACTTTTCAACTTACCGTAGTCCCGAGTTTTGTCTCTAGGCGCAGGGTCTGAAAAGCCGCTAAAGCCAGAAATTCTCTGCTAAAGCTAGTGACAAAATCAAATTTTTTATTTGCTGGTAGTGTCACGTGGGGCGCTGCACTGGCTAGAGGCAGAGAAACTCTGTGCCTTATGTTGCCCAGAAGACATGCATGCGCATAACATTTAACCCGTTTGCATTTGGTCAGAAGGCAGGGGGAGGATAAATAATTTTCCAGGATAACTTAATAATTTCCAGGACATTTGACCTTTTTTCTATTTTTCCATATGTTTTCCATGACTGGAAAATTGGTCAATCATTTTCCAGGTTTTCCAGGTTTTCCAGGATGCGTGGGAACCCTGTCTAAGTAACATCCACATGAATGAATGAATGCCAGGTCTAGAAGTTTCCCAGCAGAACACTGAACTGTCACAAGATGGTCAGTGTTATTTACTTCTCCTGTCAGTGGTCATAATGTTGTGGCTGATAGGTGCATGTTAAGCCTGTGTAAGAATAAAGGAGTGTCTCACCTTGGACCAGTTGAGGCGCTTCATGGAAGTCTCAGGCTTAAATTCCTTCTTTGGCCTGAGGCCATATGGCAGAGCACGGTGGGTCGGGGAACCAAGACCACCCCCAAACCCAGGAGGTGGTGGAGGGGGGGCACCAAATGGAGGAGGCATCCCGGGTGGAGGAGGTATGGCAGCATAGCCAGGTAAGGGAGGCGGAGGAGGGGGAGGAGGGGGAGCAGGCATCCCGGGTGGTGGTGGTGGTGGTGGAGGGGCCGGAGACCCAGCTGGTAATGATGGGGAGGACAACGCTTGTCCAGCATGGGGAGAGGTCAGACCCACGGGTACAGCTCCAAACTGAACAGGCAGAGAATCACACAAGATGTGAAGCCGCGTTCATACCTTGAGACTGGAGTCTTTATCTTTGGTAAAATTAAATAAATTTTCTTATAACAACAACAACATTGTCATTTAAATGCCCAAGACAAAGACAGAGCTCTTTTGGTTCCTGATTAAACTGATGTTATTTATTTTTTTTTATAAAGTAACCAAATATCAATCACCAAATCCCAGAGACTTTAACTTAAGACTCAGCTCCACAATTATTCACTTCTTACTCCAAAATCCAAAAATTCATTTAAGAGACATACTGGGGCAGTTTATTCTTGTTCTTGGTCTCTTTGAGGAATACACTCATAACAAAAAACACCCACTGCTCTCCTTAAATGTACCATCCCGCAACAATTATAGTTGTACAAGAGCATGAGTGTCCTGAAAAAAAAAAACAGTACTTTAAAGTGAACCAAATAATATTTGCTTTAATTTTAAAGTCTAAATGAAGATGGTTTTAATGTGAAAGGATAATTTAGCACAGCTTCAATATTCGGGTAAGCCTATTTATGAATGCTTTATCTTTGGCACTAGTGCAAGCACTCTTCATGATCTTAATTTAATTATTGAATAAAATATCAAATATTCTACTTCCTTCACTCAAGTTGCTTTAACAAACATTTTAGTTTCAAAGCTTTTATGAAAGCCTACGCAGCTTTAAATCTTTGTTCTTTCATAATTCAGCGGTCACATTTTTTTTTTCCTCAGATGTTACTTAAAGACTTTCATTTACCTGAGCAGAAGATTAGAAGGAGTAGTGCTAAAGAAACCTTTCCCCAAACAAATACAATAAAAAGTGCATTCACACGTCGAGGGGAAAAAAAAAAAGAAAAACGACCGAGACCGAGACCGAGGAGAAAAAATGGAAGCAGACAAACTACAGCATCTGCCAAACGTGCAGAGCACACAGTATGCTTTCCCGTCTAATACCACTGTGCTACGGATAACCGAGGCGTGTTCTCTCAACCATCCAGCAAAGGCCAAACGCTCAGAAACAGTCCAGATTCGTTCAGAATATACCCAGTGATTTTATTTTTTTTTTTCTCCCCTCTCTCTCTCCAAAGCTGAAAATCAAATGTTATAACCGGGCCTACAAGCTTTGTAAATTGTATCATACAGAGCAAATGGCTTATTGATCCATGCACCAGTTTTGGATTAAAGACACACACTAAAAGGTCAACCCTGAGCCTTTACTCTGCCACTGCCTCTACAGGGAAGAACACCATTGCTGAATTAACAAGTGTGCAAGAGTGTTGGTGAGAGTAAGACTGACACAGACAAAGACAGACAATGTGCGTGCGTGTGTGTGTACCTGCACTGGCCATTCGAAAGGTACTATTTGAGTATTCATTCTGTGTTTGCGCTTTCAAATTGAAAAATTATCAGGAAAATAAAAAGGAAGTTCTCTTTCCCTTTCTGAGTGTTTAGTTATCTTGCAGTGCCAGGATGTGGGAGCAAGTCTCTGGAGTGTTGGGAGGTGGGGAGGAGGAGGGGGAGGGGGTTGTGTGTGTGTGTATGTGTGTTGAACAGAGCCCCAGCAGTGAGGCTGAAGGGGTTGTCAGAATAAATTGCTTTTAGAACAATTTCCTCTTATGGGATAGAGATCAGAGAATTAGAAATGGCCAACATGGAGGACCGGTCAGTGTTCTCATTAGACTTAGTGTCAGCTAGCCGGTAGAGCAGCCTCCATGTCAAAGCAAACTGCAGGCTCCAGTGGATAAACTCCCCCACCACCCCCATTCACATCCCAAACCTCAAAAATAACAAGAACATCTACTAATGGAAAGTAAAATATAAAGTAAAATACAAATTTTAGAGTGTGTTTTATTGAAATTGCATATATTCTCATCTTCTCACATCCCACCAAGAATTAGACAACTTAAAATGTAGACCGACCTGAGACCTGAAGGCCTGTAGCTCTGCTTGGAGTTCAGTTATTTTTTCTTCACACTTCACCAGCTGAGCTTGTGCCTCCTGTCTGCTTAGATACTCCTCATCAAACTACAAACAGAAACACAATATCCTGATTAATTGCACAAGCACACAATCATAGAAAGCGCTCGAGACCATGAACTAACTCACAGGTTAAAAGTGTCTAAATTTGTTGTGTTATACACGGCTGACATTAATTTTACATCGATAACCTTCGTCTTACCGACTGAATTTCAACCTTTTGTGCACTCATTACTAAGTACAATGCACACTCATACCAATCAAGTGAGTTAATGCCTCTAATCAGGATGCACAACCTGCTGCGGAGTTCAATTAATGACAGCGGCCAATCAGGTTGATCTCAAGTATTGTATAAGAATGTGCCTTTCTGCGTTCGTGTGCGTGTGTGCGCGCTGCAATTTGCGCACTCATTACTAAGTGCAATACACACATACCAATCAGTGAGTTCATGCTTCTAATCAGGATCTACAACCTGGTGGGGAGTTCAATTAATGACAACAGCCAATTCATTTGTTCTCAAGTATTGTAGAAGAATGTGTGTGACATCTGTGTGCTACAATGACAAATACTAAATGAGCGTACTTTTTGTACTTCTTGTACTTATACAGCAAGATCCACTTGTAAGCTAATATTCATGTGCAATGATCATAAAAACGAGCACCTTAATACAGTAGCTCAAACTAAAACAGATATTAAAAATGTGGAGAAGAAAAAAACAAAAAAAAATAAAAGAATATATTTTGCTTCCACATTTTAAACTCTAATTATTATTCTATATTAATTTCATATCCTGCAAAACACTGGTAACTAATGACTCCAATTTTACACTGTGTTTGTAGTGTTTATGACCTTGAGTTATTTTAATAAGCCAGGAGTAGTCAGTGTTGTGCTTATTAACCAAAATGTGTTATACAACAAACTAGTAAAAATGCCATTATGCCATGTTTTTGCTTTGACTCAGTGGATGTGCAGTAGAATTGAAAACAGCATTTCAATACTTGCCTTCTGTGCCAGTTCCGAAGCTCTCTGTTCATACTCATCTATTCGAGCTTTATCCACACACACCTCTGAAAACAAATAAACAGGGTTATCTGTGAATTACCGGCGCTACTTCGTGAAATCTTTAACGCGAATAAGCTGCCAGGAGCGCGCTGCTTGCCTAAGAGGTGGCTGAAGTCGACGTCAAGGCGCTTGCGGTAGCTGAAGTCTGGGTCAGTGCCACTGCGGTGGAGCACGATTTGAGAAACGCACTCCTCGATGATCTTAAAGTACTGAGGCCTGGGAGTCGAGATAAGTGTGACGAGAAAGTCCAGACAGGAGAGAGTGAGGAAATGAAAAAAGATTTATTAGCAGCAACTTATCAGAAACAAAGTTTATATTCTACATCCTGCTATTTTGTGTACTGCACTGCTGCACTTACAAGAAGGATAAAGTCAGGAGGTACTCTTAAAGATACAAGAGATATTGTCTGTGTGCTCAGAGCCTACTGGTTTAAACTGCCATTACACAGTTAATATAGGGCCCTAGAATTTTAAAAACAAGCATAACACTTGTACTTTTGAGATTCTTTTAGTGTTGTACTACTTAAGAGTCTGCAGGAAACGCAGGGCAAAGGGAACATATAAAGGAAAATATAACAACATAACAGACTCAAACCACAACAGGAGGCTCTAGGTTGCTTCAATTTACCATAATGAAGTATTCCCAATCTAGTCGAAGCCTGATCGACATGACAATCAAGTCTATTTAGAATTCCTCCACATTTTTTTCCAACATGTGACCTCCACCCAACCACGACTCCTTCTATTTGTAAGAAAATGGGCACACCTATAGGTAATTTATCTCCTCTTCCTGCTATTAGTGGTCTCCACCATGGTTGTTGGTGCATATGTTTAAAATGTGTTTATATACTGTACACCTTTAAGTTTGTTTGTTTCTTAAAATACTGAATAAGCCATCTAAACACTACTTATTCCCTAAAATAAGGCCTGTTTTCAAGATATTGAGCAATGGAGAAAGCACACCAAACTATTAGCGGTTGCTGAGTAATGCAGTGAAATTGTTTCATTTGGCTCCGCTGAACCAATCGATCACAGCATAACCACGGGCGAGCCTCAATAAGCAAAGGGGGAAATATTATAATGCAACCGCAGATGACACGGAGCACTGGGAGCCACAGAGCTATTGCAAGTTATAGAAAAAGTGTCTGTTTGATCTGTTCATTATCTTACAACAATGCCGCTGAGAGCCCTAATCCCTTCCACACCAAATCACTGACTAATACTTACAAACAGTGATTAATCTGCCTCTGCCTAAAACATTGGCTGAGACTAGATCTGATAGTGAATACCATGTCTGGGTTTTTAAAGATGAGCTGCATGATGGAATTGTTGTCTGAACCATGGTATAGGAAGAATAAGGCTTCTTATTAGTTAAGATCCTTTTTAATATTCTGTAACTTAAAAAAAAAATAATAATTATACACTTCACATCGAGGGATTTAAAGAGTACTACAACTAAAGATCACTACACCATTCAGTCACTGTGAAGGCAGTGCATGTAATTACATTGTTTAATGTACTTACTTTATTTAAATATCACCCTCCAAGCCCAATCAGTCTTAACAGGGATCCATATGCACCGCCTTAACTAGTGAAGAATCAAAAGCTCGACAAGCCTGTGGTACCCAATTAGAGTTTCTAAGCTATTTCCTTATATTTATATAGCGCTTTTCTACCTAGAGTGCTTTACAGTCACAGTAACACAAACATATTCTCTCACACATTCACACACCAGGTGATGAGCTAGGGGCACTGGGTTCGGGTTTGGCACGCGACACGTTTCCGGGGGATCGAACCGCTAACCCTCCAGTTAGTCATTCTTCAGTTTTCGATAGAGGGGTTATCGAGTGGTCGAGAGACTAATTGTTTCGGCATGAGGCTCCAGAAACAGACAATAAATAATAGTATTGGATTCTTGCATAATGCATAAATTACATAAAGAACAACTGTTCTTGCGATCTATGTGGCGCAACAGGTGATTAGTCAGAACATAAAGGCGGTGTAGTCTCGACAAAGTAGGTGAGGAACCAAACACGGGGGAGACAATATGTGTTTTTGTGTGTATTCTCTTCTGTTCTCGAACAGATAGCACTAATGATGGCAGTGATATCATTTCAGAATCACATCAGATGGAGAAAATTAATCAGAGCCACAGCAGAGTGCCAGACAGGTGTTGTTATTGGGTGGGAGAAAAACTGCAGGTGATGCATTTTGTATTCTTCACATAAAAGCTCCATCTTTTGATCAAGCTGAGGTTTAAATCACACCCAACTGTGAGTGAACCAACATAAAATAAGCCTTTGAAAAGTACCATTAATAGGAGATGAGAAATGCTCTGGAGCTGCAGTTGCTATAGATGGCTTGGAGATGAAAGAGAAAGCATTCTCTTTGTTAGCCAATGTCATTGAGAGGGTTTAAGGCAGAGGAGTTAGAGCCCACAAAACATAAGCTCTCCACCAGTGCACATCATTACTGGTTTTCAGAAGTGCATATGTGTGAATATGGATAAAACGTTAGATTAAAAATACTGTAAAAAAAAAATACAGCCAGTTATCATCATTATCACAGAGACTGTAAAGAGTCAAAAACTAAAAGATAAAAGTAAAAAAAAAAAAAAACTACTTGCTTTAATACAGATTATAAATGTGTGTGCTGCTGTTTTTTTTTTTACCTGACCAAGTAGTCATTGCGTACAAGCATCAGGTGCTGCAGTATAGAGAGGAAATAGGGCTCTGCGCTGCTGTCCTTCACCATGCTCTGCACAATACTGAATACATCCCCCGCATCGGTGCAGAGAGTCAAGGACTAACACAATGAAAGAAACACTACAAACTCACATAAAAAAGGGAGGTTGCTGAAATAAAAGGAAATAAAATAATTATTCATTTCATATTTTCTCTTTTTTGCAGCCCGTCAGGGATAACTGACCCTAATTGGATGCCACGAGCATCTCCTATGTACACTACTCATGTTTAAAAGAAACAGACCCTGATTGAAACCTTTGAGTCACACGTTTCACTTTCTAATAATGGCAAGGATATTCCAGCTCGCTCTTGATGTCCTCCAGCCTGTGAGAGAACTCCATCATGTCCTCTTCTTTGTGCTCCTCAAACACCTTTAACTGAATGTCGAGGGCCTCATTCCTGATGCCTGTCAGTTGCTATAGATGACGGAAGGTAGAAAATGAACAAAGAGATAAAGAATTAGGCAAATAAAGTAGGAAGAGCGGTTCAAGATCCTCTGTGTCACTAGCAGCAAAAAAGAAGCATCAAGCTCAAGTAAAGGCAAGGAGTTCATTCTAAGCGCCATTACTCATCATGGTATAAAGGTGAGGGCACCAGGTTTTCATTTTAATTTATTTGGTTTCTTGGCAGCAAGAGCAACATTGTTTACAACAGATAAACATATTAGGTCGATGGTATAAAAGCCAGTAGGAAGATTATTAGCACAGGCACTAGAAACCTTATTGGTTTCTGGCTGCTGCAGACAGAGGACGTGCAAATTCTCGTCTGTGTTTCATAAATTATTTGCTGGTGCAAATCGACAATATTTCACTGAAGTGGACAACTCATCTAAATATTAATACAAGGTGAGTGTGAGTTTATATTGTGTGTGTGTGTGGGTATGTTTTGCTTACCGGCAATATCTCTTTCAGGCCACAGCGCATAAATTCATTTCTAATGTGCAGCCTGAAGTCCAGCTCATCAGGAGACGTTACTAGTGCATTAATGAGCTGCATGCATGCTACCTGCAACAAGAAAAGTACAAAGAACAAATGAAGAGAGTGTAGAGCGAGGGAGAAAACCAAAGAAAGATATGACAGACTTTTTTCTTCCACAAGTTGATGAAAAGCATGCTGGCATGCATTCTAAATGAGTTATGTCCCTTGGAAGCAGAGGACCATAACTAATGCATGTCTATTTTCTCCAGTCACCAACTGGTGGTGGTGACTTTAATATTAATGCAACAACTGCAGACCCACACGCACGAAAACTAACTAACAGTCAATTTAAGGGCAAAGTTGGCTCTTTTGGAAGCCGTTTTTCGCTCCCATCTGAGTTTGGTTTATTACACAGGGACTGCTGCATCTTGTGACTCTTCAACTAGCCGAGCAAACACAAACAGAAAAATCAATTATTGATCAGCAAGGCAATGCACTCATGTGTGAAAAGAGACTACAACGATGCTGGATATTCAGATGCCTTAAGGAGGATCATTGTCAAGTTAATTGCATACTTGTATTTATAACAATAACAATTATTCATGTGATTTCTGAATGTCTGCCTATATAGGTTTTAATTTCACTGAAGAGAAAGAGAGCAAAAATCCTTTCAAATCCTGATATTGCTCTACGCATTTGTGCCTTTTCTTAACTAACGTGTTAGCAAATAAAATCTGTGCGACGCTGTAATGTGCCTGCAGTAGCTACATACTGTAAATTAGTGTCTGACACGTTTACAAGTTAATTTTAAGAAAAAGTAATGCAGATAACCGGGTACATAATCCATGTCAGCAAGAAATCCAGAGTCACGACAGTCCCATTAACTGTGACATGAATAGTTACTGTCAACGCGGACCTGTAGCAGTTTATAGGACTGTCGTGACTCAGGATGTTTTGCTGATTCTGAATGTGTCATAGTCTAGAGATTGCATCTACAAGAGGTATAGACCTGAAAAAGTACTCTGCACACTGATCTTAGCTCTGTATGTGTTGGCTGATGAAATATTATTTCTGGCTATGAGATATGAAGCTGTGGAATTTGAGCGAATGGTGTGGGGGATTGTTACTTTATTCCGCCTGTCCCAGCTGCCTGCAGATATCAGTCTGATGTCTTGTCAACAGAAAGTGTGCAGATGAATTAGTGGGCAGACTTTCAGTTTCTGTCCTGTCTGGGCTCAGGGTGATCATTAGAGGAGAAGTCTATACTTAATTGAGGCATCTGGCACTGACGGTTCACGTGTAGCTTTATGGGAGAGCATTTAGAATTTAAATACGCCTAATGAGGTCGGTGGTGTGCTTGCAAATAGTGCAATGCTTTTATTATTCTTGCTCAGCTTGTAGGCCTGAAAAATAGATGTTATTTTCATAAACAGACGATGATTAGTTTAGGCTATAATGTGGATTTAACACAATTGTATATGCGCATAAACAACCTCCAGGCTGAATGTAGTTTATCTGATGATTGATATAACTCAAGAATCAAATCCAAACAAATAATTTCTGGAAATGTCCCAGTTTTCGGAAGCAATATATTGCCGGTGCCCTAGAAGTTAGCCGAACTTCTGCCCATGCAACTTTTGTGGAGGAAAGTTGTTAATATCAGATAGTTTGGTCTGGCTTTATGTGCTGATGGGCAGAAGAGTAACATAATAGTCATACATTTCATTGGAGCTCCTTGGAGTATCCAGTTGTATGCAGAGTTGAATACAATACCCAAAACACATTGTTGATTCAAAGGTCATGAATATAATTCAGAGGTCTCTTGCTGTATTCTTTGTATATCTGCAGTGAAATATATAGGAAAATATATAGGAAACAATTGTCAGTGGCGATAAATGAACTTACTTGTAACTGAACAGAGCGATCTCGTAGGCCCTGCACAATGGGACTGAACCTCTCAGTACCCCGCCATTCCCCTGCTGTGGTGATGGCTTCAAGGACCTTCTCCAGACTAAATGAGAACATGAAATGCATGAGCAGAGAAAGAAAATAAAGTAATACATTCATTTATAAGGATTTTGACCATAAGCTCTCTCCTTCTATATTGTTTCAAATGCACATTGAGGTGATTTATAAGCACAGCTCAAAACAAGGGATCACTTTGCTTTCGTGAAATGGAAATATAATACAAAGCAATTACACATGTATTGACATACGTGTTCTCTTCGCCTACAATGCAGATGGCTGACAGGAGCTTTACAACATCAGTCATCATGGCAGACTGGGTGGGATCAATGGCTCTTGCGAGTAAAGAAAGACTTTTCTCCTCCCCCAGAATTCGATCCAAGCCATACTGCAATAAAAAACAAGATATGACTGTGCTGTATGCAAAAACATACATTAGCAGCTGAAAAGTGATTGGACAAATTACCATAATCTGTAGGAAAATGCTTTTGAATGAATGAAGGCAATGGCTACCTGAACTCTGCAACAAATATACATCATTCCTCTTTTTTATTTTGCATTACTCAACGTGTTTCATTTTTCTTATTTTTTTTTCTCAGAATGTGCAAAACAGTTGATTTGACCACTGTTTGATTAGTTTTGTTTTTGGACTTCTACCTGTTTAACGGATGAAGAAATAACAATAGAGCATCCTGCACCTGTCCATGAAACTGAGCCTGTGAAAATAGCTGTAGATTAAAATGGTTGTAATTCCAACAACATGGACGTGAATACCATCAAATTAAAGAAGAGAATCTGCACTTTCAGCCCACATCCATTATATAATTTTAACTTGAATGTTTTGATAAACAGCTAAAATTATGAAACAAATAAAAAAATAAATGCTTAGCTAAACAGCAGTGTCACAAAATGACTTTCTAGAGATAAGAGAAAGATTATGTGTATTATCACTCTGTGTCTCTGATACTGCTGGAGCTAATTGTCTATTCATCACACTGAGAAAAAAAATATATATATATATTAAACCATATGGCTGATGGATATCATGTTGTTGTTCTTTAGTTTGTTTTACTTTTTTTAAAATTGAAAATCTGAGTACTTGGAAAAAGTTGAAATACATAGACATACACCAAATTATACATTTTTATAACAAATGTTTCCTAGATAGTTGTTCAAAGGGCTATTTCACAGTGTGGTACCTTGTAGTGTAACATTATTATTCCATTAGTGATAGACAATAAATATAAAAACACATATGCAAGCTTGTGACTTGACACAGGAAGGCTGAAGAAGAAAAGGCTGCACTGACAGCTGGCAGAGAACACCTGTCTTCTTGGCACCGCGGGTACCGTCCCAAGATGCCTCTCTAGCCAGGGAAGGGTCTGTGCTGACAGAGAGGCCTACGGGTAAATGCTGGCGTCTGGCGCCTGTTGAGACGCGGGATTACATGAGACCTTACAGCACACTTAGTGCCAGAGGGGCTGTATATCTGTCTCCGATGGGTTTTTAGCTCCATGTGGCAAGATTTTTTATTTTTTATTTTTTTCACGCTGTAGCTACTCACGGACTAACAGGACACAAGGAGGAGAAGCTGAAGCATTATGACATAAAGCTACATCAACAGAACACATTTGCAAGTGCTTAGGGCTGTTCGACAAGTCAAATATCATCCACTGACCTGAGGTGCCATAATTTTAATGTGATCCTATTATTTTTTTTTTACTGAGTTTTGCTACTTGAATTAAACAAAGTGAACAATTACTTAACAAATTATGAAAAGGTCGCAAATTATACTTTATGTGGAGTACCAACAACATAATTACATGTTGGTTTCAGCACACCTTCAGTTTTGCTTTTAATGTCTTTTCAGAACGCCTTTTGTTTATTTTGCTCCTGTACTTTTCTTTTTGGAACACATAATTTGCTTTAAACGGCTCTCTTTAAGTCTTTTGCACATATTGTGAGCAGCTCGTTAGGACCAGGAACTAAGTAGAGTCTTAAGAACTAAATCCATGACTAAAAGTCTATTTTGCATGATCATGTTGTATTTCCACCGCATGGAAAGAACCATAAAGCTTAGGCAAAAACAGCGGATTCTGAAAAAAGCAGCTTTGTTTGAAACTCCTTATTCCTTATTACCTAACAAAACAATGAAGACAGAGTCACATCATTATGTGCTTTATAGTTATCAATCTGCGTGGGGAGTACATTCCCACACTGAAACAAACAAACAAATACAAAATAAAGTATTCCTTCCTCAGTTTCACTAATTCACTTATCGTTGCTGAGCTATCAGAAAGCACTAACTCTGGTATGGTGTATTTTTGCAGGCCAGGAACCTTACATGTCCAGTTGAGCGTCATTCAGATTGCATTGGGACACATGCAAAACTGCCCTCATTTAGCTCTTTAGTGTTGTGCTGATGCTCGTCTCCTTCATAAGTCTTTTGCTATTGAGATCCCAGGTGCCTAATCACATGAAAACACCAGATGTGGATATGCGCGAGTTTAAATTAAAGTAGTATTTGAAAAATTCCTACTGGGGTCCTCCCACACCCACCTCCCCACCTGTCCCTCGACACAGTCTACAAAGGTTTTAAAAAGCAAATACTCCTTACTAAAGTTAATGTGGCCTATTAATATACTCAAACACATATGTCCCAAGACTACAGTCTTTATTCAGATTAGCTCAAAGAAAGTGTATTTTACTGAAAAATACACTTCCTCTTGCCCTAGATTTGGGGATACAAAAGTAATAATTTACACACAGTGTATAACTCACTGCACAAAGCGTCATTTTCTCATAAAAAAAAAATTAAATAAAAAATAAAAAAATCTATTGTCACTACCTTATTGTTCATGAAGGCTTTGAGACACTGCACCACTTTATGTTGGTTTCTTTTATCCAACTTCTCTTGCCTGGGGACACAAAAATTGAAAATTAGAGACAGTTTTTATAAACCGACTGCAAAATACAAGGAAAAAAAGAGCAACACTATGTTAATAAATCAAAATGAAAAGTTATTAGAGGTGAATAAGACTTATAAGGGTAAGATAAGGGTTTCACTGTGAACATAAATGATTGCAGTGAGATGGGTAAGAGTTTGTACAGGAATAGACATGAGCGAACGCATAAACTTACTGTTTCTTGACAAGCAACCTCTCCAAAATGTCTAGCAGCAGTCCGAGACCCTCATGCCCAAAGCTCTGCACCCAGCTGAAATAACAAACATTAAATCAATATCACAACAGTATCAGACTGACAACTGACAACAACAATTTCATACTCATCAACCACTGTGGAAGGCTTTGCGTTGAGAGAAAGGCAGCGGTAGCAAACATTGGGCTGCACGCCCGATACTGCACTGAAATAGTATAGATGGAACAGTGAAAGTTGTAGTTCTTTCGGGTGAGTATATCATCTTATAGATATGTTTGAAACTCTGAGGTATTCTGTTACTTTCATTTTTTTTTACCCCCCGTAGGCAAGAAGTAATGTTCAAAAGTAAAGTCATCTGCAATTGTTTATTAGATTTCTTCTTGAGTAGTAGGCAAAAGGCTAAAAGTTTTTTTCCTCACTTTACATTTGGTTCGCCTCCCACTGGACTGACACAAAAGAGTGCGGTAAAAGAAAACTTTCTACAAAAGTGTAAGTAAATCAAACTCTCTGAATTATACAATATGTCAATAGAATTTGCAGCGATACAAACCAAGGACATACCAATATATCTGGGCAAATTAAATATTTTATACTAAATCTAATATTTTGTAATATAATGTTATATTTTGAGGTAAATCTACCTTCCCTGACACAATGTTACTGAATTTTCAAAAGAAAAAAATATATATATTAAATTGAAGAAAAAACCTAACCCTGAAGTAGGGGTTTAGGGCCAGAACTTACAATGAAGCCCTTATGATACAACTAACATTTCACCAAAGGATGTCAAGCAATTTCACACCTTTCCATCAAAAAAAAAAACACTATAGAAAGATGGAATTTTCCATCTCCTATTTTCTCTTGATTTTAGATATATGTTATCTAGGAGGTGCCTGTGGTAGCCCGCGCAGATTGGTGCTTTTGATTAAAGAGTAATATCGAAAGCTTAGGACCAACGTATAATATGGATCTACTATCCTTTAAAGGGCACAAGTCTATCCATCGAGTCAAGGAGACATCCTTTGAAAAATATAATGTGGAGTGATATGATAGAGCATCGAACTCATGAATTAATTCCGTGTTTTAGATACATAAGGACAAACACAGTTGATACCATAGATCTTATTATGAGATAAAATAACTAGTTTAAAAAGTATTTTATCTAAAAAAAAATTGACCCAGACCCTTTCCCTGACTGGAAGGGCATCTTCGGATGGTACCCACAATTCCCAAATATAGTCTGGCACACACTGAAGTGATGTAGCTAAAGCACTTAACAGCCACAACATTAAAACCACTGACAGGAGAAGTGAATATCATTGACCATCTTGTGACAATTCAATGTTCTGCTGGGAAACTTTTGGACCTGGCACCTGGACCTGGCACCTGGACCTGCTGGACCAGGCACCAGCAGTCGGACCCCAGGAAGAATAGCTGCAGTTCTGCTGCAGCTAATGGGGATCCAAATAAACAAATAAACAAATAAACAAATAAACCCCCGCCCCATAGCAATGACACTCCTTGATGCAGGATTCAGCCTGACACAGGCACACACACAAAAACGCTTTAGGAGCAACTCAAAAAAAACATAAAGAACAGCACAAACTGATCAAGTATCTGTGGGTTGATCCACAGAGGCCCCTTACCCCAACCCATAAGACCCCCACTAACAACATTCTGTTGCAGGACACCCTCAGAAGACCCATTTCCATTCTCTATTGTAGAGGCCTACACAATAGTAGGAAGGTGGTCATAATGGTATGCCTGATCAGTGTAAAATGCTTTTGTAGTTGGAAGATTAGCTTGTATGTGGGAATATTTATGTGCCTGTTGGTTAACCTTTATAATTGGGACTAAACCCCAATTACTTCCGGACAGGGACAGAGGCATACTACATAGTTTCTACTAGTGCATTAACGTTGTTCACTTTAACACAGCATCTCCTCATCCATTTACTAGAAAGAGGAGTGTGTTTAACGTCACACCTATGGGATTTCTAAATAACCCGCAATGCTTAAAAAAAAAAAAAAAAAAAAAAAAGGGACACTACTGAAGTGTATTGTAATTTTACTGAGTAAATATAAGAACACACAACCTGGGGAGGTTATGTAGGAATCCTCAGCAGGTACGAGAATGTGAGCGACTGCACATCCCTCTTGACTGAACCTTAATACCATCTCCAAACATTAGCATTCACTGGTGCTGCTCTATTTAACCAGCAGGATCCCTCTCAGCATCAAATCTAAACATAGCATAAGGTGACAAAAAAAAAATAAAAAAACGGGAAGCTATTACTATTCCTATTATTCTTTAACCTGTTTTTACATTGTTGCGTCTAATGAAAAAATAAAGACAAATTGCATTTTTTATTTTTATTTTTAAATCATCAACACCTATTAAAAAGTGACAGCTAAGGTGTCTTATGTACCATGTAAGCGTAGCATGCAATCACTGTGTATTTGATTTTAACATGGTCAAGGGCATTCATTGAACAAACAAATCATAAAATGCTCCCTTTCATAGTGGTTTAAGTATCTACAGTGACAGTGAGTGGGTAGAGTGTTTTAATTCTACCTAATCTGTTATAAAATGTTACGAAACATTTTTATTGACTGCCTTCTACTTGAAATGCAATAAAAAAAAATTTTAAAAAAGCAGCGAGCCGGTGTAGATCTTCACACAATCAGGGTATACAACTGTGTGTGAGTATGTGACAGGGTCAGGAAAACGAGGGAGGTTGACAAAAACTGTCACGGCCTTGTTGATAAAGACTGGGAAGGCAGCTGCCAGAGGTAGCAAAAAATGAGAGGAAGAAAAAAAAAAAAAAACAATCTAGCCGGCAGTGCTGACTGGGCCATGGCCCGGCCCATTCTGTATATAGAGCGGGAAGGGCGAGAGACTTGACAAAAGCTTCATTGAAATGCATAGCTCAGTGGCAACGGTGTGCCGTTTTTCATCATCAGTAGGTGAGGCAGGGAGCAAAGCGAAATAATCAGCTGACCCAAAGCATGAATTATTGCAGGGGAAACCAACATGGCTGAACTATCGAGGTCTGCTGCAGCAAATTTGAAGGAAATTTGCCTTGAAACACAAGTGAAAAGTGGAAGGGGATAGTGGTGACCTAAGTCACCTTTCGAAAGCTTTGTTGAAGATTTTAGCTTTTAGACAGTTTGAAGATCTCAGAGGGCACAAATTGACAATGTAATAGCTTTCCGCTATGCCCAGGCACAAGTTTCATCTTGAAGTGCAGGAACAATCAGGGAGAGGCAATAATTCATGTAAGAATCATGTCTTTGTGTCCTTACTGAAGGTCAGGAAGAGCTGGGATGAGGCAAATAAAGCCGGACCGACTCCTTTTTATTTATTGCGTATATTAAGTAACACTATATATTTTAAGTAGTCTTTTTGCATGGCCAGAACCCACAATTTATATGCCAACATTAAAAAGATTAACGGTGATAAGTTTATTCAAACAAGACGTCTAGGTCTTCACCGTTGAGAGAAAGGCGGCATTACTTTGTGCCACTCTACAACCCCAGTTCTAAAAAAGTTGGGACATTTCATTATATGAAAAGTATATACTCACTTTGAATTTGATGCCAACAACACATTTAAGAAAAAGTTGTTGCTGTCCACCGCAATTTTCCACTGTAGCTATTGCCATGTGCCAATTTGGCCAACATTGCCCAACTGGAAACAATTATGTTGAACACATTGCTGCACTGTTTTGTGTTGGTCTATCTATTTGAATGTTGTCACAACAAAGTATAAAAATGAGTAAGGGAGTTGTGTTATGAATGGAACAAAAACAGAAAAATGAAATACTACAAATCCAGGCAATCTAAAAAGAGCCAGATCATAGATTATTTTAGCAATTAATCATCCGCAAACCACAACAAACTCTGGCAGAAATGCAGCCTTGTAATTCAGCAGCGACCAATTTAGGGCACAAATATGGCTCTATCACTGCAAGGTCTCCATGTCTCTTTATCCTTGTGCAGTTAAGTAGTTTGTATTTGACGTGCTGCCTGTCCAGACTCTAAAGTGATTAGAGTAGTTTATATTCTGTTTGATAATCTAGTATGCACAGGCAGCCCTTGGGTTTCATTAGTTCCTAACATCTGGCACCCCACCCACATCCCAAATGAGAATACTTCAATCACATTCTCTGCCTGGATGTCCTCTGTGTTTGCATTCGTGTTTTCCACAGTTTTTCTCACTGCAGCCTTGATGTACCTCTGACTGCTAACTGCTAATGCTGTGATCATCACTGGATGATTGGCAATCGCGCACACTGGACACGTAGACTGCGGCAAAGCCTGTGTTACTGTCAGTTTTCACATGTCAGAGAGCAGATCTATGCATTTTTGATTTTCTTTCGGGAGCTAAAGAAAAATAAAGTTTTGGTCCCTTTTGCCCTTTTTTGATTCATGCTTGATTAGGAAACTTAAAGAAAATTCTAACCCACTCAAAAATGTTTTGAAAGACTGAATTATGTAAAAAAAAAAAAAAAAAAATTACTGAAACCAAGAAAGTATTTTCTCTTATTAAGGAGTCAAGTATTAAGATGACTGACAGTAGAATGAAATTTGATTCTGGTGGTCCATCTGCAACTGCCACTAATTAATCTGACGAGGTGTTATGCAAACACTGCCTGAAATTTCCATAGGAATGTTCCACTGTCATTGAGATGACTCCCAAGATGCGGCTGAGATAATGTAAACTACTTTTATTTGGTATTTTTACCATGTAATTAAGAATAATTAACGCTTATTACTAGATCACAGATTTCCTGTAATCAGACCTCATCATCAACAGATCCTAATGGAGCACAGCAATATTCAACTGAGGGCTATCATTTCAAGCAGACACCAAGAAAACGAGTGAGGGAGGGTGCATAAAAAAACGAAAACAAATTTATCATCCCATTCCCTGGGAAACAAAAACAGTCATAAATCAAAGAGAAAAATGAGGCGCCTTATCTGGCTAACTTCACAGCTAAGGTAGCTTGACTTCTAACGGAGTCTCAAGAGAATGCCTCCAAGGTTTCCCGACAGTGCGTCACAGTGTTGCACTCCGCTACAGCGGTTATGATCCAGAAATAAAAAATCAACTTTAAAATGTGGTCTCGAGCATAGCGCGTTAACTGACTACCGGAGGGCTCTCTAGGGACTGAAGGAGGAGGCTGAAGCCACTGCGATGCGGGACATAAGGAAAAAAATAAAAATAAAAAAAGAGGTCATTTCATAAAGTAGACTGACACAGTAACTATGCTTAAAAAAATAGGCAGCACATTTTTTAAATGGCTAAAATGTTCACTATGAAACAGGATGTCAAACAAGGATTTTAGTTTCGAAAAAGGTGTGATACAGTATGTGCATAGATTTTTATAATCAATTTTGATACTAACGGTAAAAAATCTTAATATAGTTAGTTTTGCCAAATCGCCAAATTAAGGCTAATATTAATCAAAGGAGAAATTACAACTGAACATTTTAATCACACTTAGCGAGAAACATTAAATGTAACATTAAAAAACACAAACTTTGATCTGTTTACAGGAAAGGTTTCACATTTCCTTTGGACTTTGTACCATTAGCATGTCTGTATGTCTTCCTCGGACTTTGAAATTCAAAGGTCTATTTCACAACATCACACGATCATGTTTGACTGATCAGTCTTACATATTTTTGTGGCAGTATTTTGGTTGCAATGGACATTTTACTAGCGACAGAAAAAATGAAACATGGGCAGTTTTAATACTGAAAATTTAGCATACAAACTCTACTATACAGTCCATTTAGACACCAGTGAAAACCCCAATTGTAAACACATTCAACTAAAATAATATCTCCACGGCAATCCAAATGTATGGCTGCATGACATTTTGCATGTGCACCCATTAAAGGAACCACTTGGTGTATAATTAATAGTGAAGAAGAAAAAAAGCTTTCATATTCATAATTTGTACAAAGTATAAGAAACACTACGAGAATGACCAGTTCAAGGAAGTGTGATTATTTGTATGCAGCCCATGGGTGGTAGGTGTATGAGAGACAGGAAGAATATTCAAGGTTTCCTCACACATTGGCGTTAGGTAGATGGATGTTCAACTTTACCCTACTGTATAGCTAAGCTGAAAAAAATAAATCTAGGGCTTTAAACCTGAAGGTCAGTTTTAATACAATATCAAAAACCAATTTCCACTTGTTTGTCAGTTCCATTTATCAAGGCCATTTAAAACAATTACATTCTGTAGCCTTGCTGGTCCTGTTGGCCAGTGCTGCAGCCTTTCCTAAAAAAAAGAAAGAGCAGCTGAGGGGGATAAGTATACAGAATTCAGAGGCAAGCATGCCACCACTCCAAAGCTGCAAGAAGAAGCATATTATCTTTAAGTGTGTCTGCTCTTCCAGAGAGAACCCTATGTGGGTGCATATACAGAAAGTCTGCCAGCCTATACTAGAAGGAAGCAACCGTTGAGGAAATGCGTGACAGTTGTTTGCATTAATGCCAAGAAAGAGGGATTGATCAGCATCTACAACAGTTAGACAAAATGCATTCAATGCCAAATTAATCCTACAAACTCAGGGGAGTGCCATTAGATAGTAAAGGGTTCAGCTGAATAATGAATTAATGACTAATCAAAGAACAGATGGTCTGGTTGGGGGAGACGTTAACACAAAAAGGATTTTAGGAACATCTAAAACCTTTAGTGTTCACACTACAAACGTATAGTGGAATACCTCTTTGACCTTGTTTTGTACAAAACAATATATGCTTTAAAAATGTGCAGCTTATGGTTGGGTTGTCAGATTGATCAAAATTGAGTCAATGGTTTTAAACTGCTAGACTGTACAGAAAAGCAGATAATCTATAGTGTATATTGAGAGGTGTGGAAGTTTCCAGGGTTTTTGCTACCATTTCTATGGCCAGGGTGAATATCTGATTCTGATTGGCTACAGGGTGCCAAAGGACACCCACAAAACAGTCCCTGTGAAACTGTCTGCCCACCGTTCTATATGAATGTGTTTTGCTCAGCCTGTATTCAAATTGGTTAACCATAGCAATGTGTACTCAAACAGAGCCTCAGTTTACAGTCGACTGAAACTTATTTGCAAGCCAACATCTGTTGCAGTCTATTGCAGTCTACATACCTCTGATGGCCTTTGCATCAGCTGGCAGATACCTCAACATTAAAAACTCGGAAAGTCTCATTCACAACACAAGTGTGGTTGTTCTGTGTCTCATGAAATGGCAAAAGTTACACATTACCAGCAAGAAGGCTGGGTTACGCTGCCCCTCGGAACATATTAATAGTTTATATCACATAAGGGATTATGTAATATCCCAGTTGTTTTTTGACTCACTACTTCAAGGCAACAGAACACACTTTCTATCATTTGTTTGTGAAATTCTTCGTACCGCTTTGGGGACAATAACGTTGCTGGATGGCTAGCTACTCTTGTTGTTAAATATACTGTTCTGCCTCATACCTGAAACAAATTATTTTTGGGAGGCTGAGCAGAACATTTATGTCCCATTTACTGAAGTGAGAGACAATGTTTCATTTGCAGGACAACTTTATGAGATGATAATGATTGTTCAAGGTGAAAACATTTTTGAAAAAAAAACATGAAAATATTAAAAATCTTTTTCTCTTTGACAAGTGAACATGATACTCAGGATAATGCCTCAAAACTACAAAGATGTAGAACTCCCTACCGCTAATGAAAGAAGAATACCATATCCTCCTGACTACCAGGAAAAAAAATATTGTCCAATCACATTTTTTTTAATTCCCCAATCTGCCAATGGCCAGAATTCTCCTTAATGAGAAAGAGAAAGGTACCAAAGCCCCACCCCTTTACATTTGGTATCATTGAAAAGCCCAAAATGTTCTCTGTAGATAGCAAAAGGAATTAATTCAGTAGTATGCAGTGGGTGGGAGATATTCAGGTTTACAAATGTCCTCCACAGAGGATTTAAAATACTGGTCGTCAGGAGGATATTACCTCTGCCATAAATTGGGCCTTCTTATATTTGATGAATAGAAAATTATGTTTTCAGATATTCTTTTTGAAAGAATAGATGAAAAGTGACCATCTTAATTGTGTTTATTTTGTGTATTTGAACTGTGTTTTATTTTAAACAATTTTGTACGGTGACCTTGAGTGTCGTGAAAGGCGCCTATAAATAAAATGTATTATTATTATTATTATTATTATCTTCTGCAGTTAGCATTGCATTGTGGGTTGCTTGTAGATTAAATGTTGCTGGGCTAACAAGTCAAGTTATGGTGACTCTTCCAGTCCAGTTTTTGAGGGGATACCATTATGTACTTTGCTGGCATAGCTTAGTACAGTGCATGACACATCTTTTGACACAGTTTCTGCTGCTGTAGACACAGTGCTACTGTGGTTGTCATTGATGTCAAGCTCGAAAAAACAGTATGAAAAACTGTCGGGGAAAACATTAACTAGAGGCTAGAGGCTAGTGGCTACAACTTACGACAAAGAGAGCCAGTCAAAGATATCTGAGAGCTGAATTTTTTAGTAAATAACTGCAGTTCAGCAACTATTTTGTATTTGATAATAATATGGTTATAAAAATGGTCCAAAATAATGTGAAAATAAATTGGTTTGTGTAAAAAAAAAAAAAAAAAAAGATGTAGACAAATACTTAATACAACATTGTATAAGATGTAAAATAAATTATTATAAAAGAGGAAACAGAAAGCCCGAATCCATTTAAATTTTCATAACCTTGAACTTTACCTGACAGGGTTGCTGGTGAGGGACACTCGCAATGAGTCTAGACAGGCAAACAGACGTTCGTCCATCACCCCTGACTTCAGCTCACCCAGGAATTCCTGGGGAGATATCTGATGGCTGCTTCTCAAGCTACCCTAGAAAAAGAGAGAAGGAAGGATGAAATCTCAAAAGAGCACGTAACTTTGTTCTCTGCAATTGCTCATCCTTTATTAATCCATTTTATTATTATAATCAAAACCTCGGTTAAATTAGATATCAGGAGCTTTTGACATTTTGCAGACTGATTATTAGAAAAACTAAATCTGCATATTAAATATGGAGCAAGCAGTAATGTCAGACTATAGGTACATACTTGCATATATGCTGTAAATGTGCACAAGCACAACAAGAAACAAGCTTCACTTGCTGTGGAGTTACGTGTAAAAAAAACACTGAATAACTTCTGATGGTTCACGAACGCAATTCTAACCAATCAACAGCACCCGAAATATGCAACAAATGCGCAGGTACAGTATATAAATGTAACATCACAGCATCGCCGTTTCAACTGTACATTAGCATCAGTAATCGGGTGGCTTGAGCTCAGGTTGAGTAGGTTGTCAACTAACAGCAGCACTTGGCGGTTCAATCTGCAGCTGAGGAAGTTTCATTATGCTAGACACAGAAGCACTCAGAGTTTGAAAAGCACTATATAAGTGCTGAGCATTTTCTATTTAAATGTCTACATTGCAGGGGGGACAAGTGTAATAGAAAAAGTAGGAAATAAATTGGCAAAAACTAACTAAAGCTAAAAACTAACATTATCACCTCGTACTTGTAATCCTTCACCAACTATGCAAGCTGCAGTTTTATGTATGTGTGTCCAGAGTGATAATATGTAAGGAATCTAGGAAATATGAATTTAATGGAGGTATTTCAATACTTTCTGATGAAACAATGTAGACCTTTTGGATATGAAATGGCATCACTTCATCCTATTAAGACATTTGTGTGAAATTTTGTCATCAATAGAGCATAATTTATTCAATTCAAACACTAGATCCTAATCACTTCATCCCTCAAGGCGTTCCTAAGATTATGTGTTCACACAAACGGGCAAGAAGAATCGATGGATGTATTAATGGACAGGCAACCTGAAAATATATTGCCTCGGGCCACAGCAGTCACCAGTTTGGAGACATGAGAAAAATATAGTGCAGTGTTTTCTAAGGATTTAAAACAATTGATCGATACCCATAATCCCACTTTTTGTGCCATCAACATGTGTAATATGTCTGTTGTGGCTGTGCCAATATGAATTCAGTGACAATGTGTAAGGAAAAAAATCCCCACTGTACAGCTAACTTGTAGTTTGGAAGTTCATAAAGTATTATCTGTGTAAATTAGGATAACATTTGAAGTATATTTTAAAAAAAGCCTTTCTCCAGACTTTTGAGTCTTTGTTAAGCAAGTCCAAGGTTGTGGATAAACTGAAGAGCTTAATCCTCTGATTTTCTTTAATATGACGTTTCCCAAACCCCTGAATATGTTACACAAAAAACTCCAGCATATATACACTGAAATCACTGTAACTGAGACAGCCATAAATGTGCAACTATCTAACTACTAACCATAATTGTATTGCATTCATTTGAAAAGACTGACACTTTTTTCATCTAATCAATAATCTGCATAACCTACCAATTTAGTGAATCTGCCTGCGCATAGCTTTTTTTTTCTAGTGTTATAGCGCAGTCTTAGGGTGATGCTGGGCTTTGATTACCTTGACTAGCCACACATGAGATGGTGTAGATACTAAAAGGCATGGCTAGATTGGAGAAGCCTGAAAACGACAGCCCTCGCTTGCTGGAAAAGCTCACCACGCCTCATTTAATCTATGGAAATAAACCGCTCATTTTTGTAACTGATGTCTGATCCTTATTTTATGCTGCGACCCTCAAACAGGGTCATAAAATAAATGGTGTTTCATCCACTTAAATATAAAGGTTTTTGCGTTTTTGAGCAGGACGGTGTGTCAGTGTCCAAATATATATGGACCTGACTGTAACTTCCCACCTGTCAGGTAGTAGTCCTATAAATCTAGCACTACTATGACATTGAAACCCTTCAGTTGTTTAATGGCTTAAACATGCCCTTTTGCTCTGCTAACATGTTGGCTCTTGATTGCAACTCTTTCTTGGCATCATCACCCTGGGCTGACCCCTGCTTCATACATCTTTTGCTCTGTGCTGAGGACTCTAAGTAGAATAAAGGTGGCAGTTTCACAAATACAGACCGCTGCCTTGCTGCACACCGACCCATCAAAGATACAGAAAGTGTCTGCCCCCCGCCCCCCTTCCTAGATATACTGCCTCACCCAATCTTTGTGAGAAATGATAATGGTTAGCCTGTTTTTCAGGATCTCTTGGGCCTTCAGCAGCAGTGGAGAACTATGAGTACTGCTCATGGTAGCACAACACCATAGTCCTGCTGTCTTTTCTGGTTCAGAGAGCAATCTGTCTGTCCACTGCGAGTACTGGAAGAGCTATGGACCTGCATGCAACTCCATCCAAGTCGTATCAAATCAAACTAATTTCAGATGCCAGTAGGGGAAATGTTTGATGCGCTGTATCAGAAATAGCTGAAGGCTACTCAGTCATTAAACATAGAGTGTTAACGTTCTATAATGTACATTTGCAATGTTGAGCATTTTGATTTCTTTTAAAGATAACATCCTTTAACAATCTGTCATTTATCACTGAGGTCATGGTCAAAATGTTGGGCCAGTGAATCATTGCACTTTTCAAATATAGTCTGGTTGCAGGTCTCTGAGTCTAGCCAGAAGTGAACAGAGCTCCTCGGTATAACTGGTCCTCATGAAATATTTTTACAAATGAAGTTTATAACAGGTGATTCTTTCAGTGTACATGTGGGCATGTGAGTACTGTACTGAAATGTGTGCTGTCTAAATGTTAATTGACAAAGCACAATATTGGTAGAGAAGGGTGTTTCTAGAAAGTGGTGGCTCTTATTCCTGCAGTTTGTTTTTTTGTTGTGTGTGTAGGAATAAAATATTTGGTGGAAAAGAGGCAACTGCTGAATATAAAACTAACTAGTTAATTTGTAATAAGAAGACTTGTGCTGATACAGTATTTCACACCTCCTCACTCAATATTTATTCAGTAATTACAGACATAAAAGAAATACTGTCAGTATACTCCTACTTTCTTTCCATAAATGTTGTAATTTAGCACGTCTTATGTAAATGAGGAATTTGATAAAACTGGTGTTGTGAAGATTTTTTAATTCGCTGCTTTTTGGCCAGTGGCCATGATATTTTACCATGCAGGGATATAAACAGGCCAGTCCCCATGGTAACTTGAGATGGACAGCCTCAGGCAACTTGGAGGAATGTCTGGATATAACAAACATAATAAATGCAGCACTTCTTTGCAAGACTTGGTGCCAACTTGTTAACCGGAAAACCTTATATGAACACCTCAGGCAGACTGTGTTTTCATTATTATTCAAACTAAGTATCACAGACATAACCCATATTAATTATGAACATGCTGGGGATTAAATATTTATTGGAGCATCACCTGCAAGTTGCGGTCCATACGTTGACTTTTTTAAGGGTAAGAGAAGTCAGTGTAAGGTCTTTTGGTCTTTCGAGAGGAAGAATGGTCCTAAGTTTCCATTTTCTTTAGAGATTTAATTGTTTTCCTTCAAACACTGACAGTTTTATCACCCTCTATCTATCTAAGTGCTGCGGGAAGGAGTAAAGGAAAAAGCTTAAGGCTGATTCCTGAAACTTTGAAGGAGAGCAAATCAACCGTGAAACCAAAGTCACGTACACAAAATATAATTTTTTACCTTCCAGCACTCAAAAATGTTATTAAGAATAAATACCACTGCTTCTCCTATATGTTTGTGTGTGACAGAGAGAGAGAGAGGGAGAAATAGAGAGACAGAGGAGGGAGGGAGAGGGAGAGAGAGAGAGAGAGAGAGAGAGAGAGAGAGAGAGAGAGAGAGAGAGAGAGAGAGAGAGAGAGAGGAGGGAGAGAGGGAGAGAGAGTGTGAGGATGAAGTGAGAGAGGGAAGAGAGTGGGAGAGTGTGAGAGAGAGGATGTATAGGAGAGAGAGTGTAAGAGAGAGGAGGGAGAGAGGAGCGAGAGTGTGAGAGACAGCATGTAAGAGAGAATGGGGGTGTGGGGGAAGGAGGGAGTGAGAGAGAGATAGAGAGAGCAAGACAGAGAGCGAGAGAGAGAGCGAGAGAGAGAGCGAGAGAGAGAGCGAGAGAGAGAGCGTTTTATGTGTTTAATGACTATAATATTTTGTAAATTCTTTAAATATTGCATTGTAATGACTCCTCCATTGAATGGTCCCATTTCAATAAAATATATATATTTATTTTTTTTTTTAGACATGCATGACATCTATTATCTGCCAGACACAGAGACGGCAGAGCAGAGGCCAAAGGAGAATGCAGTGGCATGTAAACCCTTTTTTTGATATTGAATAATCAAATACAATCCTTCCCCAGTGTCTGTCAGGCCAGGAATCATATTTGATAGAATTTTTCATAAAAAAAATAAATAAATACAATGATGAATGATATATGACCAGAGTATGAGGAAAATCAGAACTCAAAAAAAAAAAAAACTTGACATTTAAACAGATATTCATTTCCAAACTTTAAATCGCATAACCTTAAAAAGTTATGAAGCAAAACTTTGAAATTAATAATGAAGTCAGAAAACGTCTATATATTAAAAAAAAAAAAAAACTCACAGTTTTAGAGGCAGTGAAAATATACTGGATGACCATTTCTCTCTTTGTGTTGAGGTCCTTCTCTCTCAAAGGAGCCTTTTTGTCCTCGTTCAAGTTCATGTCCTCCTGGAAAAAAGAACCAAGCACAGTTTTTATACAGCCGTCCTTTTTACATTTCATGCTAAAAGATATGACGATGACGACGATAAACTACACTGCCTGGCCAAAAACAAAAGTTCACCACCTGGATTTAACTAAGCAAACAGGTACGAGCCTCCTATTGGATAATTACTGCATGGGTGATTATCTTTCAGCTGGCAACAAGTTATTTAACCCCAACTGATGCAATGAGTAGCTACTCTTCAACTATGTCGAAAGACACATCTTGTGATCATGGAAAAGATGTTAGTCTGTTTAAGAAGGGTCAAATCATTGGCATGCATCAAGCAGAGAAAACATCTAAGGAGATTGAAGAAACTATTAAAATTGGGTTAAGAACTGTCCAACGCATTATTATAAACTGGAAGGATAGTGGGGAACCATCACATCGGGGTAAGAAGAGAGGCAGATGAAGTGATGCACCCATCATGCCTAGTGTCTACTGTACAAGCCTGTGGGGGCAGTGCTATGATCTGGGGTTGCTGCAGTTGCTCAGGTCTAGGTTCAGCAACATTATGTTGTCCAAAGAATGAGGTCAGCTGACTACCTGAATATACTGAGTGACCAGGTTATTCCATCAATGGATTTTTTCTTCCCTGATGTTCATGGGCATATTCCAAGATGACAATACCATGATTCATGGGGCTCAAATTGTGAAAGAGTGGTTCAGGGAGCATGAGACATCATTTTCACACATGGATTGGCCACCACAGAGTCCAGACCTTAACCTCATTGAGAATCTTTGGGATGTGCTGGAGAAGGCTTTGTGCAGTGGTCAGACTCTCCCATCATCAATACAAGGCAAATATTAGTGTGTAACCGTTTTTTTTTTTTTTGCCAGTGACCAACTTTTGTTTTGGCCAGGAAGTATATCTATATTGTTTTGTAGAGCAATGTTTTAAGCACACTTATATGATACAACTGTCAGATTTGATTAAAAAAACATTAGACTGTCAGTTAGAGTGATCCTCTACATCGCTATGAAAAAAAAAAGATATTTAAACTATGGTACATGCCTTTGTTATATTCAGTGTTTCACTTATCTTTATCCATACATTTAGCATTCAATCACTGGTAGGGTTAAGGTTTTTTTTTTTTTAATCAACATACCATCATCTTTTCAAACAGAGCCAAGATCTCTTTCTCCGTGGTGATCTTTGATGACAGGTCCTCAAAATTCTGAGAGGTGGACGATGAAGAAGTGGTCCAATCATTTGTGTTGTGTTTAGACTGCGACAAGGGTGGCCGCTCCTTCTTACTGCCTGGAATCCGAATACTGGCAAATCTGTCCAGCTGTAGACAGAGAGCAACAGAGAGCACGCAGTTGAAACAGAGAACGCCAAACAAGATGGGAAACTACAAAAAAAACTACGAGATGAGAAAACGACAAACGACGTGTTAGATTATGACAACATTTAAATGATTAATACTAAAATGGAATAGACCAAACAGTTAACCCGTTGCATGTGTGAACTGTGTGAACAAAGGTCTCATGCAAAACATCTCTTTGACACATGCTCAACAAAACACCATCCAGATGCAGAGTTGACATTAGATGGTTAGAAAGGTAGTGTGAGGCTCTGTGATGTCAATGAATCCAGTGTCTGGTAAGGAAGACCAAATTCATTGCCACCCAAAACTGTCTGGTTAGATGACGTCAAGTGAGTTGATGTTAGATGTTATAGTGGTTGACAAGATATAGTGGTTTCCTTAAATCTTACCACATCATCTGTGATGTTTTTAAAGGGTATGTGCTATAGATGGGGAGCAGAAAAACAACAAAAAATCAGAATACATGAAACATCAAATAGTATAAAAAGATATTTCACCCAAACAGCCTACATCTAATTATACACCGATTAAGGAATATAGTGTAGGTCTCCCTTGGGCCTCCAAAATAGTTGTGACTCATCAGAGAATGGACATGGGTCTTCTGAGGGTGTCCTGTGGTGTCTTCAACAGCAGCTGAAGTAGGCTGTGATTGTTCAGATTTCCATGAAGAGTTTCACTTCCTCTGATGTTAAGGTATAGTGAATGATTTGATCCATGGCCTTTAAAGCACCCGGTGTGTGCCAGCTGACTTAAGTCCAAACTACTGCACATTCCCCAGGGGCCTGGACAACTATCACCAAGTACAATGGACAGGTGCCAAACATTCTCCACAAAAAGAAAATCCTTTTAGGGCACCCGGTGGTGCAGTTTAGCAGAGTATTAAACCAGGGTTTAAATATCTAAACCCAAGTGGCTTGTTTAACTTAACAATTATACTAGCAATTTAGACAAAACTGCAGCCTAAATAGTGCCTCTCTCTACATATTAAAACCGATCCACTTGTGTAGTTAAAGACGCTGACATTTGGCATGTTGTTATCTGTGCATACCAGCTACTCCAGCGCCTGCCAGGCAAGTTTTGCCTGCTGTTTGTTTATTTGTAGACATCTTGGGAAGTTGCCATCCGCACTTAAGAATACGTGCTCTGCGGTTAGTAACAATCCTAACAAGGAATGCAAAATCAATACATGAACAGAAAACATTACATAAAAAAAAAAGCATAAAAACAGACCGTACAGAAAGTCAGAAAAATACCAGCGTTGAACCGAAAGAACAAAATACGTCTTCCTGCCAATAAACTGTCAACCTGATTCGTGTTCCGATATAACAAACATACATTGTTGTTTAAAAAGTGCTAGAACAGAACCAAGTTTAAAGTGGACATGAGATAATAGTAATAAAATCGCTCTTCACATACCTGGTGTGGGAATCGCATGCCTAGATTTTGACAAACTACACCAAAGCCATAAAACAAAACTGAGACCAATGCCAACACTTACACAACTAACTATGAACCACTCTGACTCATTTTATTTATAACCGAGATTTTAAAAGGGGTCAAATACACTCCGCTACTATGAAATTGTATGTCACGCCACTCTCTTCTCACCTTCCTCTGTTGCACACATTAATTTGAACTGTAATGATGGATGGGTTTGTGACTCAGGCCGCCTGTCTCCAGGCTTTCACGAACTTTACATCATAATTCGGCTCTTCAGTGGTGAGGCTTTCATTAGGCAAATTTTTATTTATTTTGTGTATTTTTTTTTTCTATCTTACAGCCAAACTCCCACACAACTGCCTTAAAGTGGAAATCATTTATTCTTTAGAGCATATCGATTCTGTCACCCTTTTCTAAGTTCATGTGTTCAACACTGAATATTTTAACAGTAATCTGCGACAGTGGTACATGAAACTGAATATTAAGTACTGCTTCATTGATGGAAAATATGTTTATTTCAACTTAAATTTTGCTCTTAATTAGAGCCTATAGCCTACTTCTGGGCTTAGCCTTGAAAGCGGAGCAGACACTGTGTGATTGTTTATAATCTTCCTCCTTAATACAGGACAGGTGTAGTTATTTAGTAACACATTGTTCATATAAATTGTTGTGATGTACAGGAGTAAGACATTTTACAGGACAACAGACACTACATCAATCACAAGGAAGGCGATGATTAATTACTCAAATGAGTGTTGGTCACAAAATGCTAAGTTTGTTTATATACCTAAACCTATACAATTAGACCAGAAGTTTTATCAGTGTTTGGACCATTCAGTTGGACATACAGCATCGTCTTTTTGTATTTTAGAACTTTTAGGACATGACTGACATGATTGACAAAGGGCTGCAAATACTTATCACCAGGCAAAATACTTTCACCACTGAATGGAACAATGTTTCTGCACCAGAATTAATTTCCTGCAGAAACACTAATGGCAGATTTTCTGTCCCTGGTTAGAATGGACACATGATTAGTTCTGCAACAAACAGTTTTTTCACACACAAGATTTAATGTGGAGTCTCTTTTTGTTTCATTCTTTTTCCATCAATGGACCTATTAACTAATCTCATTATCTATGACCTTGTCCAGTATCACAGGCACATGCTGAAAAGTAACTTCACAAATTTTAAAAATTAGTTTGCTTTGACAGAAAAAAAAAACACAAAAATGACATTAATGACTGACGCCTTTCCTGCTTCTTGTCATTTTTAATTAGTCTACAATGAAAAGGACATCGATTTCAATATTTCTATGGTAAGATTTTTTGGTACATTTATATGGAATCGCACAAGTTTTGTGGCAAGTTGCCAAGGATCACAAGGATCAGCAATACATTCAGGGGACATTAATGTATAAATGTGTAAATGGCCATCATAAGTTAATCACAGATTCTAAAGTGAATCTTACTGTTGTTTCGGTTGTTTTGTTAATTACATTGCTTAAATGTAAATAAAGAAAGCAATCAGCTTTATTGGCCGTGCATGTACACTGATCAGCCAGAACATTAAAACCACAGACAAGTGAATAACATTGACCATCTTGTGGCAGTTCAATGTTCTGCTGGGAAACCTTTGGACCTGGCATTCATGTGGATGTTATTTAGACATGTAGCACCCACCTAGACCAGACCAGACCAGGCACCCCCACCCCATAGCAATGACACTCCTTGATGGCAGCAGCCATCCCCAGCAGGATGCGGCCTGACACAGGCACACACACAAAAACGGTTTAGGAACAACTAAAAAAAAACATGAAATTCCCTCCAAATTCCCTAGATCCCAAACCGATCAAGTATATGTGGGATGATTCACAGAGGCGCCTCCCCTCAACCCATAGGACCCAAAGGTCCCCACTAACAACACTCTGTTTCCAGACACCACAGGACACCCTCAGAAGACTCATGTCCATTCTCTGATGAATTAGAACTGCTTTAGAGGCACTAGAGGGAGACCTACACAATATTAGGTAGGTGGTCATAATGTTATGTCTGATCAGTGTGAGTACACATAGTAGGAACAGTAAGTAAATACTTATCGTATAGGCAGTGAATATGACTGATTTAACATATCAGCCAACCTAAGTTTGCACCCCCCACTTCATCCAGCATTGCACAATAATCATAGATGGTTTACAGACACTTCTATTAGGGGTAGTAAATGTCAGACATTTGAACAACAGCTCATAAATGGGAGCAGATAATACATTCTGGGCTGAGCCATTCCTGCACACACTTTTACTACAGTTGTACACTACAACCTCTAACACTGGACAAGGAATTAACTTGTGGCAGCGCTCCCTTAAGAAGGTCAAACACAGGTTGAGCGTACATTAAGTAGATCTGTCCGCCGACTACACAAGTCTCCCTTTTGAATTAACAGACGCCTTAGTGATCTACAAATTAGCCCCACTAAATGAAAATCCCAATAACAACGAAGCAGTAAAAATACCAACATTTCCCTGTTATCTCATGGAGACTAGAGCAGACAGACAGCAGACAGTAGTCGGGGGGGGGGGGGAAACATGGATTAGTGCTAGCTAAAGCCTGTGCTAATTTTAACCGATTGTTTTCCTACATGCAAAGCAAAGTCAACAAGCAGTCAAGATCGCAAACACAATTCAGACATGACGCAAAGATTGCACTGTGTGTTTTGTGAGAGAGATATTCGTGTGAAGGCCTTTTCTCTGCAATAGACATAACAGAATTAGTCAAGGAAGTGCATTACACAGGCATGATACATCACCACTGACCTGTTGCTCTTTTAGTTTATTTTGGGCTATGTTCCCAAAGGTATCACCAAACTGACATGGCAGTTTTGAGATAAAGGAATGACACTTTTTAATATCTGTATTTGTTGTTATATAAAAATACAAATACAGGGTATATGGAGAAATCCTTTGCAACTATTTTATCTTGACTAGTCCTGTCTTGTGTATGTGTGTGTGTGTGGCAAACACTGGTTGTGTCAGAGGCAAGACAGACAACAGTGACTGGGAGGGCACCATCCCTGCAGGCTGTCATACTTACAAACTTTGGTTTGCGGTCTCCATCATCGTAACATGACGTGCTGTTGTTGGAGGAGCCCTTCTTCTTTTGAGATTTACTGTCTCGTCCAGTAGTTGAATCAAAACGCTGGCTGTAACTATCCATGTTAGCAGAATGACTTCTCCGCGACAGTTACTTATAAGACGTAAACCGGAATGTATGTAACGTTAGCATGTACACACACTCTAAACTGCCTAGCATATGTGAAACGTGTGGGCGGACTGCTACAACTAGTCAACACATGGGTGAAAATTACATGTCACAACCAGAGAAGTCCAAATATCCTTGTCCTCAGTCCCAACTGTCCGTTAAGCTAGCCTGCTAGCACGCTCGCTACAATATCATTCACCGGTGGATTTTACTTAGCACTAATCCAATTTACGGACTGACACGTAACGCTTTGAGTTTCCGCTAACGGAAGAAATGCGGCATAAAACACAACAGGTTTCGCCGCTGGCAAAATTTTAATCCGGCCACGCACTGAAAGCTGTACTGTAATAATTACGAGCAGCGGTTGAAGAGTCAGCTGGATAATTTTTTCCGACAGATATTTTATTTGAGAGACCCGCGCAATGAGGACGTCAACGCCTGCGTGTTTAATCCAACCAATAGAATTTCTTGAGCCATAGACGCGGCTCGCCATTGGTGCGGCTCCTTCCCATTTACAGTTTAAGAAGCCATTTGATTGGACGCTCACAGCTGTCAATCAGTCCTTCTTCACTTTGTGGTTGTTCGTTTAGTTTTGCCTGAGTCTCCCGCAGGTGCGTTGGTTTATGCAACATGGGCCAACCCTGGGTGCGGAAGTGTTTTCTCTTCCTTTATGTCTTAATTTTAACAAAGCCAAACCTTAATATAATATTAATCGTTACTTATTAACCTGAAGCAACACAAGCACACGAATAAAATAAAACAGTGGGTCATTTTAAACTGTAGGTACTATTACAGCCACAACATTATGACCACTGACAGGAGAAGTGAATAACATTGACCATCTTGTGACAATACAGTGTTCTGCTGGGAAACTTTTGGACCTGGCATTCCTGTGGATGTTACTTAGACATGTAGCACCCACCTAGACCAGACCAGGCACCCCCCACCTCATAGCAATGACACTCATTGATGGCAGCAGCCATCCCCAGCAGGATGCAGCCTGACACAGGTACACATACAAAAACACTTTGGGAACAACTCAAAGAAACATGAAGAACAGGTTGACCTGGCCTCCAAATTCACTAGATTCCAAACTGATCAAGTATCTGTGGGATGATCCACAGAGGCCCCTCCCCTCAACCCGTAGGACCCAAAGGCCCCATCTAACAACATTCTGTTACTAGACACCACAGGACACCCCCAGAAGGCCGATGTCTATTCTCTGATAAGTCACAACTGTTTTGGAAGCACAAGGGGAGACCTGCACAATATTAGGAAGGTGGTCATAATGTTATGCCTGATCCATGTATAGTAGCCATGATCTCCTGAGCTATCCTATTTGAAAATTCAGTTGAGCTGCATAAGTGGTTACAGTTGATCTGCAGTCATTCATACTATGCCACTCTGACAAGAGAAACATCACAGCTTTAATAACTGTACAGCTTGATGTAAATTAAACCACAACCACGCCCGTAGACACAAACTGCAGTGTTGCGTGATCAACAAGAAAGCATAAAAATAGGATAACTGCTTTGATAAACATTTTGTACAGGCATATTGAGAGCCATAAACGGCTTATGATGCGCAGGGGACACGTTTAGAAATGAATGACTACTGTCTTTTGAAATACAACATATCATGGAGGAGAAAAGCCTAAGCAAACATTTATCACCCTTCTCCATGTCATAAATTCAACCTCTCAATTTTATCTACATAGCATCAAAACACAATCCAAACAGTCTCTAGACGCTTTGGCAAACCCGGACCCTGAAACTCCCCAAAGCGAGCACTAAGGCGGCAGTGGCAATGGAAAACTCCCTCTTAACAGGAAGAAACCTGGAGCAGAAACCCGGCTCATATTGGGTCACTCATCTGCTTAAGGACAGCTGGGTAAAGTTAACAAAAGAGACAGGAGAGGAGGAGGAGGAGGACAAGAGAGCAGCGGGTAGAATGATTCCCACGTACAGTACATCTGAATAAATCATACGCGCAGCATACAAACATGATACAAACAAGAGTACAAGATGTAGGTGATGCATGTTACATGAGATTCTGATAATGGATAAAAAGAATGGACAGGAGCTAGTATTCAAAATATTCATTGTGGAAACGCTAAGTGGGTGTACAGTGTGCTCATAAAGTCACTGCTATAGGAATAAACAAGAGCACAGTGGCATAAAACAACATCAGTGATAACAGTTGTTCTATTACAGTTGGTTGGCATAATTTATGAATACATGAGGTATCATATTATACACTACCTGGCAAAAAAAAAAAAAAAAAAAGTAAGCAAAGATACAAGCCTCCTATTAGATAATTACTGCATGGGCTATTATCTTTCAGAAAAAAAGGCTTCAATTTGCATAAAGATTGGACTCTAGAGCAATGGAAGAAGGTCATGTGGTCTGATGAGTCCAGATTTACCCTGTTCCAGAATGATGGGGGCATCAGGGTAAGAAGAGAGGCAGATGAAGTGATGCACCCATCATGCCTAGTGTCTACTGTACAAGCCTGTGGGGGCAGTGCTATGATCTGGGGTTGCTGCAGTTGCTCAGGTCTAGGTTCAGCAACATTATGTGTCCAAAGAATGAGGTCAGCTGACTACCTGAATATACTGAATCACCAGGTTATTCCATTAATGGATTTTTTCTTCCCTGGTGGCACAGGCATATTCCAAGATGACAAGCTTCCTAGCATGACACATCATTTTCACACATGGATTGGCCACCGCAGAGTCCAGACCTTAACCCCGTTGAGAATCTTTGAGATGTGCTGGAGAAGGCTTTGTGCAGTGGTCAGACTCTCCCATCATCAAAACAAGATCTTGGTGGAAAATAATGCAACACTGGATGGAAATAAACCTTGTGACACTGCAGAAGCTTATCAAAACAATGCCACAGCGAATGCGTGCTGTAATCAAAGCTAAAGGCCGTCCAACGAGTGTGTGACCTTATTTTTTGGTGTCGACTTTTGTTTTGGCCAGGCGGTGTATTATATGGAGAGGCGATAAATGGAGAGACACTGAGTTAATGACATGCTATAAAGTAGTAGAGTACAGCTGTATGCTTTACATTGCTATTTCACAACTTCGCTTTGCAATTGAAAAGTTGGCTCAAGGTACAGTAAAACTCCAAATACCTTGTCTGATGCAAGGATGCAACAAGGTAGAGTGATGCAACAAACAGAAACTTTTGTGCGATCCTTTCTCTTGCAGCTCCACTGAAAGCACGATTCGCTCCCCTAGCACATGCAGCATCAGAGAAAGTTCTTCAGTGTAAAACTAGCTATGGAGCGTGCATGTCCCTGCTGGTGAACCACAGGGAAATGTGTTAATTGCGACATAATATTAGTGACCGCTCTTGCAGGATGGTGATTGTAAACTGCTGCAGGCTCGATAACGGTGCAGTTATCCCGTGTAACGTTATTCTTGAGGACAGCAGAGTTACAAAACCTTACTGATGGCAATATTAACATTTCCACTGCTTTTATGCACGCAGACAGTCCTTTATAAAGCGTTCACACTGGAGTTGCATGATGATTAGACGAGTGTAACCTACACTGACAGCACCACCAACAGTTTAATTGGTTCTTTTTTTAAAGAACATGCCCTTGCCACCACAAAAAAAATTATATTGTGGCACTTAAAGGCACCGTGTACCTAATTTCTCTTGTCTCTTAGCTCATTGAATTAGCTCGACTGTATCTTTCAGTCTTGTTTAGTCAAACTGCAAAAAAATTAAGCACGCGCTGGGACAAATCCTCAACCGCGGGTTAATTCGCATAACCGGGGAGATTTGCACAAGCGCGGCGTCTTTGTGAACGGCTGGAGACGGACTTGACATGCGCATTTGAAATTAGAAAATTATTTTTTATTTCCAAGGCTAAACTTGACACTGGACGTCACAACTGAACGAGACATTCAGCTCTGAAATCCAAACTTGACCCCTCTTTGAGTTCTGCCTCTTGAAATCTTGTTATTCTCAAAGACCTCTTATTTCTCGCATCCCTGGAAGACTGTGTGCATGACTGCCAGCCGTGTGTTAACACTCTTCATCTATCCAAACACAAGCCTCGTGGCATTGTGCCTCGCTAATCCCCTCTGACAACAAGAGATCTAGCTTCCAAATCAGTCAGAAGAATTGCAACAGGGATGTACAGTCTAAACCCCCCCAAGTCCAAATAATATAAATTTCATATTTTTTTGTGTTTATAACACCGTCTATGTTTGCCATTTAAACAAGCATCATGCCCATACAATCTGTCTAAATTCTGCGCGCTTTATTGGAGTATTTCAAGACCCCATTGTCATAAAATGTATATCATAAACAATTTTTTTTAAAAATGAAATTTTAAAAATAAGTGGACCTGCTACTACTAAGGGATACGGACTTAGGCATACATGCTTTACACATGATTGTAAACTGTGTTGTGTCTACAAGACCTGTCATTTCATTTCAGCTGTTGCAACATTACTATTCCTCAGCACTGACTGCAGTAAAGCTCAAGTTCAACACTGTGAGCCTTGTGTGGGAAGATTATTAATCATTTGATCATTTGGGGGGGATTTGTTTTTATTTATTTATTTTTTGTTTTGCCAGGCTGAGGTGAGACAAGAGTGTCAGGATTAATCATAAATCTCTGACCCAATAAGAGAAATGTTATCCTCTCCATGAAGCTTCATTGCTTGCCGGCTTTCTGGAGTGGGCCGGGGGTAAAAGCACCTTTAAATCTTGTGAAACCTCTGTGCAGAGATGCATATTTACAGTTCAGTGTGCACATACTGCCATCTTGTGGTTCAATTTAACAGCATCACTACGCGGCAATCCTCCCATCCTGGGCACAGTGACTTTTGTCCTGCACTAACCTTTTCCAGTCGTACAAATTCATGGCCATCCTGCAAAAGAGAAGAAATTATTGTCAACATTAGGACTGCCGCTCATTGTTTTCATTACAAAAGCCATCAAGCATTAATAAAGACGCTAACATTACACTCGTTAAATGGATGATTTGTTGAGTTTGTGATGTGGAAAAGGACTCCTTGTTTCAACAAACGTAGCTACAGCAACATGTTATTCTGTTACATCCACAGAAGTAATTGAGAAAGCCATATTGGACCCTCTGAGACCTCCAGAGTGAAGAATGATTACTGTGAGGTCCATTAATCGTCCTTAAACACATGCATTATTTCTCATCATTACATCATGGCAGCTCAGTAGTTTCACACATGCAATGGTTGAGTTTTTCATCACATATAATACAGCAGTAGTAGGCTGTTTTCAAGCCTTTCAATATTCACCCCAAAAAAAAAAAAAAAAAAAAAACATTATATAACATAAAATTTTATTGAAATTTGTTCAAATACTCTGAACACCACTTTAACCAACAAATGAGTTACCCAGAACTGAACACAGATGAGATATCTTCACTGGACATTGACATTTCTGAGACTGCTTCCAAGCCAACAACTCAGGAACGGTCAGACATGTCGATGTGTTTCTGGGGTCTACACCATATGCTCATGTCCTTCTGAGGTTTGTCAGTGATACAGAGACGGCTTTTCGAGATGAGTCTTCTTGAGGGACCACTCAGACTTCTGTAAGTGTCCGCTGAACTCCTTCTTGACCTAAATAGACAGATAGATGTCACTGAACGAGCTTCTCAGCCTGACTATGGTGTCGTGTAGAGGGTGGTGGACATTGTTTCATAATAGACTGGAGTTTGTTCAGGGTCCTTGCATCTGCCACCGATGTCGGGGACTCCGGCTACGGCCCTACCACAGAGCCCTCCCTCTGCATCAGCTTGTCTAGCCGCAAGGTTCCCTTCTTCCTAGTGCTGCCTCCCGAGCACACAATAGTACTGCAACGGGTGATTAGGGAAGATGAATGTAAGGATACATATGGTTAAACGTCATGCATATTAAGACACAGTGAAACTCCCTGTGGACACAGAAGAAGGAAAGTACTAATTCTAAATAGATGTAATACCATTTTATACCTGCAAAATATACACAACTTGACAATATATTAGCCACTAGACAATGATTATAGTCTCAGATGCTCTTATACATTTGCAGTAGGCTCAATTAAGAAAATCACATTTCATAAATCACCCTGTCCTGTCCTGTCCTGTCTATATTTACACCCCCACTGGCCACAGTTGGCTTCAGAAGGACAGAAATCGGGAGCATTATTAAGCAACGTCTGGAAATAAGTGTGCAGGACAGAACAAAAGAAAAGTAATATTTCTATCAAGACTTAGATGTGGACACGCTGGACAAAACAGCATGGAAGGTAAATACAATATTAGCAGATGTGACTATTGTGGGGAAAACTGAATAGTATCTTAGAATCCTTATAAGTATCTTAGACTTAATTTGAGTCTTTTTTTTTATTCCTTTTTGGCTAATGCAAGCTTAATATTTTTACACAAATATGACTGTAGCACAATTAACTATTAATCTTTGGGAGTAGGAGAGCAGGAATTTGTTAAAATCGAGATCGTTCAGCAAGTCACAGATGGAAGTTCAGTAATCACAGGTGAATTATTAGCAATCCTTTGGTCACCGCGGTGGACAGAGGATATTCGACCGAGCCGACTCCTCATTTACCGAGCCAGCAGTCGCCCTGCTTGCATTGACGGGAAGCGCAGCATCAGAAATTTATATCAAAAGCACGACTTGACATTATTAGAGAGATTCTGTTTGTTTTGTTTAAATTAGAGGGAGAACAGGCGCTGATGTAAAGCTCTGCTGGGCATGCTGCAACTGAAACGAAACAGCAGACCCAACGGCAAAGTCATCATTAAAGAGAGTAAAAATAGACATCAGTATATGCCTTGATAGAGCAGAACTAAGAAAAATCAAAGGAGTCAAAGAAGGATGCCGATAGGGAATGGCAGACATTGTGGGGGGGAAATATGCAGAGAAAGGCTTTCTATTCAGTCTCGGGTTTAAAAGAACACATATTTATTGGAAAACAGAAGGGGGTTAAGAGGTTTGGGCACTGTGGATTTAGTTAATACTTGTACATTGTACATACTACAAGAATATATGAGAGTGGACGACATGAAACAGTGAAGCACATTTAACTGGAATGTGTCAAATATACTGTATAACAAGGAGAACAACAGATGTAACTACACAACACTTTACAATTTACGCATGATGCAGAAAATTATCCAAACATATACACCTGATCAGGCATAACATTATGACCACCTTCCTAATATTGTGTAGGTCTCCCTTGTGCCTCCTATGGGTTGAGGGGAGAGGCCGGGATCATGCTTGTTCCAGTGCACAGACACTTGATCATTTTGGCATCTAGTGAATTTGGAGGCCAGGTCAACACCTTGTGTTTTTTTTTTAGTTGTTCCTAAATTATTTTTGTGTGTGTGCTCACAGTAGCTTAGGTGCACATAAAACACTCTTGAGAACTAAAAGTATAAAGAAAGATAAAACAGAATAAAAATAAAGTAAGATTAAAATACCTAATATCTATAGCTGCCTATAGTTCGGTGAAGTGGATGTGATGAATTGTCCATGATGGAGAGCAGTTTGTCCAGTGTCCTCCTGTCCTGTCAACACCTTGTTCTGTTCTTCATGTTTTTTTTTTTTTAGTTGTTCCTAAAGCATTTTTGTGTGTGTGCCTGCGTCAGGCTGCATCCTGCTGGGGGTGTCGTTGTCATGGGGTGAGGGTGCCTTGTCTGGTTTAGGTGGGTGCTACATGTCAGATGATCAATGTCCCTATAGAGTCATTCAGGTTCCTAGGGTCCACAATTTCACGGGACCTGAAGTGAACCTCCCAAGTAGACTCTGTAAGGAAGAAGGCCCAGCAGAGGCCGTACTTTCTGCGTCAGCTCAGGAAGTTCAACCTGCCTCAGGAGGTGCTGATCATCTTCTACACTGCAATAGTCCAGTCTTTCCTGACCACGTCCATCACAGTCTGGTTTGGATCCGCCACCAGGCATGACAGGGACAGACTGGAGAGAACAGGGCTGCAGAGAAGATCATTGGTGCTGACCTTCCCTCCATCCAGGGCCTGTACCAGTCCAGGGTCAGGAAGGGCCAGTAAAATCTCCACAGACCCCTCACACCCTGGTCACAATCTGTTTAGACTCCTCCCCTCAGGCCGGCGTTACAGAGCACTGTACGCCAAAACCACCCGCCACAAGGACAGTTTCTTCCCCCGGGCTGTCGCTCTGATGAACTCTGAGCAGTCACAGAGTGTGAGACCATTCACATGAACAATAAACAATAACTCTGCACTATTGCATATAGTCACTGTACAAAACCCTGGTTTGGTGTATATATCTGCTCTTATTCTATATGTTAGGTGTACAGGTTGAGATTTATTTTATTTTATTTTAAAAATAAAATAATACATTAAATTCCCTGTATGTGCACATACTTGCCATTAAAGCTGATTCTGATTCTGGTTATTTACTTCTCCTTTCAGTGGTCATAATGTTATGCCTGATCGGTGTGTAGAGTTATTCAAAATGTGAAGGCTTTACATATGTCTATCCAGCGGAGGACAGTGATAAGCTCAGTGGCGTCAAAACTGCCACAAATATCCGTAGAAGAAGAAAAGCGCGTTTCGTTTTGACCCTCTTCGCAGCCCGTACTAGTACAGCGCGTCTCGGTCGGTGACGTATTTATCACAGGGTCGTTCACTACTCACATTAGCGAGCTTTGTTAGCCGGACAATATGTACTACAGAATCAGATAGTCGTCATTCAAGTGTGCTCACGCTAAACCTGTTTTGTGTATCTATTTCACAAACCTACAGTCTGGACTAAAATGACCGATTTGACAGATTCCCTGGTGAAAGAGGGCTGGTAGGTAGCATCACAGCTAATGTCAGACAGCTAGCTAACTTGCTGGGGTGTTAGATTGGTGTTTGGCTAGCATCACTAACCGTCATATCTTCTTAGTTATACTGTAGCACGAAGGTTTACAAAGTACACCCGGACGCCGTAGATTATGTTTCACACGGCGGCGCCATTGGGGGTTTTTGAAGCAGAACTAAAACTATCTAAGGGATAAATGACGCTAGCTAGCTAATACACACTTAGCATGTTATTATAACGCAGGCTGATGGGACGTTATGCGTTAGCACTAATAGCTGCACACGCACCGTATGTCAGGTGTACTCAACAGATTAGAAAGCTGGTTTTGAAAGCTTCCTAGCATTCACTTGCCAAAACATTAGGTACATTAGTGAAAAAGAATTCTTGTAATACAGTCCTGCACTAAATCCCTATTCATGACTGTTATAATGTTACGTTTATGCCAAGACAGCAGGTAATTCAACTGTATGATCATTTTAGAGGATGTAGATTGTGGTGCTGTTGAACTGGATTGAACACAAAATAGTTTCCTTTATTTAGCATTGCCCATTGGCTAAAATGTGGTTTGCAATAATATTACAAATATGTCAGTGCATTCAGTTCAATTGTAATACAATCCACATCCTAAAAAATCCCCACACAGTTGTCTCCACAGCTAATCAAAGTGCTGAATACCATAACCTCCATGGAGCGGTTAAGAATGACTGTTATATTGGAATGCATTTGTTTTCACTAATGTACCTAATGAACGGGCAAGTCAGTGTATAACGGAGCTCTTATCCATCTCCAGGACATACGGTACAAACATGTAGTCCTTCAAGCAGTGTTATTAATGGGGATGATCCCTTTCTGGAGTCTGGCTGGATGTCTCCCCAGGCTACTAATATCAAATCCAATTAGTAATGCAATGTGCATTTGCCATTATCTTTCGGCATTTAATGGCGCTCCTGCTCACAAATTAATCCAGCCACTTAGTCTGAGAGCTTGACTCAGCCTTAACTTTTAGTGAAACGAGTAATTTCAAAAATTCAATGTTTAAACTTTGTGTTCTCGTATGACAATCTGCTCTCTAGTTTTTATTTATTAATTTTTTCCCCCCCATTATTGTGCTCAGATGTGTTAGGCCAAATCTGCTTGCAACCTCTTCCAACTTCATCATCTGTTCCCTCCTGCTTGTTTTTCGTCTTACAGGTACCTCAGCGATGAAGGCATAGCAGAGCTGAAAGGATCAGCTGAGACAGTAACACACAGTGACATTATACGTATTGCGCTTGATGTGAGTGTTTTTAATTTTGTATATTTTTCAAATACTTTTTTCTAGCTGCAGTCTGTCTTGTATTTGTGTATCATAAAGCAGATACTATGTTCAGCAATGGATTTGCACTGTAAATATCCCGTTTAAGTTTTTATTTTGCCCCCTTGCTCTTTTAACATTCAGTCATGGCCGATCCGAGTCCAGATCCGATCTTAAATAGACGAGATTTCCTCCCATGGAGATCTTCCATGTATACACATACATTACGTGTGCACCATGCAACTGTATTAAGTCCAAGTAGTGAACAGAATGTAAAAACCTGCGTTCTCTACTGCTGAAATGGCCTTGTCCTCCCACGCCATAAACTCTGTAACCCTCTCTGTAATATTTTCCACCTTGACGCCGTCTCAAGGAAACTTTCTCTTCTATTAAACGCAGTATTCAGCGTTTTTTTATTGTTTCAGTGCTGCCTTTGCCTGAGTGTCAATCTCCTACTACCGCCTCGCGAAACTTCGACATTACTGCCTGACTGACTTTATTTTCCAGAGTAAACTTCTTCCACAAAGCAGACATGTAGCCATTAAAACAGAAGAGGAAGAACCTGTTATGATGCTACAAGGACGCTGTTGTGCTTTATGGCAGACCTAAAATAAATAACTACAAAAGATTAGGCTTGGCTGAAGGCGATCCGATCATTTTAAAAATGCCTGGATTGGCCCTGGTACCAATTTCCTGATAAACTGTTGGTCTTAGAAAACATGCTCATTGCTTTTTAGACGTGTACCGACACACACAGCCACCATACATACAGTGGCTTGCAAAAGTATTCATACCCCTTGAACGTTTCCACATTTTGTCACATCACGACCACAAACATGAATATATTTTATTGGAATTTTATGAGAAAGACTGATACAGAGTGGCACGCAATTGTGAAGTACAAAGAAAATTTTACATGATTAATTTTTTTTTTTACAAATAAAAAACTGAAAAGTGCGGTGTGCAAAAGTATTCCGCCCCCTTTTCTCTGAGTGCAACCAATTGCCTTCAGAAGTCACCTGATGATTGCTGAATGATCGAATGTTGACCTAATGACTAAATAGAGTCCACCTGTGTGTAATCTAATCTCAGTACAAACACAGCTGTTCTGTGACGCCCCAGAGGTTTGTTAAGAGAATATTGGGGAGCAAACAGCATCATGAAGTCCAAGGAACACACCAGTCAGGTCAGGGAGAAAGTTGCAGAGAAGTTTAAAGCAGGGTTAGGCTATAAAAGGTTTCCCAAGCTTTGAACATCTCACGGAGCACTGTTCAATCCATCATCCGGAAATGGATAGAGTATGGCACAACTGCAAACCTACCAAGACACAGCTGTCCACCTAAACTTACAGGCTGAACAAGGAGAGCATTGATCAGAGATGCAGCCAAGAGGCCCATGGTGACTCTGGACAAACTGCAGAGGTTCACAGCTCAGGTGGGGGAATCTGTCCACAGGACAACTATTGGTCGTGCACTGCACAAATCTGGCCCTTACGGAAGAGTGGCAAGAAGAAAGCCATTGTTAAAAGAAAACCACAAGAAGTGCCGTTTGATGTTTGCCAGAAGCTATGTGGGGGACACAGCAAACATCTGGAAGAAGGTGCTCTGGTCAGATGAGCCCAAAATTGAACTTTTTGGCCTAAATGCAAAACGTTATGTGTGCCGGAAAACTAACACTGCACATCACTCTGAACACACCATCCCCCCGTCAAACATGGTGGTGGCAGCATCATGTTCTGGGGCTGCTTCTCTTCGGCAGGGACAGGGAAGATGGAGTTAATGGGAAGATGGATGGAGCCAAATACAAAGCAATCTTGGAAGAAAACCTGTTGGAGTCTGCAAAAGACTTGAGAGTGGGGCGGAGGTTCACCTTTCAGGAGGATCAACGACCCTGAACATAAAGCCAGGGCAACAATGGAATGGTTTAAAACAAAACATATTCATGTGTTGGAATGGCCCAGTCAAAGTCCAGACCTAAGTCCAATCGAGAATCTGTAGCAAAATCTGAAAACAGCCGTTCACAAACACTCTCCATCTAATCTGACTGAGCTGACTGAGGTGTTTTGCAAAGAAGAATGGGCAAAATTTGCAGTCTCTAGATGTGCAAGGCTGGTAGAGACATACCTCAAAAGACTTGCAGCTGTAATTGCAGCAAAAGGCGGTTCCACAAAGTATTGGCTCGGGGGGGCTGAATACTTTTGCACACCGCACTTTTCAGTTTTTTATTTGTAAGCCACTGTACTAAACATACTGAATGTACACACAGCACATTTTAAACTTGACTTTCAGTGTGGTTGATGTAAACGGTTTCTAATGTAACATTCCTGCACCAAATCTTAACGTCATGACGGTTATAACGTTCAGGCTTCCTCCCACCGTCCAAAGACATGCTCGTTAGGTTCATTGGTGATTCTAAATTGGCCGTAGGTGTGAGTGTGAATGGTTGTCTATCTCTCTGTGTTAGCCCTGCGATAGACTGGAGACCTGTCCAGGGTGTATCTCCCCCCCCCCCCAACCCTTCACAGGACAAGCGGTCTCCATTATTTTCAACAAATGCTGAATACTATAACCTTTAGGAATCTTAAGATTTAGGTGTAGCCAATGAAATGGCAAGTGAATCTACTGTATGTCCCAGTGGAAGTAGACTTCTGTGAAAATGATGTTAGCCGGTTCCTAATTAGTATCGATGTGTAACTCATTACCGGCAACGGCTATATCCATCATCCCACCTCTAAAGATTATCTTGCACACCATCCCCTTCTCCTCTTTGATCAACCAGTCCCATCCACTTTACCGCCTGCCGTCTGAAATCATATCTGAACTGAACGTAAGGCCAGAAGTCCAATAGCATGGAGTGATAACATATTGCAGTCATTATCAGTTGCTAATGATGATAATAATTGTGTGCATTAAAATAAATCGAATACAAAAAAAGGTGGATTCAGTGAGGTGGATAAGTGACAAAATAATAGAAACAGAAAAAAAAGAACCATTAACAGTCTTGTATAGTACTGGACAAAAGGACAAAGAAACTGCCGCCTGACTTGCACCAGCAGACAAGTCCTGAAAATGTACTATTGTAGCTGCATTTACTGCAGAAGACTTGACCTTTAAGGTCGGGCCTGGAGTGCTGCCAGAAGAGCTCAGACTGCACTTGGACTTAGAACTGTACCCCTGCTTTAACCAGCACGTGGTTAGTTTGGGGTAGATCTTTTAAGGCCTTAAATTTTACAAATGCTACTAAACTGTTTTATGCAGCTATAACCATATATCCTGCATAACTGAATTATATTATGTAAAGAGTTAGTTACTCTTTGTTTTAGTTTTACTGGTGAAATAAAGACCTGTGTTTAGAGATATTGTCCGCTGTTGTAAAGAAAGATTCTAAGTGGAGATAGGTGGCAGACATATGTGGCATTGGGACAGTAGATCTTTATGTATGTTACAAGAAGGAAATATAAATCCCTGTAAGATTGTTCCAAAAATGTGTAACTGTGTTAAATTGTAATTATTGTCATATGTTGCACCATATAATTTACACTGTAGGAGTATGTGGGTACTGCAACTACTGCGAATTTTCCTAAAAGTGCACACACAGCCATGATTACTTGTCTGTTATTTTTATTTCATTTTATTATGACTGAAATTTGTTATTTCTCAATTCTAACTGAGCATCGTTATCCTTTGCAGAGTGATCTTCGGCCTATCGGGAGAAAATTTCTGCCGTCTGATATCAATAGTGGCAGAACTGAGAAGGTGAGTGGTACATAAATTCCTTAAACTGCCATTTCAATGCTACTGTTATGGAAATGATGCACGAGAATTCACTGTTTCATTCAGAGCAGTCAGTCAGTTCAGTGGAGACTTAATGCCTGACATGCAGTTCTCAAGGGTGCCACTAGATGGCCCCAACGCACTGACAAATGAGGATCAGGATCAGGATCAAAAAAAAAAATCTAATATTAAAACATGTAATTTTCACTGCGCTCACTTCATGTTCCCTTGAGGCTCAGAGTGCGATGCTGGCAATATATTACAGTATATTACATTAAAGTTACTGTTCAATACATTATATGTAAAATGCATTCGGAATATAGTGTTATTCTAATACTAGTATCATCCTTTTATTATGCCTTAAAACGAATTTTGTGCAGTCCTTAATTCCTAGAATTTATATCCTGGTATTGTTGCAGTCCTCCCCTGCATTGTGCTAAATTGCCCACAAATTTTTGTTGTTGTCTTTTGCACACGGCCAGTTGGAGGGTCCGTGTGTTCTCCAGGTGCAGAAGGTGAGAAACATCTCGGCTCCTAAAGACCATGAAGAGTCCCAGGGCGCGCCGCGAATGCTGCGCCTACAGATGACAGATGGTCATACCAGCTGCGTTGGATTGGAGTTTAAACATCTGTCTAAGATCAGGTACGTACGAGTTTTTGTTGCATTTTGGAATATATTGCTGTTAAAATTGAATGGGAGTTTAAATCTTGTTTAAAAAATAGTAAAAATGTTATCAGTATATTTACATATATGCAAAACAGGGTAAATTTAGCCACTTTCATCATATATTCAAAGTGTATGTACAAGATTCTGCACACACCCTCCTCCTTCACCTCCCTGTCAACACTCTCACCCCGCCACATGTCAGATTTTTCCCCTTTATCTGCAATTTCCACGTGGTGGCAGCTGATCTAACAATCCCCGGCCTTAATTACGTCTCCATCCGAGCAACAGTGGCCTTGGCGACTGCTGCCATGGTGACTAGCCAGTCTGTACAGGTGGAGTGGCCAGAATGTGGGCCTTGACTTCCTGATGGGAAGAGAGGAGAGAACAGAACAAATCCCCTCTTTATGTGCGGCGCACACACACACACGGGCTACCAACAGCAGTGGTTAGTGTTTCTTATGAAAGTGTGCGTGCGTGAAGCTGTAAGTGAGTGGCAAAGAAGGATGACATGGATTATAGGAGTGTTTAGTGTGCGAAAAGTGGTGCAATATAGTGAGAGGACAATTAAGAATTAAATAGCAACACTGAGGCTGGCCAGTGTGTGTGTGATTGAATCGAGGTGTCTCATTTCTGCATTTGCTGCTATCATGAGAACGCCATCTATCCCAGAGGTTTGGAGAGAAATCCCTAATTGTTGCTTTGGCATCCGGCATCAGTAGCTGGAAATCCCTCTAAGTCCCTGTGCTTTCCTAATGAGAGAGGCAGAGGCCTTATCAGGCCTGATGAGATAGAGGGGCTTTTAATTTACCATGAGGATGGGTGAGCAGCTGGGATTATTAATAGTCTCTCCAAGCCTTGCCACCCATCCTCTGGCACGGCTCCATGTCATTTATAAAGTGGTATGGGTAAGGCAGCAGGGTGTGGGACTTGCTATACGCGGTTTTAATCTATTATCTATGAATTTGTTTAACAATAAATATATGAAGCATAATTTCTTGCACACATTTATAATTTTTTTGTTTTGTTTTTCAGTCTAAACACTCCCCCCGGAACAAAAGTGAAGCTTCTCGGTACGGTGCAGGTTAAAAATGGGTTTTTGATTCTCGATGACTCAAAGATCTCCGTCCTCGGAGGCGAGGTGGATCACATGGTGGAGAGATGGGAACTACAGAGGGTGAGGGTCGACATCTTAATGATGGCTCAGCAGCTTTGCCTTGGGAAAAAAAAATAAAAAATCATATTTTAGTAATCGTTTTAGAAATCACAGGCCCACACGCCGGCCTCCGTTAGTCTTTCTCGGATTGAATTTGCCTCACATTTTTAAGCGTGGGTTCCTTTTTTATCCTTCATTCTGCAGAGTCTGGCCAAACACAGCAGGAGTAACATTGGAGCAGAAGGTGGACCCCCTCCCTTTGTTCCATTTGGTCAGGTGAGGAAAAATGTTAATTGTGGAATAGTGGGATTTTCTAATCTCATATGGTAATAAAGTGACGTGACACACGGGAAGAAAACAACAGATTGGTAAGAAGAATAGAAAAATAAGAACTTTAATAAGAAAATGTATGTTTGAAATGAGATTTCAGTAGGGATTTAAAAGGAAGTCGGGTACCGCTGAATAACAATAACCTCATAAATGAATGCAAGGGGCCAAACCCAGGTCTGGCTCAGAGAGTGTCCCTCTCTTGGCAGTGTTCTCTCTGATCTTTTCTGAACTACCGTGTCTTCATGAATCTTTAAAATGCGTGACCGATTTTTAATTCTGCTTTGTAGTCGGACCACACAAACGGCAAACCGCTCAGTGGCGGCCTCCCCCCCTCCCCCGACAGCGTGTCGCGTAAATGTTGCATTTGTTTTAAAATTGCATGGCAGGTGAGAAGAGATTAAATGTGTGTGGAGCACCAGCGACGATTAAGATGCTCCAGATATCCCCATCACCTGTCAAACAGTCGGTTTCGTATATATGCACATCATTAGATTTGCAACTTAGCTGAATTCACAACACATTTTTCTGCGTTTTGTCGTCACAGAAAATGAAACAGTGGATTTTAACATGTAGTAATCACTGAGTCTTGAGTCAATACTCCCTCGGCAAGGCTTCAGAGCGGGATGCATCCGGATCAGCCGGATATTCACTGACTCTTCACTTCCAGATTTGCTCAAGCCTTTTGTGTAAAGTTGGACGAGGAGCATTTGGGAATTATCCCTCAACAGCCTCTAGATTTTCAGTGTTGGTGTATTTCTAATACTAGGTCACACCGGGACTCGGTGTTGAATTAGTCTGTTCGGGTTGTTGCAAATCTGTGCCTGCATTTTCCTTGGCCCTGGGGTCCGTCAGTCAGTTCTACTTCTCCCAGTTTCTGCTGCTCAGGAGCATCCTCGCAGCGTGGACGGCTAAGACTATGCTTCACAGCAGAAATGGTGCGAGTGCGGTGGACGTTTAGTTTACCCTTAATAATTGCATCTCATCGTATAACATGACACCAGTGTTAGGTATAATTAAGAGCAAAAAGTATCGTGCATTCAAGTTTTAGTTTTGCAACATTTGCAAGAACTGTAGTATAAACTAATTTAATGAAATGTATGGGTTTGGTTTTTATCTGTGTGCCCTCCCCAGAATCACTTTCCTCCTGTGTCAGAGGCTTGGCTACTCTGCACACACTAATTTAGCTTTGGGAACCACCATGAGGTCTGTGAATTATCCCCAATAAAGGGGACATTTCTTTGAACCAGGCATTGCTGTTTATATTTCAAAATTTTCCCTCCTAATGAGGTGGAGTAGTGGCGGAGGTCTTGCATCCCAGGCTTGCATCTGTATAGCAATGTTTTCTCTCGCACTAATTATAATATCCTTGATGTACAGACATCTGAATAGCAAATACATCTGGTGTGTCATTGCTTCGGCGCAGCACTCCCGCTGTCGTTCCTCGTCGGTTTAAGTTTTGCAACAAGATGAAACTGAGCCCGCTCAAAAACAAAGCTCGCTGCTCCCGTCAGAGGCCAACTTCTCTGACAGGATCGACGCTTGGCTCACGGAGAAGCCGCGGGAAGTCTTGAGTTTCTATCCCTTTCTTAGCGGGTCACCGTTGGTGTTTTTGAAAGTTAATACAGTTTACAGTTGAGCTTCAAAACATTTCCAATGAGCTGGGAAGCAGGTTTAGGATTTTAGTTTGTCCAGACGTTTACCGCAAGGAAACATTGGTTCCTACCACCTAATTACTCATGGGTCTGCAGGATAGGACAGGATTATCTTTTCCAATAGAGACTGCTTCGTTTCACTCTGAAACATGGGTAGGAAATGTATAAGAAGTTACCTTGGCAACTAGAGCCTGGAAGAAGCACTAGCGACCAATTGTTGGCTACAAAGCGTTGGCCGATGAATGAAACACTTTAAAATGTGGACAGGGCTTTAGAGTGCTATCACTACTCCTGTGGAAATTGTCCAGTGCACTGATTTTTTATTTTTTTTGCATACTTGTCTGAGAAGGATCTGTTCTTCCTCTCTCTGTAGAAGTGCGCAAGGAAGGATGAAGTGGACAGCAGAGACCTAGACCAGAGGAAGACCCTTCAGATACACGCTGTGGCCAAAAGTGCTGATGAGAATGACGAGTTTGAAAAGCAGCGGACGGCTGCGATTGCGGAGATCGCCAAGACTAAAGAAGTATGTGTCACATGCGTGTGTCTTAACCACAGTGTATTTAATTATTTTACTGAGGATTTGCAACATATTGTGTTTTTCCTTGGTGTTTTGTTAAATACATTTAACTATATTGTATTTGAGTTGTAATAATATCCTTAGTTATCCCGTGGTTTCACACCCCTTCTCTTTTTTGCCACGCTGACAAATTTGGTTGTTTCTCTAATCAATTGCAATTTTCACACAGGCCACTTAATTTGGTCTGCAGTTAAAAATACACGCTCCTTATCGGCTTTCACCTTAACCTTAATTGCCTTTGGCGTTTGAGTAACTCTTCAAATTAAAAGCCACAATTACATTGTCAACTACAGAGTTCTCATGTTATTGGTCCAACCCTGCTGCTGTATTGATCCTAATGTTTTGTTTTTTTCCTTTCTTTCCTCTTCGTCAGGGCCCACGCACATTTGGCGGCGGAGGAAACGCCGGCAGTAATTTAGCCAACGCCGCTTCATCCTACCGGAGCCGAGACTCGTACCAGCAGAGGAAACGGGAAGACAGGGTCGAAAGACCAGACAGCAGACAAGATGGAAACTACAGAGAGCTGGTGAGAAGACAAACACGACCCAAACCCATGAAAGGAAGAAAGAAAAAAAATAATGAAATAATGGCTTCACCACATTACCAAAGCCTTCATTCACTGTAACAAAGCAATTTCAAGGTTGGAACCTGTTCTGTGGTTCTTCTGTGGTTTCTTTGGCCTGGATTAGAGTCTTATTTCATGGTTGAGAGACTGGGTTAGGCATCGATTATGATATTGTAGAAATGTAAATCAATTGGCAGCCCGGTCAGGTTTTTTCCAATCAAGTGGCAGTCCATTTGTCTTTCTTTGTGCCGTGCGTTGCCGGTTTCCAGGCTGAAATAATTCAGCTGTGGTCGAACACATAAATAGGATGGAATAGGATGGAATTGGGTTTGGCGGAGGAATGTGTTAATAAAGGGGCTGGACACTTAAATGCACACTAATCCAAGGTTAAACACGACTTGGAATAAGGGCGGGGGACGTCGTCTACTCTGTCCAATCCACTGTTCTCTGTCTTCAAACTGAACTGTAACTAAGAAGTCTTTATTATAATATTATTATAACCCTTATAGGACTGTCATTTCCCTTTCTCCTTGTAAATTCTGTAGCTTCTCCACACTGTATATATTCATACCTTTTGTTCTTTCTTTCATTATGCTCGGTCGGTAGGTGGATGAACGTGCTCTGAGAGACATCATGGAGATGGGCTTTAACAGGGAGGCTGCTCGACAGGCCTTGATGGATAATAACAACAACCTTGAAGTGGCACTAAACAGCCTACTGACTGGATCCTCTGGTAGCAGACCCGCGGTTCCTGAATATAACAAGCCGCAACCCAGAGGTTCGTACACAAACGCACACACACCCACACGCGACACTTCTCGTGTAAGCAGAATAAGTGCGAGCTTGGCTGAGTCGATGTGGAGGTCCTTTAAAGGCGTTGAAAACCACAAACGGCCAAGTTAAAAGGTCCACAGTGGCAGCTGGCTTGTTTTAGTCCTTTTTCAAAACCCTGCATGCACACTTTACTGCTTATGACTCTCCCAAGCACAACGTAAGATTTCAGATGGATATTCCACTTTACCCACAGTCACTGTTCTGTATTTGTTTCGGTGCTGAAAATAATCTCTCAGCAACTTAAGACTTGTCGAGTCACACTGGTACGACAACTATGAACAAGAGAGAGAGGGGAAAAAAAAGTCAGGGACTGTTCCTCGAGGTCTTATTGCTGCTTTATACCTGTTTATTCTGAGTCAGCTCAGATGATTGCTCACATTTGTCAAAAGTAAAATATGTAGTTCTCTTGGGTTCTGGTTCATGGCGAACACAAGCCAAGACACATAAGGCCACGTATTTAAGATGCAGACGCCCAAGGCTGTGAGATGTACACATTGATCAAACTGTTCTTAACTTTGTCTGTATAATCTTGTTTTGTTATTTTTTGTCGCTCAGGCAGAGGAAAGGGAAGAGGCAGGTCCAGAAATCAAGACGAGGAGGAGGGAGCAGGGGGAAGGCCATCTGGACCGAGCACTCTGTTTGACTTTCTGGAATCCAAGATGGGAGTTTTTTCCATTGATGGTGGGTGAACTGGTCTCCAATTCTTTCTGAGAAGTTAAAAAGGTTTTAAATATGCTTGTGTTCCCTTCTCAAGCCATTTATTTGGTGAGAATGTACAAATTGATAACGGTGCTTCAGCATGAGCAAAGTCGTGATTAGATTTAGGCAGATGGATGTCATGAGCTGAAGGGAATTGTGTCATTTTCTCTAAATGCCTTAACTCAGCACTGAAGTGGAAGACAGATGCGGCACTTCCTCCTTTTTTTTTTTCTTGTCCCATTATTGTTTTGCCATAATTGAAAATTACACTCATCTGTTTTATTTCGGTTTGTTTTCCCAGAGCCAAAAAGCCAGGCACCGCAGAGACATCACGAGAACAGAGCAAATTTCTCCCACTCAGACTATTTCACCAAAGACGCATCTCATTCCAAGTTCTCCTCGCATAATGATCATAGGCAGCAAAGGAATGACAGGCCGCCTCGCTTCAACAAGGACACAGATTTCCCCAAACCTGGCCAGGAGCCTCTCTCTAACTCTACAACCTCCCAAACGCCAGCGCAAGCCCAACAGTGGAAGGGCCAGGAGAGGTGGTCGCGAGGAACGTCGGACAGGTCGCAGAACGACAGGAGAGACGCGCGAGATGAGCAGGCTTTTCCTTCGCCTTTCGCGGCCACTTTCACGCATTCAAAAGAACCTCAGCAGCTGATGGAGTTCACCGGATCTTACCACCAGCGACCCAGAAACGGAGATGCCGGCGGGAACGCATCTGGGCCGCCTCAGAGGAGAGGGGTAAAAGATGGTGTGCCCGCATCCAAAGTGGGTAATTCTGCAGGAAGTGAAGTGGACGGAAGGGGAAGTAATAAACGCACAGAAAGAAATGAAGAACCCAACAATGCCAGGAGGAAGGGGAAGACTGACCGGCCGAACTCCGGTCACTTTGATCGACAAAGGGACGGCGAGCAACCGAACTTCAAATCGAAGGGAGGGAGCTCGGAGACTTCCCAAGAAGCGGGGCTGTCGCAGGGTTCCCGGATAACGGCGGGGGATCCTTCTCATTTCCAGAACGGAGATATGGTGGAACACAAAAGAACTGGGCCTATCAAGCCAAATTCGTCTTGTCCGCCCAACAGGGAGCAGCCCCCCAGGGAGCAGCCCCCCAGGAGAAACGCCCCGAATAACCCGGGGCCTAAAAGAAGACCGGGGCAAGGCAGAGGTCAAGGCCCGCGAGGAGGATCAGAGAAGAGTCACAGCGGAGAACACGGTTGGAAACCTGGAGACCAGTGCCTTGCGCTGTACTGGGAAGACGGCAAGGTATGTCAGTCTGAGGACTAGTAATATAGCAGCAGGTAGCAGTCTTAGATCTGTAAGTAAATATTGGTATTAAAATAATGAGATTTCTTCTTGTTTCTCTCTGGTCGTGTGTGCGTGAAGTTTTACCATGCCAGAATAGATGCTGTGCATCCATCAGGCTCCACGGCTGTGGTTGTATTTAGTGATTATGGAAACTGTGAGGAAGTCCTCCTGCATAACATCAAACCAGTGTCCGCTGATTTGTTGGTAAGGAGAAAGAAAGCAATCATTCATTACAACTTATTAAACTGCATTCAAGTGGTTTGGCGATATATGAATGACATTTGTTCTGATTACTCACAGTAAACACATCACAAAACTATCAAATACACGTTGGCAGGAGGAAGATGATGGTTACTATGACAGTTCATTAGAGTTTCGCCGTGGGGGAGATGGGCAACCTAGACGCACGAGACCAACGCAGCAGTACTACCAGCCACCCAGGGCGCGAGATTGATGCGTCTGCGTTTACAGGTAAGCAGACGTGAAATCACCTGTAATGACACATCTAACATTTGTGAGATGTATATGGAGTGTTTTATACACTTCTCATATTTCTCTTTTATTGTGATGAGAGTATTGAGCTAGATACGTGTAGAAACATGTTTCTGTCCCTTGTCTCTTGAATAACAGAAATGATTGCCAGCCACCGCTAAAAAACAACTTTCAACTTTCACTTCGTCTGCCGGCGCAATGCATTGTGTAATATTCAGAAACTGGTCATTATTTAATTGTTAATTTGCCTTTTTTTTTCTCCATCCCGCAGTGTGCTTGTCCATGATCCCTCCACTTTCTGCAACAATCCAGAGTGCTTCCTGAAGTGTCCTCCTCGCCGGGACGTACAGAACTAATTCAAAGGGCTTACGCCTCATGCAAAAATGCAAGAAAAACTGACATGAGCTCTTGTTTATTTTGTCAAGGACATATCGACTGTATATGTTGTGAAGATTTGTTAAATGAATGCTTAAAAATAAACATAACACTGTTAGTATGTAGGAGATGTGTATTGTTTTCAATTTAACGCCGGCCAGAAAAAGAAACCTCTCAGGGCTCTTTGGTTTCATTTGTGAGTAAAGGTTTTCTGCATCTTTTTAACTGATGACGTGGTGACCCGATCGAGCTGTCTGATATCATGTCTTACTTTGGGACTCCTGTTCTGGACATGCGTAAGCACCACAAGTCCATAGCAAGCAGCTCTAGCTCATTTGTTGTGCTCTTTGAAGCAAATCCAGAGGGTAAGACAATCTCTTCCCCCTGTAACAGAGATGGTTACACTGCGGAGATATCATTTTGCACATTACAAAGGGGACTGTACCTAGCTCTTCAAGCACTGCGCACTCCCTGCTCTCCTAGCCGTTTACGGACCTGCGCGAGAGGGAAGTTTTACACATGGAAGAAATGATCTCCGCCTCGGCTCCGGTTTCGCTCTTGCAACGGTGGGAGACGAATGGACAATGCACCCGGGGTTCAGCGGAGAGGTCGCCCGTGTTATTCTGTGTCACCAGTCCGAAGGGTTTTCATTATTTTCCAACTGAGGCGCCAAGCGAGCATAGATGAATAATTAACGGCGGGTAATATGGAAACCTATCCGCCAGGGAGGAACTGAAAGTGAAGCTGTCGAACGTGTTCTGGGGGACGATGGCGATGTCCGGATAATAATAGGATTGATTTTCAATCAGATAAACAGTGATATTTTGGTAGCCCATTTCATACTGAATGTAATTTTTCTCTCGGCCCCTGCCGGCAAAACATTTTAGGCCTTTGCTTGAACTTATTGTGAGTTATTAAAACTCGATAAATATGCAGCTTTTATGTGTGCAAATCTTGACGCTGTGGATTACAGGGTCAGCTTTCTGTCAGTGTTATTACTTGAAAAGGGTAAGCTGATAAAAATCCTTTTTAGCAGCTATACGTAGGAAATAAACAGACACAAATCATGTTTTAGCTTTAATCGCTAAAGACGCCGTTTTAATCGGTTTCTGTTGACAACCCATTCAGAACGGTTATGGAGTTGATTCTTGGCATCATATTTGACACTTAACGTGTGCGTTCATATTGGTATTGTTTTATTGTGTTACCTGGGAGTTATAAGTGAAACCAGAGAAAGTGAAAGACTGCGAAAGAGTGGCAAGACTAGCTGGATGACATCCTGTTTGTCTTGTTTATGCAACTACACAGTTGGTGCAGTGCTGCCGGTGCTGTGATCAGAGGGAAATCTGAAGCTTCAAAAGGCCTCTGAGACAGATAGAGGCCCTCTGCAGTCTGGTGTTGTCTCAATTATCCAGCGCACTGCAAAACAATCTTAGATTATGATTAAATCTCACATGAAAGGATTTCCAGCGGGAGTGAAATGTATTGCCTTTTTTAATGTTTGGACTTGACAGATTTTTAGCACGGTCAGCTTCAGTTTGATTGCATTCCCATTTATATTGGATTATGAGACAGTGGCTTGATTTCTCAGTGGTTAGCACTGTCAATCCCCCCTCCCCCCACATGGCAAAACAGTAGTGGTGTGTTCGAAAGGAAGTGGTGAACTGCCTGTGTAAGTGTGTGTCCGTCTACATACGTTAGCCGTACGATTTACCTCAGACAAATAACATGCTTACAGTGACAATTCTACAATGTGACCGAGCCCAAATCCAAAGTGAATACTTCTGCATTCCCCAGAACCACACTGCGAGCTTGCTTGATAAGTATTGTTTCTGAAGCATTGAAAGAAGCTCGCTCTTTTCTACATTGCCTCTTCCAGGCCTCTCTCCACCTGCAACATGATAACCTTCGGCAACAGGAGGAAGGCTTTTTACTCTTCGAGAGGGAACAGCCTCCTTTCCCACATTAACATCCCCCTCGCTCTGCCCCTTCGTTTCCCACCTGCCTGCCTCTCCTCGTATCCCCATTCACAGCTGTTGGGGCCATTATCTTTCTGCCTACCTGACCCCTCACCCTCCATCCCTCCTCCATGGTACCTTTGTGGCAGTGACATCTGAACCTGGAGATCCTGTTAAATGCGTTCTTTCTTACATAATTTCTACATCGGCCTCAACAAGCCAAGCCTTTCTTGGAGATGGGGGGAGACCAGAAGGGAGGTAACATGAAAGTGAATGACCAAGAGCAAATTTCCTTTCTGGCAAAGTTAATACCCAGTGAAACAGAGGGAGACTGGGTGCCACTGTAATGATCACATTACAACTTGAATGAAAGGAAGAACAACAGGCCTAATTGTTTCTGTTTTAAAGGGGAAATAATGCATTGAGTGCATAGAGTATAAACCTCAAAATGTTTGCATGTGTGCATTTTGGCATTATACATACACCAATTAAAACCACTGACATGAGAAGTGAACAGCATTGACCATCTTGTGACAATTCAATGTTCTGCTGGGAAACTTTTGGACCTGGCATTCATTCCTGTGGACCAGACCTAGACCAGACCGGGCACCCCCACCCCATAGCAATGACACTCCTTGATGGCAGCAGCCATCCCCAGCAGGATGCAGCCGGACACAGGCACACACACAAGAACAATTTAGGAACAACTCAAAAAAACATGAAGAACAGCACAAGGTGTTGACCTGGCCTCCAAATTCACTAGATCCCAAACTGATCAAGTATCTGTGGGATGATCCACAGAGGCCCCTCCCCTCAGCCATAACATTCTCTTGCCAGACACCACAGGACACCCTCAGAAGGCCCATGTCCATTGTCTGATGAGTTTTGGAGGCACAAGGGAGACCTACACAATAGTAGGAAGATGGTCATAATGTTATGCCTGATCTGTGTATTTCTCCGCAGTCTTGATTCCAGGGGCTCACACGAAGTGAAAACATGACTGGCTTTAACGGTTCTTTAAAAGACTGAAATCTCAGGAAATTGTCAACACAGGACACAGACGGGGTTTAAGTGTCTAGAAAGTTTTATTTGCATGGCGATGGGTTATCCTCTTTTTTTTCCTACCTGTGGAAGGCTTGCGGTTGCCGTTTGCATGCGAATCAAAGGCTATGAAGTCAAGCCGCCATCTGGTTGATGGGTGCACCACTAGCATGCAAAACAAGTTGATGCTTTGTTGGAGTCTCTAGGCAAATGTAATTTGAATCGCAAAGCCCGGCACTTACTCATACGAGTGAAATTACGGAGAGGACACGGAGCGTGACATTCCTCCCGCCTTTGCATCTGATCTACAGTACAACCCCGTAGACCTATGAAGAGCCTACGCTGTTAAAACATTTATACTTGAGCACTGGTGTGTTGACATCAATTAAAACTGAGCGGCCATGTTGGACTTTGTAAACGTTGGACAGCGGTTACTTTTAGAGCAAAAACGTCTTAGTAGATGGTGCGTACAAGGCGGAACAAGTTGAGAATTTTCGGACTAAACACAACTATCTGTATCTCCTTGGCGTGCACGTTGGTGTAGATCAGACGCAGCAGCATAAATCTAGATTTAACCAATCCTTTGTATGACCCCAAGTGTCTCTCTCGAAAAACGATCTGGTTCTAGAAAAGCAGCAACGCAGATGTTACGTCTCTAGGTGGATCTAGGGGAATTTCAGGGACGGACGCATGACAACAAAGGAAGTCCAGTCCGCAAAAGATTTATTTTAATACCAAAACGTGACAGAGGAGTCTTAGCATACAAAACAGTGGGGAAGGATTGGACCACGTGGTTGGGTCAAATAAACTGTCGGCATAACTGTCGTCTTTACAAAAGGTGTAATCAAAAATACATGGGTGGCACCAATCACTAATCCTAGAGTGTATAACAAAAGGCAACCTAGTCAAGGAAAGGTGTAAAGGTACTTTAATCCCCCTTGTGTCCACACCTTACACCAGAACTATCAACATAAATGGAGTGTATAGGTTTACACATAACAATATCTAACAATGCAGGAGAACCAGAAATCAAAGCACGAGTAGCAGAGCAGAGAGCGGAGTCTCTGGCTGGGTCCCTTTTCATGTAGGCCCTGGGCAGCGATTGGACAATCTGAGGGTGAACCGGCCAACCAGCAGCCACCACAATACCCCACATGTGAAAACCAATTACGTAATCAAGACCTACAAAACAAACGTGCCTGGCTTGTAAAAGCAGATAGAATGATTCTTTCTGCTCAACAAAGATCCAGTTTGCAAATCACTCTTATTGTATACACCGATCAGCCACAACATTACACTGACAGGAGAAGCGAATAACATTGACCATATTGTGACAATAGGACAGCTGGGATAGGCTCCACAACAGAACAAGCGGTTACATAAGAAGAATGAATGAATGAATCTTGTGACAATTGCAATGTTCTGCTGGGAAGCTTTTGGACCTGGCATTCATTCGTGTGGATGTTACGTAGACATGTAGCACCCACCTAGACCAGACCCCCCCCCTTACCAATGACACTCCTTGATGGCAGCAGCCACCTCCAGCAGGATGCAGCCTGACACAGGCACACACACAAAAAAGGTTTACAAACAACTCAAAAAACCATGAACAACTGTTTTGGAGGCACAAGGGAGACCTACACAATATTAGGAAGGTGGTCATAATGTTATACCTGATCGGTGTATAATAGCCAAATTTGGTTATGTTAGCAGTCAAGTTTTACACCTTTGGTTTCTACTAAACATTACAGTTTTGCTGGAAATCTTTGTGAGCAATGAAAAATTACTTCGGAAACACTCCTAAAATATGTAGAACACAACCTAAGGCTACCTTTACACGGAAACTATCTGAACCAAAAGCGCAAAAGTGGCGTTTCGTTTTCACTTTTAACTCCGCATTTAGACGAGCGTTTCTGAAACATTTCTGTGTTCAAACGGAAACGCAAAAGTGTGTGAAATTTCATACACATAGATGCAGTATACCGCCAGATGGCTAGGTGGCAACACTCCCAAGAGTGCCTGCGTAGAGGTATTTACTTTTCTTCTACTTTTCCACGCTTAGCGCGCGAAATACATTAACCAAAACAACCACTTGGATACAAATTATTGCGGCTAGGGCCTGTTGAACCTCCATCGCGGAGCTCGACATGTTGTTTACTTGTTTTTCCGGTCCTGTCGCATGCTTGTCACGTCATTTCTATTCGACGAGAAACGCAGTTTTGCGTTATTCACTCTTTGCACGGTGACGCGAGGGTGGAGCGTTTTTAAGATTTCCACTCTGGAGGGTGGTTTCACTTTTTTGCGTTTTCAACCCCCAAAAACGCCGTCACCATCTAAACGATATAGGACATCCGATCAAATGTTTTGCGCTTTTCACCTACAATCGTTTCCGTGTAAAGTGCCCCTAAGATTCACACTTCTTCTTTGCCACGCAGTTTCCCCTCATTGTTTCCACCTATTCCACTCTCCTTTCAACTAACCAGATGAGGAAGCAGCATGTGATTGACGAAAGGGGAAAGCATCTTTAATTAGACCATGAAATCTGACTCTGGACTCTGAAAAACTATAGATCAGATCACAAAGCTTATTTAGTCAATGCAACTTATACGTTCACGTAACTATACCTTTTTTTTTTCCCCCTAAGAAGAAAAACAAAAGTTTGGCTGAGCTCCAAACTTCAGTGTTATTACTAGAGCTGCGGTTCACAGGCTCAACACTTAATGAGCGAGGTAGGTGCTGCTTGTCAGGGGTAATGGCTGTTTTCGGTGTGCAGCAGACCATGGCCTAACATGGGTCATTCTTCAAACATCCTGCCTAACATTTGTTGCCAGGCACCCCTCGTGTTACTCATAACACATGACAATATAATGGTGAAACGGGGCCAGTTAGTTTGACCACAGACAGTATAGACTAAGGGAGAATGATGAATCAGCAGCTGGTTATTGATCCTTACCATCACCACATATGGGTCTGAACAACAAAGCAAACAAAGAGCAAATCGCCTTTCAGTCACTTTTATGGACCCTGTCCAGTTACACCTAATGGCAACATGCCACGTGAAGGAGAAGAGCTATTGAGACAGTTAATGCAGCTGCCTTTGTTCTTTTTATTTTTACACCGGAATGTACAAACCATACACTGTATATAAAAGAAGTAAAAGACTCAAAGTGTCGTATTTTCATTTATTCCTCTACATGTCACTGAATCTGAACTATTTGCAGAATAAAACTATGTGCACCGATCAGCCACAACATTAAAACCACTGACAGGAGAATTAACTAACATTGATCATCAATGTTCTGCTGGGAAACCTTTGCACCACCCACCTAGACCAGACCAGGTACCCAAAGACGCTTTAGGAATAACTCCAAAAAACATGAAGAACAGCACAAGGAGTGCTTCAAATTCACAAGATCCCAAACTGATCAAGTATCTGTGGGATGATCCACAGAGGCCCACAGCCATGTCCATTCTCTGATGAGTCAGAATTGTTTTGGAGGCACAAGGGAGACCTGCACAATAATAGGAAGGTGGTCATAATGTTATGCCTGATCGGCGTATGCTCCTCTTTCCCTCAACATATAACTGAAATAGACACCTTTTATACTTTCAATGTATTATTGTTGTTTGACAATCTGCAATCTTTGGTGAGCTAAATGAACGAGCTGATTAATGGACTTGATTTTCTACATCCTGGTACCTTGACGACAAATAAAGTTTTATTTATCAGGTCTATGTTTCATTGTTATAACATAGCTTACCAACTGCATGGATTCACTTTCATTTTAATTACCAGCTTTGGAAATTAAAGCACTGGTTTGTTTAACAAGGCTGGGATTTTGTAAATGACACGTAACAAGAGACAAAACTGAATCAAATCCTGGGAGTTGGCACACAGCATTCTGCAGATCGCACTTAAACGAAACATACTTAAAGATGTTAAACCTCTCTTTTAGTGCAAAGTATCATTTCATATTTTTATGGATGACTTATAACAATAAGTGAGAGGCATTGCACTCATTTTCACCCCGTGTCTCCGTGCTGGCAATTTTACACACCTCCGATCAGCAAAGAGTGCCAAGTTCCTCTTGAGCAGACCTGAGTGTAACACATGGAAGAGGTCTGGAGGCGCATGAACAGTTTCAAGGTTTTTTTTTCTCCCGTTGCTTTCACAATTAGGTGCTCTGCCAAATTGGAGGAGATTTACAAGAGCAAAAGCAGCTCACTCCTGCTAACAAACATGTATCATAAAGGAGTAATAAAGACATTTCTGCCTGGCTTTTAAATGTCTCTTTTGTACTGATATCGCCTTGGGAAATTTAGCCAAACACAGTCATCTGTGATTTAGAAGAAAAGGTGCCTGGTTTTAGTCAAACAGGAAATTACACCATAATGTCTGAACAAGGACTGATGTGCCTCTGCACTTACTTTGTGTAGGAAACTGCCAAAAAAAGAACAGAAAATCAGTGGATAGCTATGCATTACAGTATCTACACTTTATTTATATGCACATTATGCGAGCGCTGCAGCTTTTGATTAGAATTGCTGTTGTTCTTCTGCACAGTGTTGCCCTACAGAGAGACCTTTGCCCTTCATCAGTCTTTGCAAATTGTACTGTAATATAACCAGAGACGCGTAATCTTCTTGGGGGATGAGAAGCCGTATGTCACTCATCGTCTCTGTTCATCGCAGTTTGTTGCTGCAATGCAAATTATTCGCAGGTTAATCCAGGGATTTAAGGGATTTTAGGTCCTTTATCGGCCAAATATATCTGCAGTGAGCACGGATGACACACTGGACCCTAACATGGTGATTGCATATGGCTGAAGATTGATTTGAATTTTTGCGTTTCACTCCGAGGTACACAACGATGGAAAGAAGAATCTGTGGCAGAATCAAGTATTAAAAACTACCTTCCTTTCACCACCCACCTGCTGAGTAATGCGCCGTTTATGCTTCTGCGTCATTTTGACCCTTGGTAGTATCGTGTTCCCGCTTTAGTATTTCCGTCTGTTTCTCCAGGTCCGCAGTTTTCGAAGTGATTGTCTTGGATCAATAAAGATGGAACACATTTGAAAAAAGTTTGTTTTGGCCAGGTAATTTATACTTCATGAGAAACTCAAGTGCCGAACTCCGGGGGAACTCCAACCACTACAGCATACGCCACATACGCTATTTTCTTATTATTTTCAGATGTCGACCAGTCGTGACGACCGTCTTCGTCGGATCACATCAACATGCACCCACACAAAGTATGACGATCTCTACTCAGAACTGCGAATATTTGCACCTGGGAGCTCAAAAAGTGCTAGCATGCTAGCATTTCCGCTTTTCCGAGAACAAGCTAGAATTCCCAAACGAGGGCTGCGAGAACAAAGTGATGTCATTTTGTTCTCGCAGCCCGAGGAGCAAGAACAAACTTCTTCTTTCGGAGTATGTAACGACCTTAATATGACTCTTCTTGGGTGAAATTTCAGCGCAAATTTTGGTCACTATTGTTTAAAGTGAAGCAGGAAGTAGAAACCAAAATTAACCTGACTGGCAAAAAAAGACACAGCGCTGACTAGTGTTTGGGTGGTGTTTTTTACAGAGCAAGTCAGACTTACGAGAGCACAAGTTTAAATGGCTCGCACCACCGTAGACTACGTAGGTTATGGCGTCTATGTCCTGCAGAGATATAAACCGCGCGTAGCTGTTTAAACTCTTGAGTGAGAAAAGTGCATTTTTATTTGTTCTCTTACATATGTGCATAAAACTCGACAAGACACTTAAAAACCTAACAAGCATCACATGCATTAACCTAAATTAAGCGACTACAAAAATGTAAACACTGTATAATAGATTGTGAAATATAATATTACACTATAGTACTATACCTTCCTCACAGTGATAAGATTGTGACTTCTCTCTTTTTTTTTTACTATGTTTTTGCTATCATATATTGCATGATGACCCCATAAAACAGAGAATAAACAGAGTTGAATCAACACCTCTGTGACACAGAGTCAACAACAATGAATATCTGTTACATGCTTGTTACAGTAGATGGCTTGACCTTGTCTTTCTGGTGGAGTATCACATCTCAACTTAACCTTACTTTCTTACAGGATCGAATGTTGTATTCTGTTGATCAACTACAGTTATTTATAATCAAGCCCCGGCTTAGTTTCTTCTTGATTTTCTGAACGGTACAAACAGGACAGGATCATTTGACCGACTGGCTTATTCACAAAATGTAAGACCGCAGAATTTGCATGTTCTCAGTGTGTCTGCGTGGGTTCTGTCCTGGTACTCCGGCATCCTCCCACCGTCCAAAGACATGCTGCGACCCTCCACAGGACAAGCAGTTACAGAAAATGAATGAATGAATGGAATTTGCAAGACGGGACTAGTCTTAATTTAATGACTTATACTTGTAATTTTGTTTAATACATTGACATGTTTGTACAGTTGGTACTTTTGACTGTATTGACACAAATATCATCAAGGCTGATCCCTCTTCCCAGCTTGGTCTCGCCACTGCACCAGTTACCAAACAATGGTGCTCTTCGACTCCTTCAATTCTGCTTAACTTTCTGCTTCAAAAGTTACCAGCTTGCTTTCCAGCATGCTCCTGACTTTTGTTTTCAGGCTGCTGAGCGAGCACTCCTGCTCACAGATAGACGGCAATCTCGTTTTCTAAAAGTCTTAAAGCTGAAAGAGGCATTAGAACAGAGGTCACTCTCTCTTTCTCAGGACCAAACACAGTCTCCTGGCTCAAACGGATCTGGACCTGCGCTTCGTAATTCACTACCTCCACAACAACAGACAGGCATCACCTAATTAGGAAAGTCACGGAACCAGAGAATGAAGACGTAATCCGGGGCCTGGTGACTTTCTATCATCTGACCACCCTGATGGACCACACATCTGACTCTGCTCTCTTTTACTTTTCTTTTTTGTTGAGCAGCACATTTGGCAATTTCTCCATTCAGTTATCTTAGCATTAGCATTCAATGTCAAGCGCATGTGTTGTGAAAGACTCCTGATGGTTCTTGTCCTTGAACAGAAGAGCTGAAGGGACTAAACCAACCTAACTTTTGTAGGCAAGGATTACACTGCAAAATATTTACAGTTCTTAATTACCGTTCTGCTGTTGATGGAGGTAAAACCGATATTTAGGTTTAGGGGGAAAAAATGATGTCATTAAGCGTGCATATCCAAATGCAGCCATGAAATTATGCAAAATCTAATTGCAGAGATTACTTATGTTTTTATGGGGTTGTGTCCTCTTCTGCACCAAACGTACATTAGCCGGAGACACACACAAAAAAAAAAAAGAATCAGTTTTGTTCAGTTTTGCAGCTGCTGCTGCTTGAATCTGTTTGCAGTAAGTTTTGTTATTTTATGGTGTTTTAATGCTGCAATTAGAAAACAAAAAAGACAACAAATCCAACCGAAAATACTCTTTTATTATCCACAGCTTTTAACCTAACTAAATTGGAGAATAGACTTTTCTCATTGCTCCCAAACCGCATCGCCCTGCAGCAGCATGAGGATGAAAATATTCTCCCTTGATCTTTGACACCAGACTGAGAAACTACCAGAAGAATGTTGCCCTGGACTCTTAGATGCCTTTGATCAGAGACTTCACTCTCTGACCAGTAAGTCATTTTATCTGATGTTGGCACTCTGTTTACCAGAAGCGAGCAGATGCTCCTCTCTTTAATGAGTTTTTATGTTTGTTTTAGAAAGCTGGGGTCAGGACTACATTGGCACCGAAACAAATTCAATTAGCCATAGATTATTTAAGCAGGAACCTGACCGCAGCGTGACCCCAGGATGTGCTGAAGAAGACCATGTGTGGAGAGACGCACACAGCATCGGTCATAATGTTATGACCAGTGTACAGTATATTTTAAGTGCCACGATCAGTATATTTCTTTGGTTCATTTAACAGTCTATTGATTTGGTCATGCAAGGCGCTGCAGTTGGTGTAAGCTCAGCCAATCAAATGTTGCTATTGTACCTTTGAGTGAGTGTTCGATTTGAAACACCACTACCACTCAAAATTCACAAGCAAGTACACCAATCAGGCATAACATTATGACCACTTTCCTAATATTGTGTAGGTCTCCCTTTTGTCTCCAAAACAGTTGTGACTCATCAGAGAATGGACATGGGCCTTCTGAGGGTGTCCTGTGGTGTCTGGCAACAGAATGTTGTGGATCATCCCACAGATACTTGATCAGTTTGGGATCTAGTGAATTTGAAGGCCAGGCCAACACCTTGTGCTGCTCTTCATGTTTTTTTAGTTGTTCCTAAAGTGTTTTTGTGTGTGTGCCTGTGTCAGGCTGCATCCTGCTGGGGATGGCTGCTGCCATCAAGGAGTGTCACTGCTATGGGGTGGGGGTGCCTGGTCTGGTCTAGGTGGGTGCTACATGTCTAAGTAACATCCACATGAATGAATGCCAGGTCCAAAAGTCTCCCAGTAGAACACTCAATTGTCACAAGATGGTCAGTGTTGTTCACTTCTGTTGTCATTGGTTTGAATGTTGTGGCTGATCGGTGTACATACAACAATACCGTGTTGCATTATATCCAAAAAATGGCTGCTCAAATTACAAAACAAGACTCATTTTCACATGAACACTGTGATGCAGGATATCAAAAGGTCGGTCGGTTAAATGATTCTATTCTTCTTCGCTTGTTGTTTGCGCTTCACATTCATGCTCTCACACACCCCATGCATTATTGTACTTCCTATATTTACAAAGATTTTGCGTTAATTAAGAACAATACATCCTAGCCTCCTGAGTGAGTCCTTTGAGCTGGGGCGTGACAGGGGTGAAGTCAGTATTAGTGTGCAATATATGACTTTTTCTTATTTGATAATAGCTAGAAGAAGTGATTAGTAAACTCAGGTGTCTTTCTGATGGAATAATCCACCATTTTACCTAAACTGGTCGAGCCTGAAACCGTACAAAAGGGTTCTTTCCCTGTGAAACCATAATGGAGAGAGAATGTAGACTGTACGTGAGTATCTGGAAGATAATCTAAATGAAAAATAGTTGAATCTGCAACAGTGAGACTATCCTCAATAAAATAACGGTTGGTGGTTTTTATTAAATCCCTAAAACAACTTTATGTTGCCCTAACAAGTACCTCTTGTTCTTTCTGTGCAGCATGGGCTCAAGGAGAGTCAAGCATCAACTTGTTGTATGCTGTCTCTGCAAAGGATGAGGAGGAGATTGGGGGTGAAGTGTTTGGCACACAAAACATGTTACTCTGAAAATCAGTCAGTGCTATTACCACATCTTCTAACTAACAGGTCTTGTCGAGGAGAATATTAATGACTATTTTGCGCGCGCAGATATTAGTTGCCAGCCGTGGGAATTCACACTCTTGCCTCAATTTTGTGCATGCATGAACGCAAACCACATGCACAACGGGAACAGAATAGTTTGACTCTAACCTCAGGAAATTGACAAGGAATGCCACGGGATAAAGGACGGTTTTAAGGCTCAAGGTGGGTGGCACAGACCATCGCCATCCTGGCAGGGCCTGACGCTGCGTAAATCCTGGTTATTTCAGAACTTGGCACAAACGTAGAGCATCAGTTGAGCCGGGGCAGGCAGCTAACACCTAGGCAGACAGTCAGGGGAATTACACCGATCAGGCATAACATTACGACTACCTCCCTAATATTGTGTAGGTCTCCCTTGTGCCTCCAAAACAGTTGTGACTCATCAGAGAATGGACATGGGCCTTCTGAGAGTGTCCTGTGGTGTCTGGCAACATAATAGTGTGGGACCTTTGGGTCCTATGGTTTGAGGGGAGGAGCCTCTGTGGATCATCCCACAGATACTTGATCAGTTTGGGATCTAGTGAATTTGGAGGCCAGGTCAACACCTTGTCCTGTTCTTCATGTTTTTTCTGAGTTGTTCCAAAAGCGTTTTTGTGTGTGTGCCTGTGTCAGGCTGAATCCTGCTGGGGATGGCTGCTGCCTTTTGTGAGTCTAGACGTCATTTGCAATTCCCTTTTCATCCACTTATTCACTCTGTCCTTTCTTGCATCTTCCCTGTACTTCTGCTAATCTTTTTTGTTGTCAGTTTAGAAACCGCAGGCAGAGTGCATGCAGGGGGATTAATGTGCTCTCTCATTGTTCTCCCATTTTCCATAGCCCTATTATTGCTATTCATTTGTCTGTAGCGTGTGTGTGTTTCTCAGGTGAATTTTGCCATCAACGATTATCGCTATTATACCTGCCGCGAAGCTGGAAAATTAGCGTGGGGATTTTAAGTATCTCAAATTAGCTCGCAGGCTGAGTGTAAAACCCAGAGTTCATGTTTGTGTGATGTGTGAGAGCCTAATTCTGCTCTTCCCTTTTCCAAACATGGTATTCCTTTTCAATTATAACGTAGCAGATGAGTGATCAACATCAACCAAAGGGGGCAAATGAGAGGAAAAAAAGAACACTTTTTCTCCTCTGCAAAAAAAATAAATAAATAAAAAATAAGCGATTGCACATTTTATTCACCATATTAGGTGAGCCGACTTAGTTCCCCTTGACAGAAGAAACGGCTTCCTGAAATGCATGAGTGGTTGATATTAACGAGGAACGCTCATGTGCCATTCCATTAACTCTGGCCAATGCTGCGGCACGGTCAGGCGGCCAATCAGACCATTTAGGGCAATTGAAGTCCTTTGCACTTCTTTTCCAGGAGTGGAAGAATGAACGCAGGATTTCATAAACACGGCTACACGGCTATAACTTCAACACAAATAAGACAAAACCCGGTCCGAATCAGCAAAGCTACAGGTTGGATTTATGCTGTGAGACCCCCAAAAGTAATTTTGCCATGACTAAAACCTTATTAGGAAACGTTAGTGAGAAAAAATCAATATGGTAAACTGTAAATTAAGTCATGATTACAATTTGGCATGTAAGATAAATCCTCAACTCCTCATTAAGGCTGCACCAGACACTATATGCAACACTGGACTCGAAATATTTATTTTTCTAGTTTAGTGTTTAACTTGTTGCACCGTGGGCCTTAGAGAAACTTCAATCCTCTCTATGCAGTGCACATATGGCAGAACTGACACTAAAGCTGGCTTATTTTTTATTTATTTTTTTCTAACAAAGGCATTGCACTAAGTGGGCGCCACCCTGCACCTGCTCTGCTTCTGTCATCTTCTGTCTCAGGTGGGGTGTTGCTGATTGTGCTGCAACCTCCTGGTCTACTTTTGTTGCTTCGGAAATTTTTAGGCTTTTTAAAAATATCCACGACAGAATATAGGCCTGCATCCTCAGGCTTGTGCAGGTGTAGCTGGGCTCATACATTCGGCAGAAAGACCAACAGTAGCTGGTTTAACAATCACTGTGGGATGATTATTTTTTTTTGGCACAAAGGGCCAATTTGTATAGTGCATGTTCCTACTTTCCTACCGTTATTGCATGTATAAAATCCCTTAAAGTTGCTGACAGACCAACGTAAATGAAGATAAACACAGCATAAATTAACTTGTTGTCTGCAGGTCATTGGCGGTTGCAGTGTTCTCTATACACTGATCAAGCTCTGGTCTGATGAATCACGTTTTCCTTTACATCACCGCGATGGCCGCGTGCGTCGCTTACCTGGGGAACACATGGCATCAGGATGCACTATGGGGAAAAAAAGGCAAGCCAATGGAAGCAGTTTGATGCTTTGGACAATGTTCTGCTGGGAAACCTTGGGTTCTGCCATCCATGTGGACATTACTTTGACGTGCACCAGCTACCTTAGCATTGCTGCAGACTATGTAACACCCTTTCTTGTCTTGGAAACAGTACTTCCTGATGGCTGTGGCCTCTTTTAGCAGGGCAATGCGCCCTGCCAGAAAGCAAAAATGGTTCAGGAATGGTTTGAGGAGCACAACAACGAGTTTGACGTGTTGACTTGTCCTCCAAATTCCCCAGATCTCAATCCAATCGAGCATCCGTGAGATGTGCTGGACAAGCAAGTCCGATTTATGGAGGCAATTTACAGGACCGGATCCGCTGCGGGTCAGGGCTGTTTTGGCAGCAAAAGGGGGACTAACACAATATTAGGAAGGTGGTAGTAGTATACATAACACAGGCCCAGTCAGCAAAGGAGAAGAACATGAAGTTAAATGAGGCAAGTAAAAAAAAAACAAAAAAAAAAAAGAACAGAAGAGGAGGAGCACTGGCAGAGACAAAGCTTGTCACAGGTATGTCAGACATCCTACATAATATACAACTAATCCCATCAGCATACACAGAGCGTTCATCTTGTCAGTCAGAACAAACAGATGTAAAAAAAGAAAACCGACTGGATGACAGGTCAGCTAGGATTAGTGTCTAGTATATGGGCACACCCATAATCCTCACAAAACAGCCGCTAAATGTGTTCTGTGCACCTGAGTTACCCCTGGGGTATCTATAAAAATTATAATTTATATAAAATTCCTCCATACATCCTGATAAGGGGCGCATGCGGACGGGGTATTAGCAACAGCCAGTTTATTGTAAATTACTCAAGCGGCTTAGCACTTTCTTTCTCATCCAGGATCTATTTAAAGATGTTCTTCCTTATAAGTAGAGATTAAAAAAACAAAACAAAAAAAAAAACAACACATGTTGGCTCTGCTTCAGGCGCCGAGGCATCATGCGGACCCAGGTGTGCGTGATTCGCTTGATAGTGAAGTCCCTCTTGTTGGTTTTAGTTCACGTCTGACTCAAGCACATTTACATAAAGTAGCACGACATCCCAGCCTTGTGTACATACAGTAGTCTAAAACAAAAGCAGCGTATAAAAAGATTGTCATGCATAATCACACATAAACATTTTTGTATATATTATATTGTGTACTATTCTATTTTATTGTTTCTTTAATAGTGTCTTCTTGCACGTTTTTGCATGCTGCTCACATGCGCCTTAAATTGCCCCCGGGGACAAATAAAGTTTTCTGAATCTGAATAATTAAAAAACTAATAAATATATTTTATTTAATGGCTGCAAAGGCATGCAACAGTTAAATGGCAAGAGAACTGAAATGTGGGGTGAAGTTATCCCTTGAAAAGCCTAAAAACAATGAACAAGCAGAGGATGGACTGAAGAAGCTATAATGATCCCTGAGAACTGCATCACCAAGCATTTGGCATCAATAACACAATCATATAATTTTTAACTTACTGCCCAAAGCTGGTCCCTAAAACACCCACTAAGTTGGGAGTATCAGACAGAAGCAAAGACAGCAGTATATCAATCAGCATGAAGTTAAATAAAAACCATCCTCGAGGCTAACAAAAAGGACTTATAGCCAGCCTGCTAATATTTGTTTTGTTCTGCCTTTCCAGTTCTGCTGCTGTTATATCTTTAAGGGCCCATGTAGCATTGATCCACATCTGCCTGGAGGGAGCCAGTGGGTAAATAGTGTCAGTCCAGAAAAAGAAAGTACAGAGGAGTGGGAGGCCCTGTAAATCCAGAGTGAAAACTGGAATGAGAGTGGCGATCCAGCTGGCCTTGTAGTCAGCTAACGATTATTTCATTAACAATTCTCTACTTGTTAGTCTGTTCTCCTTTAGAAATCCGTTCGCCGCTCCAATTAAACACAAGCATCCACAAGCGGGCATGGAGTGCATCACTTTGGAGGAAAAGTTAACAGCTGGAGTGACTGAAAATCATTGCTCTGAGGAACGGCTGATTGATTCAAATTGCAGTCGGGGCTTATTAGGGCCAGGAACTCTCCAGTGTAATACACGAGTAATTAATTTTTTTGTGAGTTTCTCTTTTACCATCGGGGGTCTAACAATAGAGGGCGGTTTGCTGCGGCTGAGGAACACTTAAAAGGCAGGAAGACGGTTAAGTCTGTTGTTTTTTTTGTTCGTGTCTGTACGTGCTGATTGGGGATTTGTTGGTGGTGAGAATGTGGACATGCCCTGAAGGAAAGTGGCCTGACTTAGTGCTAATTTTGGCACATTGTGCATGTGGAGGAGTGATTTCCGGATCGTTTCCCATCATAAGTTTTTGTTGCTTATAAACAACCAAGGGCAAATAAGAGATTAATGGGAATTATTTTCTAAAGAACCAATCTTTGCAAGAGACAGTCAAATCATCTCTTACTAGTGGCTGCAAAGTGTATAGATCCTGCAGATGAAGAGATGAGAAAAGACATAAAAAGTGTGCAAGCACATAACTGGAAGAGAAACTCACACCATAAGTTCGTATGCAAGAATTTGCGCAGCTTGTGCTGAACTGATTCAACCCCGATAACCATAAATAGCCTAAAAATGCAGTTATAGAGCATTTTTATAAAAGATTTGCAGGAAAAGTAGAAATATACAATATGGGTTGTACAGACTAGTCGACTAATCGGTTTGCCGACTTCACTGCTGTGCCATGACGCTTCAAGTATCATGTCGACCAGTCACTGATCACGTGACAATAACAACATGGACGCCTCAGAGAAGACAGGTGAGGAGCCCAGTGGGTCGTTGCAGCGAACTAGCAGTGGTTCATCAAGTGAGTGGAAATACTTCACTAAAGATAAAGCCCATACTACCATGACATGAAGAATATGTAAGTCAGTCCTGAAATACAACAAAAGTACTACTGCAATGCACAGTCATCTGAAAGGCATCCGCTGAAGCTAGCAGAGGAGCGGTCCAAATCTTCTCGACCGCAGTCGATTAACGACTTCACCAAACGTCCTGCGGTAACAGAGAGAAGGAGGCTGCACATCAACAATTTATCTTAAGTTATTAGACCTTTAGCTGCAGTACACGGAGGAGGCTTCAGAGAAATACGATGCTACACTATCCCATCTTACAACAGGCTGTGGAGTATTATTAAATGTTATTGATGGTGCTGAGCTGCTGCCTGTTTTTATACAGGCTATACATATCTGCAGCGCACAGTGTGTAGCACATGAGCTGTCTGTTCACAGCATATGTGTTCAGGCCAAGAATATAGATTTAATTACTTTCTACTGTGTTTATATTAGTGACGTCATCATTGACTTCCATCATAAATCTGAACTGATGCCACCCCTGATACACAATGGTGAACTAGCATGCCACAAAGCAGCAACTCCCTAAAGTGGAATGCGGCCCTTCTTAATACAGCCGCTTCCTTATTATGACAAGTTAAAAATGCTGCAAAGAGAAGTCCAGATTCACCTGTAGCGATGTAATGTGGGTGTGTAATAGTTCAGAGCTAATGTGTTGGAACTCACGTGCTGCTGAGGTCACAGCGACGCTGGCGCAAGATCACATTGTGCAAGCAAATCTCGCTTTCCAGTTCGGTTTCAGGTTGCACAAAAGTTTTACAGCGAAGAATTCAGCCTGAACAGGTTGGTCCGAGAAATACTTCTGCAATTGTTCAATGCAGCACAAAGGTCAAACAAACTGTATGGAACTCTAAACAGATTATTATGCCAGTGACCCCTCGATTACACATCGCAAAGGACGCCAAGGGAAGACCAGTGTCCTGTATTGGAAGACTCTTTCAGTTAAAGTGTGTCTACTCCACTTTTTCCACTTTTTCCTCCAAGTTTTTTTTGTATTTTTTATATTTTCGCCATCTGAAACAGTCATCGAATACTCGACATTGCCCCTTAATGTTTTCTTTCTTTCTTCTATGCACACCACAATTATCTTGATTCCTAGACAACATAATAAAGTAAAGAAAAAATGCACATTTACCATTAGTGACAGCGTGTCACTGTTCCATTATAGATTAAAAAATAAAAAAGACCCTTTGAACAATGCCGTATTGTGGATGGGTGGCTCGTGCTTACTGTCACTGTCAGAGCAGCCTCTCTGAAGACTTTTAATGACGGCGTTTTGAAATGTTTTTGAGCCACGGGAACAGAAACGCCACTGTCCAAATGTACCGCCTCAGGGCCGGGATGGGGAACAAATCCGGTGACAGGACAGGATGGTATTAAATTGTTAGCAGTTGTGAGGGATAAAGAAAAAAAAAAAAAAAAAAAAAAAAACTTGTTGCAGTTAATTCCCTGGAAGCCCCTCAGTGTTTTGGCGAGATGAAACTGGATGAAAGCGAGAGAGAAATAGGGATGGAGGGGGAAAAAAAAAAAAAGAGAAAGGAAATTAGTAACGTAATCCACCGCAGGATCAAAAGAGTGCGACTGGATTATATTTTGTTGCATCACGGCAAATGAAAGATGTTTTAGATCAAAGGCAGAGATTTTCAGCGGGAAGAATATGGAGGTGCGTTATTGAAGATTGAACAGTGTGTGTGTATGTGTGTGTCGTGGTGGTGGGGGGGGGTCGTATTTGATGTCATAACTTGGGAAATGTAACCTCCTCTATTCAGCGGACCGGTGTAACCCGACCTGGGCCTCTCATTGTGTCTTTATTTGTTTGATTTCGAGGCAGGGACATTACAATAAAGCCAATCTGGAAATGGGATCGGGCTGTGACTGATGGTAATTACTTGCTGTCTACACCATTAAGAATTTAATGTAATTTCAGATTCCTGGAAGGGAGGTGGAGGTGGCGGCGCTGGTTGTGCGGGTGTGTGAAGAGAGAGCGAGAGAGAGGGAGGCAAAGAGATACAACCGCAGCGCCGTGTCTCTTGTCTATCTGTTTACATGTGTTTATCGAGACAAATAATTAAGAGATTAATAAATTAGAAAGCAGCTTAAGTTGCCAAATTCCCCCCGGTGTGCGATTCCAGCCTCAGCGCATCCTGAGTGTTATATTAGTGCAGAAAACTAATTCCCCGGGTCACGAAGAGTTCAAGAACCTGATTTAAGCCGGCGTCCATCCTGCCCTGGTCCGAAGACGCCGAACTGGCTGTCAGGCGGGATTACAGCCGGAGGTGATCAGCCATGTAGAAAAGCTGAGGAGAGTCTCCGTTCTGGGTGACCCCATTTCCAGCCGGATTCGTGCGATGAGACGGGGGGGATATCTAAATGACCCTCCTGAAGGTTGAAAACGATTACGGCCGAAGGTCCTTTGGAGGATCATGTCGGACGGTGGAGCGTATGGATCAGACTGCTATTTGATACGGCGTGGCGGTTAGGATGCTGACTTACTGACTGCAGGACGAATCGCCGGGGCTGCTGACGCAAGCAGCAGATGTGCACGCTGCAGCCAAATCTGGATTTCCACAGCGCTTGGACAGCCTACCAGTGAACGTCACATGCGGTTGAGATTTCCACTACTTTAACGATTAACCAACTTTTCGTCTGCCACCATCATTAGCCAATGCCTCAGCATCTACTTGAGGCGCTGGCACAAAACTTGGACTTTTTAACAAGTGACTTTGAAGATCTCCTGAGTTTTAAGTCATGAGGTTTACAGGTTTTAAAAGAAATTGGATGGCAGCACACAGCCGCAGTCTCCTGTTTCTCTTCTTGACGTTAGAGTCGTATTTTTAAATTTAACCAACATCCTCCCACACCTCAACGTGTCTGCAATATCATAGCTCATGTACTGTGTCACAGAGCTGTGAGGAAGCTGCAGACTCTCTCTTAATCAAGCTGGAAAATGTTCATTTTTGAATGCTCCTTTACGCATTTACTGCAGTTTGTGGCGCCGCTGTAGATCATAATACTGTACGCCAAAATAAAAAACACAAGAGCAGAATGTTTCCCTGTCATTTTGTCCACCTAAAAACATAACAATAATTGCAAGCATTAAATCAATAAGCCTGGAAATAATCAAAATGCTCGAATCCCTTAAGAGAAGAACTTGACATCAAGCTCAAGCCTAATCATTTAATACCCGTTGTTTGTTATTGCACATGGGAGCATATTTTATCATCACAGAACCTGGGTTGAAGCCATAAAAGGCCGAAAGGGCTCGCATGACCGTTTCCTGTCTCAACCTGCAAGAGGAAAAAAATGACTAATTGGAAGAGTCAAAGCGGGGGAAAGAGAAATGAGAAGCTGTGAAATAATAACTCCCCTGTTATTACTGCAGTTAATCACACGCTTTAACTTTTTGCTCGGTGTTAAAATGTAAAATTGTGCAGAAACCGTCTTTAAATACTCTCTCACTTCTCTCAGCAGCATCTGAAACTGGTCCCATATTTTTTTTGAGAAGTTTTCTGGAAAACATTGCAACACAAAAGCACACTTTTTGTGTTTTAAGTATGAATATGCTTGGGCGACCTTTTAGCCCTGGGGTGTCAATTCATTTTAGACCAGGGGCCACATACAGCCCAGTTTGATCTCAAGGGGGCCGGACCAGTAACACAACAGCGTATTAATGTATAAATAACATCAACTCCAGATGTTTTCCTTTGTTTTAGTGCAAAGAAATATAAGTACGTTATGAAAATGTTTATACTGAATGGACTGTAATAACTATTACAAGACATGTAATGAACAACCGGACATTTCTTAAAAAAAAAATAAGTGCAATTTCTGTTTAGTTCTGGGTCTGATGCTGCGTTCCAGAAAACTGGGAGGTCTGAAATTTCAGACCTCTTACTAGGAAAAGTGCACCACTTGAAGGCGGAGGTCCTACTAGCGAAGTCGGGGCAAATCGGTCTACCCCGACTTCACTGAGATGCTGCAGCCTGATGTCACACAAGAATGGCAGCACCCATGGAGATGCACACTGTGAATGTTAAAACATAATTTGCTCTGTTGTTTTTTGGCCATACTAGATATCATCATATTACACGACATGACTTTTGCCTGAGGATATGTCGTTATAATCTCTCTGCATAAAGTTATTAGATGAAGTGTAGTCTAAGGTTAAAAAAAAAACAACAACAATGAACGAGTCTGACAAAAAGAGAGGAGGTTTGTTGAGCGTCTACCATGGGAGAAGTATATTACCTACTGGTGGTGGAAAAACTTTGTGAGTTTTGAATTTCGCTCAATGTCAGTAACTTCAGAAACAAACATTATCTGTCGGTCAGCCATGTTTGTTGTTTATGTTCAACTTCATGGGATAAATCCATAACTCTTACTACAACAGTGTGAACCCTAGGAATAGCAGTGGCTTTTATTGGAAAAAATGCAGTTAATGTCTCCAGTGTAATTTCTGCACTTTGCAAATTCTTCCCGCGGGCCGGATTAGACTCTTCGGTGGACCGCTTTTGGCCCACGGGCCGTATGTTTGACCCCTGCGTTCTAGCTTATTCATTTGGCAGATATTTTTGGATTGTTAATGAACAGCACAAGCCAGTCACACTTGTTCTGGCATGTGAGGCGGATGAAGTGCACGTATTTTATCCCAGGAGTTTTGTTATTATTACCGCAGCTGTATTATTATCCATCTTAAAAGACGTATCTTTGTGCATATATGGATGTATATCATCTTTCAGCATGTTTCTGTAATGCACAGTTTGGCCAGAGATGATTACTGAGGATTACACTGAGCCGTTTCCAGCTCCCGATGTGCTTACACGACGTGCCTCCGTCCTAAAAAGCTGATGATAACTTGAGAAGCTGCATGTGTGAAAACATTCTCAGCAGAGGCTTGATTGCGTGTTTGCAGTTACGTAAGGACCAAACCCGAACTGGTTTTTAAAGACATATGATACAACAGAGAGTTCCTCGCTTGGGAGTGTGCACAGCTAACAGGAAAACAAAGAGCTCCAGCGTCTTTCTGTCTGCGTTCAGGCAAACTACCCACGAGGCAGGGGAGACACAACAGCTTTGGAAAACAGAAAGCCTTATCAGGTCGTCTTTCGGAAGATAAGTGTCAGAAGCACATTCACAATTTCCTGGTCGATATTTCACAAAGTTGGAAGTGGTACAAGGAGTACAGTTTTTGTCAATATCGCTCGAGGAAGGTGAGAAGATGTTGATTTGTTCCTCAAACCTTCCAAACAAGAGCAGTGTTTTTGCTTCAAAGTGTGACTCAGGGTGTTACTTCACCCACTCTGACCTTCTCAGGTGATGACAACAACAATGCAGGCTTTGGATCTTTAACCGTTTCCTGTCACGTGCATCGCGTACAAGGCTGCAGTTAATTTGCACGACCAATTAAATCTCGAAAGCGGGTGCAGTCTTAACCTGATTAACGACAGACCTAATTATTCCCTCCCGCAACATCTGAGGCCTGTTTGCTTACTCACCTGCAGAGTTTCAGTTTCAGTCACAGATAGGCAAGAAACAAATCAGAATAAGATCAGCACTTATCAACCTAGTGTAAGTGATTCAGCTAAATATGACAAAGGTTGCCCGTATATACACATTTGGAAGTATTTAGGCTATATAAGTGACACCAATATAGAATAAAATGTCCTGTGTATTATAAAAATAAAGTTTCTTTAATAGTTACTTTGATTTTCTTTCACAAACACTTGCATGTTTTCACAGACACATTGAGAAATCGCACGATTCTATAAAGGATGGAGCAGTTTGCATGACAGACAGACAACTCGGATTACTCGGCGTGATGAAAATATGAGACTCTTTGCTGTGTTGAAATGACGTTTTTTCAGGTTTTTTACACAAATAACCGGCAGCTTCTGTCAGTTACTCAGATGGATCTCACACATCTCACAGAATTTTGACATAAAAAAAAAAATACTTTTCATAGTCTATCTACTTGCATTTTCTGGAGCTTACAACCTCAACCACTTATCATTATACCAATGCACATTAGTCCATAACAACTGAGCTAAAGCAGACAGACATGGATGAAACCTCTGGAAAGAAAAACTTCTTTTTGGTCTTTTTGTGCATAGTGTGTTAACATGTCCTAATAGAGCGTAACTAGCCTTTTCTATATCAGTCAGTTTAGAAATATATGGTTTTATGAATATAGCATCTGATTTAAAAAAATAAATATATTTAGATTTCCATAACCTCCATAACATTTGTAATAGGTGGTGTAAAAAGATTTTTCTAAACCAATATTGATCCAAGGAGCATTTTGTGATGCAAACGTTTCATATAAAGTTGTAAAACCTTTTTTCTTTTTTTACAGTATTTACATAGGACCTTAGTAATCTTCATTGAGTTGCACTTATGGCTTTGTAACGATGCTGTCATTATGTCGGTCGATGCCAGTTGCCACGTCACGTTTGGATGACGTGTCACTAGAGACTAGAGTCCGTGTGCCCTTTACGGTCGCAGAAACTCGTAGAAGTCCTGTCACTGTACAGGTACATTATGACAAAAGCATGAGGAGGAGCTTCATGTAAGATCTATACTTCTCACCGTGAGTTTTGTAAACAGTCGTGTAAACAGTGGTTGTTTTTGGATGTGCGGACAGCTGAATGTCAGATGTTCGATATCTGCCTGAGCTTTCTGTTCGCGACCTGTATCGAGTCTTTTTTCATTTTTAAAGGTATTTCCACCTCCGACTTTTTCTTCCTGCTCTTTTTAAGCCTCTTACAGCAAATGTAAGATGTCAGCGTGACGACCAGGGAGAAGAGCCCCAGACAGGTCACTGACAGAGCGATGAGGACGGGCCGACAGGGGAACAGCTCGTACCTCTCAGGGCCTTCTGTCATCTGGCCAATGTACCAGGGCTTCTCCTCTACCTCTATGTCAGCCTCTCTGGTTAGCAGACTTTGAATGTAACTCTCGTTACTCACGGTCTCATTGACAAAGAAGTTAACCATGACTGTTGAGTAAAGTGGTTCGGGCTGACCGTGATCAGTGACCTTCACCAGGAGGCTGTAGAGGCCCCGGTTGCTTAGCTCCCTCTTTAACGTGATATTTCCTGTTTCTGGGTCAATGGCAAATGACCCCGGCTCACCGCCTTTCCTTTTAATTATACTATAGGCGATGACGGCATTCATGCCCGTATCTTTATCCACAGCGTACACCTCTGTGATTGACGTTCCCGGAACAGTGTTGGGTAGCACTAGCATGTAAGACTGATTGGACTGGGGGAAGAGGACAATTGGTGGGTTGTCATTTACATCCAACAACAGCACAGTGACCATGGTTACGGAGGAAAGTGCGGGCTCCCCGCCGTCGACAGCCTCGATCCACAGCTGGTATGTCCCTTGTTGCTCGCGGTCCAGCGGTGTCTTGGCCCTCAGCGCTCCTTTCCCTGTGTCTATCATAAAGATGTCGCTGCCATTGAGGATCGAAAGAGCCACCCAGCCATTTTCCCCAGAATCGGCGTCCGTCACAGACAGGACGCCAATCTCACCATACCCTGGGAAGTTCTCAGGAACAAAGAAAGTGAAGTCCTTATTGATGAAGCGTGGACTGTTGTCATTGCGGTCCTGCACGGTCACCACCACCGTTGCTATCGACTCCCTCCTGGGCGTCCCCTGGTCCACCGCTCTCACTATGAACCTGTATGTCTCCTTCTCCTCGCGATCCAGTGACGTGGACACGGTCAGGACACCCGTAACACGATCCACAACGAAGATCCCAGGGGCGTCACCTCCGAGAAGGAAGATGACTTCCCCCTGGCTCCCGCTGTCCTGGTCCGAGGCATGGAGCTGGGTCAGGAAGGTGTTTGGCGGATTGTTTTCCTCAACTGATATTTCCAACAGCGACTGCTGAAACACAGGTGCGTTGTCGTTCTCGTCCAAAATCTGCACCTTAAGGAAGGTCTTGATGACGAGTCCCCTTGTATTTTTAGCAACCACAATAAGCTCGTACTCCTGCGTCTTTTCAAAGTCCAGGGGCTCTGTAGTCTCCAGCAGGTATTCATTTTTGAACAACTGGTAGGGGCCAAGTCTGAAGGGACCAGATCCTTCCAAGAGACAGTCCACCCTTTGGTTCATATCAACGTTTTTAACAGTAAAAAAAGCGATTGGAGAAAAAGCTGGCTCAGACTCCTTTATCGTCACCACCCCGTCCTTTTCTGGTGCTATATACCTGGGTATGACAGCAGGGGGCCCGGTAACGACTTTGATGATGCGGACGGTAACAGTGGCAACAGCTGGGATACAACCAGGTCCGTTAGCCAGAACAGTGAGTTTGTAAAATGTGGCCGTGCCAGCGTCTATTTTCCCTGCTAGCTTGATCACCCCTGTGATTCTGTCCAAATGGAACAGGCTCCTGGTGTCCCTTGGCACACGTTCACTGTAAGCATAGCTGATCTGAGCATTAGCACCAAGGTCAGGGTCAAAAGCATGCAGACGTGCCAAATGAGCACCTTTGGTGGTATTCCCATGCAAAGTGACATTAATTTGCGACTCTTTGAATTGAGGGCAGTTATCGTTCACATCTGTGATGACGATTTTCAAAGTGGCCGCGCCAAGCAGAGGAGGGGTCCCTCCGTCCTCTGCAATAATATCTGTAATGTATTCAGCCTGGGTCTCTCTGTCCAAAGAATCTGTCACAATGAGGAAGGGTGTCAGCTCTCCTCCCTCATTCTCCTCCACGTCCAACGTGAATACGCCAAAGTCATTAACCAGCCAGTAGGTCTGCACTCCGTGAGGGCCCAGGTCTGGATCAACTGCAGACTGCTCCACTGCGTAACGAGCATTGATTGGCGCGTTTTCCGGGACAGACATACAGATCTCATCCGTGGGGAACTTCGGCCTGTTGTCGTTCACATCCTCAATTAAGATCTTAACCTTGACGAGCTGGAAGTACTGCTGAGGCAACACAAACACGTCCAGCGAGAGGACACATCCCTGTCCGGGCAGGTTGTCGGCGCAGAGTGTCTCCCTGTCAATCTCTGTGGCAGATGTGTAAAGCTCTCCGGTGGTATTATTTAGATTCACGTACTGTATGCTGACCTTCTTTTGCGGGAGATTGAATAGAAAGGGGGGCTCAGCTGTGAAATCCAAATTTAAGTCTACTCCAATGGCTCCTATGAAGGTCCCCCTTGGTAATCCCTCCTTTATCTTATAGATGAGCTCTTTTGCTTGACTGAAATTTGCAAAACAGGAAAGGGGGGCGGTGTAAAGCAAGAGGATGCACAGTCCCTGTAAAGATAAGACAGTTTAATACAAGAGCTGACAAACAGTACAATTTAAAATACGAGGTGATGGATATATTATCTGTTACTGAGCTCTTCAGATCCGTAACTTCAATTATGATTATCATTTTAGAAAGTATTAAAATCAGTCCATGAACTTAAATATTTTAAGAGCTTATTTGCATTGGTTTAAACAGAATATTAGAAAAAAAACGGTATAGTATATGCAAACAGGGGCCTAATCATGTTCATGCCTTAATAATTTTGCATTAACTATATCACAAAATGTACTATAAAGCAAATTCTCTTAAACTTACCCATATTCTTCCTCTTTTGCTAAGGCTGAGGTGTCTGCTCTTGAACATGTTTATGTCCTGTCCCAACACTTTCCACTTATAGCAGGAAGAGTGGCAGCTTAAGTAACCCAGGCATTTTCAGCGTTGAGCTGTGCAGACCTCTGCTAAGTGCAATGCCTTATTCCTATCTGACTTGAACAAGTCATTCATCCCAGAGTGCCGCCTCAGGACACTCCCACCACATGCAAATCAGTCCCTCGTGCTAACCAATGAGAGGCGGTGGCCAAAGGGAAATCTACTTGAGCTCCCAGATTCCTTTTTCATGCATGCTATCAAAGCACACTGGCACACACCTGCGCTTTCTACACACACACACACACACACACACACACACACCCGTTCCGTCACAAGCAGCTGCATACCTTGTTTTTCCTGAAAGCATATGATTACCAACTGAGCTCATCATGACACGGGAGACTAAGCAAAATGTAAAACATCCACTGCTGAGAGATTACTTTAATCCAACAGTGGATAAAAAAGTTAAAAAATAAAAGGAGTAGAGGATGAATTTAAACAAAACGTATAGTTTAGTTTATCTATTACGTGTAATGTTTCTTACAATTTATGCTGATTATTAATGTTCTAAACATCGATATAGATAGATAGTTACATTCCTAGCCACCATAACCACATTATAAAATAAATTCATATTTATATATGCCAAAAATAACATTATAAAGTTATAAAAAATATCATAAAGCCAGCAGGGAGGTGATCTTGGCATCATAAGTGGTGCTATGGTCTGACTCTGGGTTGAGCCTTTAACTAAATCAAGCCCCTAATCCCCATGTGTTCTAAATGCCGAGCCAGCTGTTTGCGGGGATTGGAAGCATACTGCTCAGAGGAATTGAGTGATTGAAGTTCTCTGGAAAAGGCCAGATTGAGACAGTCACACACTCTCATTTTCTCTCATGCCGAGTTGGGTATTTGCTGTCATTCCTCATCGTCGCAATCCTGGCGGATGGACGACGCTGGGGCCTTAAATGACTAATACAGTTGCGTGCGTTTCCTTTGTTACTGGGTGAGGTTGTTTCGTGATGCGCTGTGCATGATATTTCACGCATTCCAGTGAGAGAGCTAGCTGCACTTTCAAATGGATCATTTGCAAATCCACTGTGCATCCTGCAACCAGAGTTTTGCACTGAGCTCAGAAATATGTTTGCAGACTTTAGACACGGTGGACTGAGAGAGAGGCTTCAGAGCGTGGGAAAGGAGCACATGAAGGAAATGAGAGTCATTTGAATGCTGCCTTCAGGTACAGAGAGTCTTAGATGACACAACAAAACATTTTTTGTGTGTGTGAGTATTTATCTCTTTTGGTTTAAAGAAAAAATACAAACAACTGTCTCCCTTACTACAATCAGGGCGAATTTCAGATTTGGTGTGGAGTGGGACAAGCACAGGTTTTCATAACAAGCAAGGAAAGGTCATACGTTGCAGACTGTTGTTGGCTTTACATTATTTACTTTGTTGCACTTACATTACAAGGTGCAGAACACAAAGGCCAGTATAGCAAGATGTCTGTCAACCTGATACCGTGACCCATGTGTCTCCTGGTCCGCTCCAGTCACCCACTGACTCAGTATCAACTTCTGAACTTTCAGCTCACCTCGGTATCGCAAACGAGAAGCAGAGGGACGTGGCAAATTTGATCTCGGTCGGATTACAAAACGGGCTGATGCAGTAAATACTGCAGTGTTCAGGTTTTAAATTTGCCCTGCGACCTTTACCTGCTATTCATACCTGTTTCTTTATCTTCATTTTTCCATAACTCAATACAGTCATAAAGTAAAGTGAAACTGTACAGATAGATAGCTACTTTATTTATCCCGTGGGAAATCTGGTATCCAGTAGCATCATTACACAAAGATGGGAGGGATCAAAAGGGTCAACAATAAAATAAAATCGAGGTACAGTGTATAAAAAGTATTATAGAATGAAGAAAATATACTAGTATACATAAAATAAACCTCATTACACAGAGACAAGAGGATTTACAGTCAGCAAAAAGGGTGAAAAATAACATAAAAGGGAGGTACAATGTATAAAAGCATGTATAAAATATACAAAATATATCTAACAATATACAAAAGTGCGACATTATTTTTAAATATAAAACAAAATACTACAAAAGGTTGAATGAGGCAAAAGGCCAGGACCGAGACGCAGTATTACTTTGGTCTTAATTACATCATTTGTTGCTGGGAGTCTGTGTGAGATGAGGCCGGGTATAATCTTTGCCAGATTTCCTAACAGATGTCCTGTTAACCTTGGTCTTCTCATTTAATCAAAGCGCCGCTAAGCTATCTTGATAGCTACGAGGCAGCTTCGTGTCCGTTAAGTAAGACGGATACGGCCACACACAACAGCGTCGCGCCGGAGGATGTAGTAATAAGAAAGGTTTAGCTTGGGAATGCCTTGTGGAATCGTTAAAATAGTCTCATTGCTTTTCATTTTATTAATAACAATAATAATTAAATTAGACAGCACGTGATTTTCACTTCCAATCTGTGCCAGGAGCAGCTTTCCTAAAATAACACATTTGATGCATTTCAAGAAATAAATCTGATCTTGTTAAGGTTAAGTTTTCTTTGATGGAGGGCAAACAGTTTGGGAATGGTCTCTAACTAAACATTTTGTTGATTCTTGAAGTGAAAAGAAGTAAATACAACCAATTGTGCAAACAGACACTTTAAAAAACATGACTTTTCAATCTGAAATACCACTAACAAATCTCAATTATAAGGAACTGTGGTATCAGGATCAGGAGGAGGAAGAAAACTTTCCAGATAAAACAGCACATCTGCTGGGGAGAAAGTAAAAGCAAAGCCTCCACATGCCTGCAAAAAGAGCTGCATTTCTGACAAAGGCCGACACACACAAACACCGCCATCAGAACCTGCGACCTCGTCACAAAAACCAACTTATGCAAAGCAACATCTGGGTGAGCCAGACAGAGTCATTTCGGAAGGCAAACGCCGCGGACAGGTGGGGTTAAAATCGTGCACTCCGGCCGCAGTCACGAAAGGTATGTTTGGAGGAAAACAGAATCAGCGTTTTATGAAAAGAACACCTTGCCAGCTGTTGAGCATGGGGAGGGACGGAAATTACCTGCTTTGGGTGTGAGTCGGTGCTAAATATGCTGTGCATGCACAGTATGTAGGACAGCCTAAAGAGTGTTGCGGACCGGTGCTCAAACATTTGTGTACAACTCCACAGTAAAATTAATTTCCGTCTCTCAGTTTTCTAAATTGCCCTGGCCTGGTGCAATTCTCCGCAACACTAGGGAACCGTGCCGTTGCCTCAATTAAAAAAGTCTGATGTGTGGCATATTGTCTCATAAAGTACAAATTGACCAACTGCTCATAATACACCACCCTCCTCAGACTAATTACTGTAATTCTGAAAATGCCCCCCCAAAAAAATCAGAAGACACTAAATTTGGTTACGGCGCCAGCTGGAACGGCCGCTTCCGTGGTAATATACAGCTCCAGAAATATGCATCGCAGCTGTGTTGTTATGAAATGTTTGCAGGATCGCCTCTTGGCATCTCGGTGCACTGCAGTCAGACACACTTGTTGTACAACATCGAGTTAATGAGAGCCGCATTTCCTGTGTTTATCACGAAGTGATAATTGCCGCTGATTAAAACACAGATTTCCGTTTAATGGAGTGGCACCCAGTGCACTGTAAGTCTATTTAACAGGGCAGGAATCCATTCGGTCTATATGCATAACGTCTATCAGAGTCGAGGGTGGGCCGCAAGAGAAATGGCTCTGCTTCGCTTTGCAATACCTGGATGGACAGTGGGCGCTATTGGCTTATAGATGTTCCATACTGACAAAGAATATTGACCTGTAGCACCATGACTGGCACACACAACGGGCTATAAGACAATAAATAACCTCTCCGCCTTCTTTATTTCTGTTTGGGATGCAGCATTTTCCAGCTAGGTGAACTCTAGTGTGCATCAGACACAGCAGCTGCACATCCCTCCGTCTCAAGGGTGGGGGGCAGGCGCCGTTCGGCATCGCCCGCTGTATGAGCAGTCGTCACCAGGCGGGAGCAGAGATGAGAAGATTTTGATTAGTTCTGCCTTTGGCAAAATGGGATGGGGCGCAGATATCAGGACGACCGTTTCCTCTTTCGGCGCCGAGGTATAATCAACTTTTGTTTGTGGGAATTGGATCAGTGTGGATTGAGCAGGGATCGTTCTTGCTCTGTCACTGCCATCTACTGGTTGAATTAGCATAAGGGAAGAGGATAAGTAGAATGCACCTGCCGCACTGGGGCCTTTCTGTGTGGAGTTTGCATGTTCTCCCTGCGTCTGCGTGGCTTCTCTCCGGGTACTCCAGCTTCCTCCCACCGTCCAGAGACATGCTCGTTAGGTTCACTGGTGATTCTAAATTGCCCGTAGGTGTGAGTGTGAATGGTTGTCTGTCTCTCTGTGTTAGCCCTGCGATAGACTGGCCACCTGTCCAGGGTGCACCCCGCCTCTGGTTACAGAAAATGAAAGAATGAAAGAGAATAAGAATGATTCCGGCACACATTAGTGGTCTAGACCTGTGCACCTCTGCTGGTGCCATTTCTGGCTGGAACCCGAAACGCAATTTGGCTCTAAATCCACAGCTTTGTTTTAGTCTGGCCTTTGTTCAGTAGCAGAATTAGATTGCTGGAAATGTGGGAGTCCAGGGCTAAAAACTTGAGAGAGTACTTACTCCTGATAAGTAGATAATTTGTCATATTTTATTTTTTTTTTTTCCAACGGAGACCCAATTTTCTTGCAGAAGGAAAGGTACAAAAGGAAAAAACGTTTTAAAACGTCTCTGTGGCTTGCCTTCATGGAATCAATTTTGGTGCAAATGGAGCTGTCCTAACATAATATTATACTACACAATTTCTGAACCTCAAAGGTGTATTTCTATTAACTGAAAAAATACTCAACTGCTCCCCTCACCCTTCCCCCTTCTTCTTCTTCTTTTTTTTTTTTTTTTTTTATTTATTCCTCTCTTCACACTTCCCCTGCTGCTCCTCTACTCCTCCCCTGTTTTCTCCCATCAGTTTTCTCCTTTTCTGCTCTTGTCAGCAGCTAAAGATGCATCCTGGCACGAACGTGAGAAAGCTCATCTGGAGCCGCGAGAGAGGAACAGCGAGAGAGTATAACATAACGCGAAAACCCTGTGAGCCCGCGTTTGATAGGCAGACAGACAGGCGGAGAGACGAGATGGCAAGATAGTGCGGGAGTGTTAAACCTCCGAGTGGTGTGAGTGCGCCTTTGTGCCTCTGCAGGTGCAGCCTGGATATATCATTTAGAACAGGTGCTGTGGTAGAATGTATGCTCCTCACAGCTGCAGCCAAGGAGATTACTAGCCTGGCTTCCCTGTAATGAAGTTTCTATCGATTGGCCCACCACCGGTTCTTGTTTCTGCCGGCTAACAGTGTGACTATTTCAAAGCTTCAGTTTGAGGTTTTTGAGTACATCAATTAAGGTATAAAATTGAGTTTCCAGGCGGGGTTCGAGTTGTTGATGGAAAATAATCGCCTAGTGACCACTTATACATCCATATCTCACAACCTAAGTCAATTTTGGCCTCATCTTTGTTAAAGAAAATCCATTTTTGCTCTGAAATTGCTCCCTAACATTTTCCTCTTATCCCCGTGTGTGTGTGTTTCTGTTACTGTAAAAAAAGACGTGAGAACACCTTCCCTCCCATGAACACATTTGACCGCCTACGTGATTATTTATAATTAATACGTCTTCCAGCAGTTTCAGCCAGCATTTTTCTGAAAAAAGTTAAAACCGCGTCGGGGGGCAATTTGCAGTTTTCCAAGTGTGTCCCCACGTATTTTTCAAAAACGTGGTTAATGGGTTTTTATCACAAAGGGCAGCGGAACAGCTTCGCAGTGGCCCACTGGTGAAAATGAAAAAAGAACAAGATGCATGATAGAAATAAAATCACAACAAATACACCCACCGCATATTAAGTGAATAATGTTTTCATATACAATATTAATTTGCACGGCAGAAAAATTCAGCTCGCCTATAATCGTGCAACAAAAGTTCATGAAATAGAGGAAATGGGGAGCAGGAAGCTCCAGAGGTCTAAATCGGTTGTGATTTGCAAAGTGGAAAGGGAAGATTTTTTATAAATAAACAGACAATGCATGGATAAATTGTTATGGTATGTTTTATACATTTAAAGTTAATTTTAGAAGTAGTAGCTGTAGTATGTGGTCATATGTTTCAAGGGTTAACAGTGGACAGCTCAGTGGTACATTTTTCCATGACTCAAGTGGTTTACTCTTAATTGAATACGTCACATATGTACTCACATTACACTTGACATTCTAACCCGAGCATGATTCTGTTGCACGCAGAAGAATGTCTCTTGTTTTTTTTCTGCATAATGCCGAGCAGACTCACCAGTTTCTGTTTATGTTCAAACTTTGACTGATCGTCGGTGTCAGGGCTGGTTTGAGAAACCCCACAAACAGACGATCTCCTGGGAGTTTCTCCGTGCGCCTCACAGTCTGCGAGGCGCATGGAGAATATCGCATAAAAAAAAGAAATGAAAAAAAGAAAAACAACATCCAGAGAAGCAGTGGTTCCGTGGGCGAAAGTATCTCGTTAATGAGAGAGGTCAGAGGCAAATGGCCCAAACTGGCTCAAACTGACAGGAAGGAGGCAGTAACTCGTGTGCAGCGGCGTCTGCGATGCAGAGGTGCCGCTCCGAATGCACAACACGTGGGACCTCAAAGTCAACGCAGAGGCAGGAGATCACGCTGGATGCTATTCCTATCTGCACGCCAAGGCTGTGCAGTGGGCACGGGCTCACAAAGGACGTGGACATGAGGAGATTAGGAAAAAAAAAAAAGGTGGCATAGAAACAAGGCTGATGGTCAGCGGAAATTTAAAAGAAATCTCAAAATAAAGAGATGGGCCTACAACCTTATGGAGAAAGTTTTTATTTTGTATCTGAGCTGTCCTTCAGCAATAAGATAAGAAAATCTGCTGATGCCTTGAATGGAAACGACTGCATGAAAGGTTTTGCTCTCGCCACAGAAAACTGTTCGGTTTAGAACAGAGGCCAGAATCCTGAAAATAAACCTGAAATGTGACTCTTGGTGAACTTTCTAAAAAGTTTTGTCTGTGTAGATTAATTAAAGTGATATTTTTTGGGGCAAATTTCTTCCTCGCTCTGATGTTCTGTCTTTGGCCTTTTGAGGCTGAAGTGCTGAACACAGTCTGGTGGTTTGGGGCACATCAAAAGAACAGTATATATAAAAAAAAGGCTATAAAATCCCTATAAGTTGAAACAATATACACTAAAAATCCCACTTCCTGCAGTTGTGAGGCTGTACAGCCAAGCCTGGTCCCAGTAGACCACATACACCGATCAGGCTTATCATTATGACCACCTTCCTAATACTGTGTAGGTCTCCCTTGTGCCTCCAAATCATTGGTGACTCATCAGAGAATGGACATGGGCCTTCTGAGGGTGTCCTGTGGTGTCTGGCAATACAACGTTGTTAGTGGGGGGCTTTGGGTCCTATGGGTTGAAGGGAGGGGCCTCTGTGGATCATCCCACAGATACTTGATCAATTTGGGATGTAGTGAATTTGGAGGCCAGGTTTTTTTGAGTTGCTCCTAAGCGATCAAGGAGTGTCATTGCTATGGGGTGGGGGTGCCTGGTCTGGTCTAGGTGGGTGCTACATGTCTGAGTCACAGCCACATGAATGAATGCCAGGTCCAAAAGTTTCCCAACAGAACACTGAATTGTCACAAGATGGTCAATGTTATTCACTTCTCCTGTCAGTGGTTTTAATGTTGTGGCTGATCGGTGTATGTAGAACTACTGTTGTATTTAATATGCTTTTTTTGTGCACATTTCCCCACTGTGGGATAAATGAGGGGATTATCTTAATGCACAGGCACTCATGATTACCATACATAATCATAGAGGTGATCAGTACATGTGTTTGTCCTCCAGTGCACCCATGCATGGATTTTTTTAATCAACGTTTTAAAGCCAGTATGATTTGGTCACAGTATCAGCATCAGCTGTTCGAAGCAGGTGCAGTACATGACATCTTCTCTGGAAACCTGATGTGTTCTATTAACGGCAAAAGTGCCAACGTGTGACTGTGGAGTCTGAAAAACCAGGCAACTAACTCCACTGTTGCACGCAGTCATTTGGAGACAGAAGCTGAAGCTCAAACGTTTCCAGAGCGTTGCAGGTGTTCACGGACTTTGCATCATCATCATCACCGCAGTTTGGACTGTTAGGTCATTTACACCCCTGTTTAGTCTCCCCTCACACAAAAGGTGCAGTCGAGTGACTCACTAGGAGCGACTCGCAAGAAAATACCGAAAGGGCACGGATGAGAACTGGGCGCCACTTAGCTGGAGCAGGAACTGGAGCCTCAGCGCAACACTCTCGCGGAGGTGAGATAATTCCTGAAGGCACGGCGCTAAATCTGACACTTAAAGGCTGAACCCGGCACGTTTGTGTGCAAAATGTCATCACTTCACTCCTGATTGCATATTTTGAATGTCCAGGGTAATAGATGTGTGTGCGCGTATGTGTGTGTGTTAAAAACAGAATCAGAAGTCATGCTGCTTATGCCTGCAATAGTGTTATCTAGAAATGGGTAGCAAATCAGTGTCTATGTGTCCCTTCTGCTCAGTATAAACTGAAAGGTTATAAAAAGATGCAATTCAATAAAACTTGTCCTGATAGCCGCCTAGCTCAAGTCGGTATATGGACTTATTAGCAGCCAGCGGAGTTTGCATGTTCTCCCTGTGCCTGCGTGGGTACTTCGTCTTCCTCCCACTGTCCAAAGACATGCTCGTCAGGTCAATGGGTGATTCTAAATTGGCCGTAGTTGTGAATGTGAGCGCGACTGGTTGTTTGAGTTTTTATTTTGGAAACATCTGTGGGTTTTTGCCCACCTGACATCACAAGACTAGGGTCTGTTAATGACGCAGTACTCACCTGCAATTAGAGGATTTTATTCAGATCAGCGGTGCTCTAACGACACATTCACAACCAGGAACTCTCCAGACTGGAGGTGTGAACTGGGGGTGAAACTTTATTCGGGGGAGATGTTAAAGACGGTGTTGTTAGCGGATAATAAGAGATGTCCCGTGTCACACGCCCTGTTCAGAGAAGGGATTGTCTAATTTTACATCCATGGCTTTCTTTTAACTCCTCTTTCAAAAAAAACATCTGCCTTTTCTGGCGAAAAAAAACGCGCACGCTGTCGTCCTCACAGGACCGTCCCCCTGTTCTTCGGGCGCAGATGGACAGCTCACCTGAAGAGCTGGCTCCCCTGCGTTTCGCGCCATGTGTTTGGGAAGTGGCTGCAATAAGTGGAAGTGAAAAAGCCGCCCCAGCTGTTTGCTAATGCGACTGATGTGCGGCGATACATCATCGGGATGCCGCTGCTGTGTTGTTTTTATTGAGACCGCTGAAGTGGCCCGATGCGACGGTGTGAGTGAGGAGCCGGGGAGACTATGGGCTTGCTCAAGGTCAAATCTGACTAGACATTATGGGCAGAGCCTATCTGACTGTCTAAGGAGGGGTTGGAGGAGGCACAGAGGGGAGTAAATACAGTATGTACGCCCCGTCCTCCTCCACTGAGACTTTTTTTTTTCTCTTCTCTGTGGTTAGCATGCTGAGCAGGGTCCCTCTAAGATACATTTTTGCTTTATGTTTCAGATTACTTAATGGCTCCCACTAACTGGGCTACCATTAGCTGAATTTGCACAGTGTGCGTCATGTTCTTTCTCTGTGCACATGAGTGTTATGCATTTGGATCAGCATGAGAACAGCCTGCACCGAGCAACATAATTCTATGCCAGCGAGCTCTCCAGGTGATGCATGTCCTTCTGCCCTCTGGAGACTTATGAGTGGGAGGAAATGGAGGCAAGATGTGGATCCTCTGGTGTCCGTTCGATGGTATCTTTATTACCTATTTGAGACATTAGGTCAACAGCCCAAGGAATCTGGCAGGGACAAGTAGACTGGCTCTCTATTTTCATATGTGCAGTATACATAGGCGAGAAGGTGGAAGGTACTACAGATAAAAGTATAGGTTCAGTAAAGATGTCTTGGACACGATAAGAAGAAAGAGTACAGCGAGGAAGAGGAAAGACTGGGGCACTTTGGGGGGAGGGTCATCTGATGAAAAGGGTATTTCACTCCCAGGGGTCAAGCTGTCAGAGCGACTTGGTGGCATTTGTTGTCCCACCTTTCCACTGTGACCTTACATTAAGCCAAGGGCAAGCAAGAGGCGAGCACACCGACTCGTCATCAATATCACATCTGACACACACACTCCCGCTCCCTCTCCGTCTTTGTCCCGCAAGCAGACACACGCCAACCCATCAGACCACGGTGTGCGCTCGCGGAGCCAGACGGCAGCTTTGCAAACTCAGTTTTCACCTCAAGACTTAAGACTCGGGAAACTTTAATTAATGGCCCGTCTCTCTGTGCTTGACAACCTATTTTTACATCGAAAAGTTAAACTATAATCCTGCAAGTGCATGACCTATATTTCACAAATTTACTCTATGCCTAATTTTGGAAACTAATCTATGACAAATTTCAGGAATAGGTGCCATGATTATCATCTATTTAAAATCACTGAATTGAATAATTTCTGCTTTCAGGAAGAAAAATGTGCACCGATCAGGCATAACATTATGACCACCTGCCTAATACAGTTATGACTCATCACACGAATGGACATGGGCCTTCTGAGGGTGTCCTGGGGTGTTGTTAGTGGGTCCTATGGGTTGAGGGGAGGGGCCTCTGTGGATCATCCCACAGATACTTGATCAGTTTGGAAATTTGGAGGCCAGGTCAACACCTTGAGCTGTTTTTCATGATTTTTTTTTTGTTGTTCCTAAAGCATTTTTGTGTGTGTGCTTGTGCCTCGTCTGGTCTAGGTGGGAGCTACATGTCTAAATAACATCCACATGAATGTCAAGTCCAAACGTTTCCCAGCAGAACATCGTATTGTCAAGAGATGCTCAGTGTTATTTACTTCCCCTGTCAGTGGTCATAATGTTGTGGCTGATCGGTGTATATTGATGTTTGAGTGAAGAAGAGACTTGTCAATCATATCTTGTACCTGAAATAATGATCTCCATTAGGAAACATACTTTTATTTATTATCTCAGTGTAAAAATTTGATTAATTCCTGCCAAAGAGTAATGAGACGATTTCCACCTCCATCTGCTTCCGAATGCCCCCCTCCCCGCACACATTCACGTTTCAGCTCCCACATCGTCCGTCCATCATCACCCTTTATTCACGAGAAACCCGAAAAAGAACTCCAAATGATGAATCCCCCAGCAACCAGCCTCGACTGTCCTCCCTCTGTGTGATTGTCAGCATCGTTTACCCCTGCCATATTTTCTCACTTTGCTAATTTACCCGCAAGGTGAGAGGGTGCTGGGAAGCTCCTAAAAGTCCTCTGGCTCCAGATGTCTGGACCAGATGTCCCATTATTTCTGGAGTGGTCCTGTGATTTTATTTTTTATCTGTTTCCAGCTCTTTGCACCTGTACCAACCCTGCTCCGCCGCATGCACGGACGCACACAGTGGACTGCTGGACACATGCATACGTTTGTGTGCAAATAAAATCACTGAGCAAAAGGTCCACTGAGATTCGCCCAGCGCTCAGGGTTTATCCAAACATCTCCTAATTAAAAGTTCACAAGTGAAAAGTGTGGACACAGTATTTAACAACTCAATTTCACACGTCTTCCATTATAAACTGTGGTGTTGTTCCTACAGAATGTAAATTAGCTTCCTGTTTATACCTTGAACAGCTGACACAGTATCCGCAGCATAGTTTTGTTGCTATACTGGTCGTGCTGATGCAGAGCCGACAATCTTCTCATAAAGGATCGACTCCCACCCGCTCCACAACACAGCAGCCAGTCTGAGAGGTACCTTCAGTAATAGACTTATCCAACCAAAATGCAACAGGAGGTCATTCCTGCCTGTGGCTATCAAACTTTATAACTCCTCCCGCTGAGTGTTGGTCACTCTTAACACTTTTAACCATAGACTGTAAATAAAGATGGATGGAGCAATTCCTCAAAAGTGAAGCCACAGCAAATAGAGCGCCCCCTGGTGACTGGCTGCAGTATAGGTCATAAGCTCCACCCCCTCCAAGTAATTGGATGGGACTTGAGACAAACTAAAACACTAAAATACACATTTTTCCAAGATGGTTTCTGTCATTTTAGATAGTTAATATAATGTTGATTCATACTCAAGTGTCCATTTTGTCCAAGTTTTGTTTTAGTTAGTTATTGGATGCTATGGAAACAGGATGTGACATCATGACGACTACAAGTTGCCGTAGGACCGTGAGAGTAAGAAAAAAATAAACAAATAAATAAGTACAGTGTATAATCCAACATTTCCTTGTAACTGGTGGAGGTAGAGCAGAGCACGGTGTTAAGCGAGTCTGGCAGAAGTGTGGTCAGCAAGGAAGTGCAAGGAAGTGGGAAAGTGCTGTGCATTTTTATATACAGTCTATGCTCTTAACCCCTTTTTTTATACTATTTGTATTCGACTCTGTCTCCTTGCAACTGCAACCTGGAGAGATCTTCCTTGAAAGAATTTCCTTGAAGGATTAATAAAGTATTCTGATTCTGATACCATATATTCTGATAAAGTCAAGGTTAAACAGCAGCTGCAGTTAAAATGTGAATTGATTTCTGTCATTATCTAAAGGAATGACACGGTTTCTCGACAGCAGCGATACCTGGGCTCTTGCGTTGGCTGAGATTATGTCATCTTTCATTATTCACATTAACTGACTGTACACATGTATGAATAAATGATGTTTGCAGTTTATAGGACTCTGGATTATTTGGTTTTACATCAGCTTTCTTGTTTTATTTCTCTCTTCAGACAAAGTCATCCTGAAACAGTTCAATCAATGTCTATTCTAATAAGATACTACCATGTAACCTATATCTATACTAGATGACAATTTGCATAATACTGTATATATAACTGTATATTCCATAGCCATGTTTTCTTGTTTTATATTGTTATTCATATTTATATTCCCTTACGTTTCATTGTGATGTAGATTTGGATGATATAGTTCTTTTTACTACTGCTTATTTTTATTTTCTTGAGTACAATTTTTTACAGTTTATACTGAGCATGTCGCAGAGCATGTTGCAGACAATACTCTCGTTGCGCTGTGGAACCTATGTTCTGCAGTGACAATAAAGGATATTCTATTCTACTTGAAAATACCACAGTTTTGACAATTGAGTGTGAACAAAATTCCCAGATGAGAGCTCCGAAAGGCCAGTCCAGCATTAGGAATTTATGAACGTGTCCGGGTGTAGATTGGTTGAAAACTTATTTTTGCAGCACTGTGGTTAGGGATGGACCTAGCGATTTAATCTAGTGTTGTGCAGGCGTCACACATTCGTCACATTTTGACCTAGACGAGGTTCAAAAAGTCTGAAATTCAATAATTATATTGTTGCTTGTACTTCCTCTTCCACAATAACATCATAACCTATACTCAGCCCTTTGCACGCGTCTTTGCATCACGAGCAGCATAGTGTGTGCGAATGTTTACAATCTCCCCAACGCACACTCTGCTGTCTGTTTTTGTGTAATCTCTTTTTACAAGTGCATTGTCTCCCAAGTGTTTTGCACTGTCTGTATTGTACCGTTTGTCTGCACTGTCTGCACAGTTTGCACTGTTTCGTATTGTCTGCATGAGCTTGCAATTTATGCTCAGTCGCGTGCATTGTACTCAGTCCTATGTCTTCATGTAGCTCCATGGTCCTGGAGGAACGTCCTCTCATCTCACTATGTACTGCATCTGCTATATATGAATAAAATGACAATAAAAACCTCTTTGACCTTTTTGACCTCAATTATCTCAAGTATGAAAGTAGCACAAAACATATCATATATAATGGTAGTTTATTGTGTATATATACATATCAGAAATTGCAAATCCTCTGCATATCACAGCAAGCACAAACATGCTCAGAGTCAAAAGTCTGCATAGTGTATCAATCATTCTCTTTAGTGTTGTTATCTGCACGCCATCAAGCTGCTTAGGAAACCATCATGTGCATCATTCAGCAGCCAGTTAGCCAGCTCTGGTGGTTTTTGCTCAGTTTACAGGTAAACTACACAAATGTGTTACAACCCCTGCAGTGCACAGGAGCACAACATATTCCAGGATCTTTTTCACTGCACTCGCCTCTGTAAAAACACCTTCTCAGATGAGAGTTTTCATGGCGCTCCTGCAACCCAACTGCCTGTGACTAATAACCAGCGTCATCGAATGAGGCCCTTCTGCGCCGCCGGCCACTAGATGGCAGTGAAGCACCATGTCAGGCCTGTGCCTTTGTGTGTTTGCTGTTGCCACTGTTGGTTGGGTCCTATCTTATCTTTCCTCAGATCCCTCTTTCCTATTGTAGCATGGGAAGATAAAACCTGCCAGTGCAGACCGGTATCATATAGGGATCTGTTGCTGCTGACAGCACATGGATAGTTAGAGCGGAGATAGAGAAAGTGAGAAAGAGGGAGAGAAAAGGAAAGTGAGAGGAGAGGACGAGGAGGGACGGAAAGCAGTGGAGAGATAGAAGAGAGGGTTAGCAGCAGAGTAATTGGCCTGAGACGTGCTGCTAATGCAGTCTCATCTTGGCTGTATTCTTTCTTCAAGCACTACTTCTTCTCTCCCCTTCTCTCCTGTCTGTTAACCCCACATACTCTGATTCTAGCCGCACACTCTCCTCCCTCTGAGCTCTCCCCCCTTCTTCTCCTTGACTCTCTCCTTTAGCACGCTCATTCAAAGCACTTTCTGTCCTCTTTCACCTTCTCAAGTTCCCTTTCCCTTCCTTCCCACACTTGCCTTTCTCGCCTTTGCATACACCACCTCCTGGTCTGACTTCATCCGACACCTCTGGGGAATGAACATCGGTGGATGTGCACCTAAAGGTTGAAGGGCAGGACAGCTCCTGCGGGGACTTCTGGTCGGCTCTGACCTCTTTGCGTTTCCTGGCTGTCTGGTGGCTTGGGCAGAGTTTAGCATGGCCATAGCATTCTTTTCAAGATATTTTGTCATTAATTTTGACTAATTATTCGATTTTCTTATTTAATTTGGCGCACAAATGAGCCACAGTCTAAAAAAAAAAACAAAAAAAAAACCCTCCCGGCTTCTTGTTTGGTTTGGATCACCCCTCAGTTCTAAAACAAACAGTGAAAAAAGCTCTGCTACCAGCCCGAATTTGTGGTCATGCCGCTCTGGCTCTGTTCACCCAAACAGACCAAAGTGGTTGAAACTACCTGAGCAGCTTATATTGCCTTCCAAAGAACTGCTAACTTTCTCTATAAAGGCTGAAAGTGGTTTAAATCAAATGCCGGCAAACCTCGCCGATAGCACCCGCAAGCCAGCATAAATGCAGCTGTGTCCTGTGATGCAAGAAAGACACTAAAAGCTCTGCAGATGAAGGAGGTGACATATTCAGTGATTGTGCTTTATGGCATTCATTTGCAGCAGCGACCAGCTCATTCGCTCCTCTTCATCTACCTTTCTATAAAGCTTAGGTTTACATGTCAGTGCCCCGAACAGCAAGCAACAAGATGATTTTGCAATATAAAATAACTGCATTGTTATTGTACATTAGGCTATTTTATAGCCTATCAATAACCCACAGCCTAGTATATGGTATTATGTCGAGTATTTAGATAACATGTTCATTGACACTAAAAAGATGCTTTATGCTTGAAACATTATTGCAACTGACTTTTGCAAGGATATGTTCCTTAACACTCTGCAGCAACAAGACTTTTTTTTTTTAATCCCCTTACCACCCGACACACACACACAAACAACACACCCCTGCACACACACACACACACAATAATTGGACCCTACACACTGCTCACAAGGGGGGACCCATCTGGAGGGGTTGTTTATGTGCGTGTGTGTTTGTGTGTTATAAGGTACATTTCTCTTGCAGTCCACCCTTAGGCCCTGGGCTACATTTGCTCCCATCCATCAGCCAGATGAGCTGTGTCCTTTTAACATTGCTGACAGCACGGGAAAAAACAAAAAATAAATAAATAAAAAAAAAATAAACTCAAAAACAATATATTTATTTGAAGATTAGGGCCCAGATCAATAACCCTTTTAGAGGCAAAGGGCAGCGCTGCTGACGGAAACAGGCGGCTCTGAAATTAGATTTTAATAATGGCAACTTTGGGTTTTCTCAAGAGGGGAGAGGAGAGGGAGAAAAAAAAAACTTCTCTCAGCGCTATTGCCATCGCTGTCATGTGCCGTACCTGTAAAAGGGTGAGCTCCAGTGATAGGTATACGTACACACTGCACTGCACTGTATGACAATGTGAAAAACACATGAAGCGTGTTTGTATTAATGTAGTGTCACTTGCGGCTATGGACGTATACATCTCCCCGCATGCTATCTGGCCATGAGTGCATTTTTTTTTTTTTTTGTAGTGGGGTTCTCAGCTGTCACTTTCCACACTCCATTACCCGGTATTATTGTTACAGTTTGTGCCACTGTAAAAGGGGTTATTTCTTATTTACATGATGCGGTTGTGTACATGAATATGTAAATAGAATTGTTTGTGTCAGGGCCAGGGAGTGTTAATCAGATGTTTACCAGGACTGCATGTTTGCAGGTTAAGGCTGAATATTTCCATGCAATCTTGGGAAGGAAACCCCTCTGTTTAGTTGTTCACAGCTTATGTTAAATATGTTTTTTTTTTTTGCAACATAAAAAAATAAATAACAGACTTTCAGTAACAGAATTGATTAAATGCATTTTCAATTGGCAAATAGCTCCTCCAGGTCCTCGAGGTAAACTCAGAATATTTGGGAATTTGCAGCATTCGAGATAGCGGCAAAGAAATGTTGTGAATGGATTCCTGCCCCACTACCCGCAGCACTTGAACCTTTGATAAACATACAGTAAGGAAAATCTCCATAGCCATAAAAATGCTTCTTATTTTTTTTTCTCCCCCCCTTTAAAAAAAGCTATTGCCCACCCACCATGCTGGGCCATCCTCACATTTCCACCTCAGTGGTGCACACCAAACAACTTCACTCTACCCTGCAGGCAACAGTTGCTGATGTTCCTCTATTTCCATCTCGATTCCCATTTGCTTTCAAGTGCCACTACTCCCCATGTCTACCGGTCTGTCCGTCTCCCTGGGGGGGAAGAGGGGTACGCGCATCTCCCGAGCCTCCCTCTATCACCCTCCCTCTTTCGTTCACCGCACACTTTCTTAAAGGTCAGGCACCTACAGGGCCGTAAGGATGGAGGGAGGTGGAAAAAAGGGGGGGAATGAAGTGGCGCCTCTGCCTCGTAAACAGCCCAACTTTAAGGACAAATGACAAGACAGCTTGGGCGACGGGTGCCCAAACTGTCTTGTCATTTGACATGAGGGGCACGAATGTGCTGCTGGCTCAGCTGGCCATACACAATGTATTTTGTGATAGGATTTGATTGCACAGTGAGGGCATGTATAGATTTGTGTATGTGAGGTCTATTGTTGAAGCCACTAGAGGTAATGCAGCAAGCGGCCAGAATAACAGAAACACCTGTACTATGCATGTGAAGACACTGTTGGAAATTCGTTTAAATTCGTTTTTTGTGTATTTTGAAGAGAAATTTTACGCCGTGATTGTCCTCTGTATGTCCAACTATGGAGACTTAAACTTGTTAAATAACAGTCAGCATGGAGTTGAATCAAAAATAATAATAATTATTATAATAATCAAGTGATTATTAAGATGAACCAAGTATTATAGTATTTAGCATTGATAAAAACTCACAAGACAAGGCCCTTTCAAGGCTCTAGTCCTTGGATATATTACACCCGACCATACATTTCCTGTGTCTCATCTAGGTATTTGTTTAGCTGAAGCAGCTTGTCATCAAGCTTCTTCCATGCACACCTGTGCCTTTGTTTTAGTATATTTTTAGGACGTCAGGTTTTTGTATCCCCCCTCGGGAGCACGCAATCCAGCGTCTCTGCACTGCTTTCCATTCCTTTTACATCCCCCCTTTTTGACCCACCGTCTTTTGTTTTATCCTCCCCAGCTTTCACTCTTTATGCCGCAGTTATCCTCTTTATCATTCCTTCCATCCCTCTTTCCCCCTTCCGTTGCATCTCCACATCTACAGCTCTGTTCTGTTTACCGTCACTGCCTAGTTTCTATCTTCTCTCTCACATCCCTTCACGCCCTCCAGCCAATTTCCCCACAGTCCCCTTTCCAACATCTAGTTTTCTCTCTATATCACCGCTGATCTACCTTTCATGCTGGGCTCGTACACGGTCTGATGCCCTCCCTCTGTGTTTATGCTGTATGTGTGTGTTATTTGTATCCCCTACCTGCCATAGTGAAACTCATTGCTTTGTGTAAGGCCCCAGTGGCCCCACCCAAACCACTCACTATGCTGGCTGTCACAGAGGGCAGGCCACTGAAGATTACACTTCACTGAGCAAGTAGGCTCACTGCAGGCCTATTCCCAGCAGATGTGGCTAATGCAGCCTATTATCACTGTGCCCCCATGCTTTCTCTTCATGTCTCTTTTTCCACTCCATTTTATTCTTTTATTTAAAGTTACACCCTGTTATGTGAAGATGGGTCAATGCTACTAAAGAAAAGCTGCTTGTTTTTTTTGTTTTTTTTATCAGCCTTTTGTAGGTCGGTTGGTTGGTTCGCCTTATGTCATGCTATGGTAATAGAGTGTGTCAATGTTTAGTCACACATGCAGCCCTGCTATATATATGTTATTCTTTCTTTAAAATATAAATTCAAAAAGAAGATTTATTGTCAGATGTATCTTACCTTGCCAACTAATGATTCTGTATATCGTGACCGTAGAAGCATTAACACACTTAGCTGATCAGCATAGTTTGAGGGCTATTTACTATATTTTTGTTTTTCCTTTCCATTAGCAGCGTCAGGAAGTCCATAACGTGACTGGTCGGTCACACTATTTTATCATCTGCAAAAGGTGATCGTTTATAATGTCTTAACCCCTGACTGTAAATAAGGATGGACAACCTCTCTGTGACTTTGACCACAGGATTCCCGAAGAGCGGCTGACACTGCCAAATCCATGGCTAATCCAAAACAATGGCAAATCGTGGAGCGGGGGAGGAGCCGAGCTAAGCGGGTGACGCCTCGGCAAAAACAGCCTGCGACTTGTAATGGCACCCACCTGTCACTCAAAGCAGCCACACCCCTTACTACTGTTACAACCTTGACCTTATTTCTGGCATAAAATATGATCGTTTACTCACCCATATAACTTTTGTATAATTTGTAGTCCTTCGGGAGATATTTAGATCTGCCTATATCCATATAGTGGGAGTGACTGGGGCACCCAAATGCAGCCTCTAAATAACGCATTATCTGCTGCGAAACTTGTTCATTTCACCAATATTTTGTTATCGTATGCTAGTGCTATTCCCCATTGAGTCTGGAGTTACCTGTCATTATCATCTGTAGATTGACCTACAGACCCCGGATTATGTCTTCTGACCTGGATGATGTCATCTCTGAGCACCGCGTGCGCCTATTACGGTTGGCTTGTTTACCTGTAATTTGCTACTGCTATGGTTCGTACACAACCTCAGAATCGGAAATATATTCAGCCATGTTGCAAAAAACTAGCAGTATTGGTGAAATGAACGAGTTTCGTAATAGATTATGCGTTATTTAGAGGCTGCGTTTCGGTGCCCCAGTCAATCCCACTATATGGATATACGCAGATCTCCCGAATATCTCCTGAAAGACTACAAATTACACAAAAGTTATATGGGTGAGTAAACGATCGTATTTTATGCCATAAATAAGGTCCAGGTTGTAAAAAACAGCAGTTCCCTTTTAATTGAGCATAACTTAGTCGTAACACTATTTAAATGTGTGAGCTATATGGAAATGTATCACAAAGTTGTCTTGAGCGATAAAAACGAAATCATGTCTTTATTACTGCTGGACAGTTGGCTGTTTTAGCATGGAGCTCTGCAGGCATTGACTAGCCGTTGGAGCAAGCCTCAAGTGGCTATTTGAGGAACTGCAGCATTTTGGCTTTATTTTTCAGGTTGGTCTTCAACTTCTTACATCTCTTGCATTATTTGTATAGTTAATTTTTCTATAAAGAAGCTTTTTTGATGTCCAGTGTCAAAAGGATTTGTTCTAGACAATGTGAAGGTTCTCAGTCAATCCAGGTCACACTATACCCAAAAACATTAAAGAAAAGCAACTGGACTTGTAGAGTTTCTTGAAGACGTTTCACCACTCATCCGAGTAGCTTCTTCAGTCAAGTGAGTTTCTCACTGGTACTCTTGTTCATTGCAGCTGCCATGAAGTAGAATCATGTAATTTCATCCAATTAGCAGTTATTAAGATTAATTTGGAATTATTTGATCTAAATGTGTGTTAACCATTAGCTAGGTAGTTTTCATGAGGCAACCAGTAATGTCATATTATCATGGTATTCAATGGGTTCACGGAATCATTGGGGACCAGAATGCAGTTATTGCCTTTGAATCTGTGAAGGAATTGCTTATTGGGGTTTTGACCTTCATTTGGATATACCCCTTTTTCTGCATCCACTACAAGGTTTTCCTTTGTTGTTAATTTGTTATTATTCACGTTGTGTTTGTAATTTTTTTTCCCCTTTCAGATTCCTCTCAAAATGGCTGTTTGTTACAGAGGCCACCTGGTTAAAGGTCACACAGAGAAGTGCAGTGGCCTTTGCAAGGCAGCATTCAAGCCAGTTGGTCAGGGCGCCGAGGTTCAGCTGCCTCGCATTACCCTGCTAACCCGTGCCCTTCGCTTACAGCTGAAGATTAGAACACTTTAGAGGACACCTTTATCCACCCCATACCTCCCAGATGGCTAGTACTTATCTTCCTATTGAATTTCCCCTAATTGAACCCATGAATCTGATGAATCTAAATGTAACAAATGCCATGCTCTGTTAACAGATGCTGAGGAATATACAGCTGAATCAGCTTGCCTTTGTGGAGTCTTTTTACCTTGTTAAAAGTTTTGAACTTGGATCAACTTCATGAACTTATTCTTTGTACATATGGCAGATTTAGTCACTTAAACGCCAAATTCTAGACTGTTGGCTTGTGCCAATTCAGAATAAAGACAAAGGTTTTTTTAAAGACTTATATTTAATTAGTGGCTGACAGGAAGTTAATTGGTATTCCCAAATTATTGACCCCCCCATTCAACCCCAACAACCTCAAGTGCGAGACTTGTTTTGACTTGCCCTAAACTTACCTCAGGTCTTAACTAGTCCCCAAGGTCTAAATGCTAAGGACCCTCGGCACCTCCCATAATCCAGCTTGCGAAGCAGTATGACTTCAACACTGCTATCTTATGTATTGCTATAGCTTTGATCACCAATGATAAAATGTTTTATCGCTCTTGTTTAAAAAGATTATCTCAGAAACCCAATCCATCACCAAGCTGAGGCAGTCAGAGTTAGGCAGACTACCGCTTTTTCAACTTTTTTGTCATGGCTGACCATGTTTCCAAACTGCGCCAGATGCTATAAATCCAAGCCTTCACCAGACTTTTCGAATAACTCCCTCTACTTTTTTTTTCTGGGGTACTCTCCTGTTAAAATTGGAGCCATGACTGATGGCTCCTTCACCCCCACAGGGACATGGCAGCAGCGTCTCCCTCCTTCATTTCCCAGTCAAACATGGGAATGGAGTGAAATGGCCTTCTGGACAAATTGTTTGCCACCTACAATGGCAAAGGTGCTTACTTTGATATCACTGTGGATCGCAGATAGATAGTTTTCTCCAGTGAGCAGCATACAAATACATCAGGGTACAACTTCCACCGGTCTGGATTTAAAACTGCACGGCAACAACTTATATCAACAGACAGGGGATTTGTGGGCATCAGGGAAATGGTGACCCCTTTGGACCGCACATGTGCGAGGGGTCTTGGGGCCAGCAGAGAGCCGTGAACCAAGAAGCTGTGGTTAACAGACTGGCTCTCTGTTCACATGGCTACCGGCCACACAGTTCAGGAGCATTCACTGCAAGTAAGATAAGTGGCAATGCACTCGATAGCATAAGCAACTGCTGTGTATAGTTCTACATCTCCTGTTATTTATTAGGTTTGGAGAGAACCTTAGGCCTATTACAAATGTTAATCTTCTGTTTAAATGTGTGTATAATGATGTAGTAATTCACTGTAATTAGATTATAGCTCTCTCACAAGACATTTATGCGAAGCCCGTTTTAAAAGATGATGCAAATGTTTCCAGGTTTGAAATGGGCATGCTAATCAGCTGTGTGTGTATGTTTGCTGGGATGCTGCCTGGTGAGTGCTTAAATGCGACACTCCTCAGTAAGCCACCTATGGTCCTGGTTGACTGGTTAGAAATGACAAGCCTGCAGACAGCAGATGGGTTTAAAAGTGTTTCCCCTCCCCCGTATCTTTTTTTTTTCTTCCCTTCTTTATATTTCTGTATATCTGTCTCGCTGTCTGCCCGGTGTGCCTCCATCAAGTCAGCACGCCTTCAAGCTCAGTGCTCAGATCATTCCCCCTAACACATGTCCACTTCTGGCTTCCTGTAATTTAGTTGCAGCTCGTTCCAGCCGCCTCACGTGTCCAACATTCACTGAATTCATGTATAAATAGGTATTTTCTTAATCATGTTGCATGTTATTTTCCCCCCCTCCTATTCGATCCTTTGATAGGGGGTGCTACTGGAGTTTAATATTAGGTGGGGATACTGGTTGGAAAGACTTGTTGCAAAATGTACAGATTCTCTCTAAATTAAAAAAATAATTCTGGTCAACAAGTTGCAGGCAATTCTTGTGTCTGCGTGGGTTCTCTCCAGGTACTCCGGCTTCTTCCCACCGTCCAAAGACATGCTTGTTATGTTTATTGGTGATTCTAAATTGGTCTATCTGTGTTAGCCCTACGTCCAGGGTGTACCCCACCTGTCGCCCAATGTCAGCTGGGAAAGGCTCCAGCCCCCATGCAACCCTCCAGAGGACAAAGGGTTACAGAAGATGAATGAATGAATTAAGTTGCAAGTGTAACATGCTAAGACTGAGGAAAATATTAAATTTTAAATAAATTTATCCGATCATTTGTCAAATTCTTATGGGGTTCTACAGAGATACGGCTGCACACTGTCTACTCCTCAACGTGGACACGTAAAGAGGTCAGCTCATTATTTTGTTAATGCGTTTAGTCCAAATATCATATGGATCCACGGAGGCGAAGGACTGCCTCATTCTTGGTTTAGCTCATTTGAGCGTGATTGACAGCGCGGCGCTGCACAACATTCCCCGCTCATCCACACACATCAGTCACATCATTATGTGCTGAAACAGTGCAGAGTGGGTGGTGAGTGTTGTCAGTCATCTCCAGATGGAAAAAAAAAAAAAAAAAGAAATGTGGAGAGACATGTTCAGACAGACAACAATTGTTGCCACCCAGGCGCTATCGCTTCCATAGTGTAGTCAAGTGGAGTTTTGAGAATCCAGGGGCAGGGACTGAGAGTGGATGTTTTCTCCTCTCTCTTTTTTTTTTTTATCTTCTGACTGCCCTCTCTTGTGTGAATAGCTGACGGCAAACATTTCCGCAGATTCAGGCAGGAGAGAGCCTACAGGTTGTGCCAAATGTCAGCTTGATGCAGAGCTGCCAGGGCTGCGGGAAAATAAATAAATAATTCTAACTCGGGAATGAATGGAAACCTGTTCATGGTTCACACATTATTTATGATCAGAGTTCAGACTTATTGCTCGAATCATGCTGACATGTCTGGAAGTTGAAGCCCAAAGCCAAACCCAAAGAGGCATGTGTTTTTAAGGGGATTGTTAAAAATGATATACGCAGTCTTTGAAATACAGGTGTTAAATTCTCTGCTAAGAGGCCACTAGGCAATGTGAGCAAATTCAGCAGTTTCTCTATTGTGTAACTGCATATGCAACACCTCTTTGAGTATCCTGTGAGAAATCTGTTTTCAAAACTATCTGTCATTGTGCTATTGCATATTCTCTGGCACAAGCTTACTTGGGTGAGTGTAATTATTGAACTGTGGGGAGGATACTGTCACTCAGTTCATCATTAATATTTCCTATCTTGGCATTGGACCATATGGTAGCAATCTTACATGCATTCACCTCTGAATTTGCAATAGTTAAACTTGCACAGCTGGATTTTTAATGAAACTAGAGACACAGATGTGAACGCAACATGTGGGAAACACTTAGAATTGCCCAAAAGATTAATATGATATTAAATGTAAGTCATGCTTGTATGTAACATAGTATTCAAAGCAGGTTTTTGCAAAAATAAAATTGTATTTTGCATATATTTCAAGACCGCAGAAACTAACGATGATTTAACTGCCATCAGATTTTTCAAATGATAAGGAAGTGTTGTAAAGTCAAATAAAACAGACTTTCTGTTCAGCTCTTTTACTGCGTTAAACAGAAAAGGTCAGTTTCTGGTCACTGCATTCTCTGTTTTACAACAATTAAACGCTGAATGAAGTAATGGACCGCAGTCGATGTTCAAAGGTCACAAGCAGTATACTTGCAAGATGGTGAATGAGTCTGCCCTGTTGTAGGATGCTACTGTATCTGACCTCTGCTGCTTCATGTTTTGGACAGAATCACTACACTGTTAAGACATTTCAAGTTGGTAAAACTTAGAGGGAAAAGTTCACCTGCTGCTTTAAAAATGCGATTAAACTGAAGTCTGTTTCAACTCAGAAAGCTAAGTTATAGCACTAATGATCATGTCTTGTTTCAACTTGATACTATGAGTGAATGACAAATTACTAGGCTGCATTATCCACTGAAAAAAATCGTTTTATCGTGTCAAATGAACTCACAGTTCTTCACCATTTCAACTAAACTAGATTTATATCAACTGACATTTTAAGTTGAGAGCACTAATGTTTTTGTTTCTACTTAAATTTCTCATCTTGACTACTAATGGCGAGTTTTTAAAAGTTTACCCAACCTTCAGACAGATTCAGCTCACATCTTTAACATTTATTTTTAAATATACTGACAAGATGTACAAAGGTTGGTATTGGCATTTGAAGTTATTGGAGCTAAACGAGAAGAAAAATGTTCACATAACTTAATTGGGCTGTAATGTTTTACAGCGTACACGTAAAATCTCACCTCTGAGCAGATCTGAAACTACTGAAAGTGTAGCTCAGGTAAAGCAAATAACTCGTACCCCTGATTAATTAAGACGGTTTCACAGCAAACATTTTGACTGCACAATTTAAGTGCATGTACAGTTGTGTCGAAAATAATAGCAGTGTGTTGAAAAAGTGAGTTAAGCTCAAAATAGCTTTTCTTTCCACGCACGCAAATGTATTGAGGACATTGCACACTATTTCAAATCAAAGCATGAAGAAATACTTATCAAATTTGTTATTACTTTACAGAAAGTGAAGAAACAGGAATATTAGGATGTTCAAAAAATATCAGTCTGCATTTTTCTTTACAAACTCATACGTTTACTGTATAAACTGTGAAATAATATTTAGTTGTATAACCACTGTTTCCGAGAACCACTTCCGATCTGTTTTGTGTGGAGACGACCAACTTCTGTGAACAGGTATTCCAACCCAGGATCATTGGACTACATTCCACAGTTCCTCTGGATTTCATTTTTGACGTCACCCCACAAGTTTTCTACTGGATTACGGTCCAGGGATTGGGCTGGCCACTCCATAACATTTATTTTGTTGTTCTGCTGTGTTTGGGGTTGTTGTCTCATTGAAACATCCATTTCAAGGGCTTTATCTCTTTGGCATAAGGCAACATGACCTCTTGAAGTATTTTGATGTATTCAAACTGATCCCCCAGGATCCCCGTCATGCGGTAAATAGGCCCGACACCATAGTACAAGAAACTTCCCCATAGCATGATGCTTGCGTCACCATGCTTCACAGTGTACTGTGAATTCAGTGTTGGGGGTTGTCTGACAAACTCCTGGACCCTAGACCCCAAAAGAACAAGCTTGCTTTCATCATTCCTCAAAATGTTGCGCCATATATTTTTAGGCCAGTTGATGTGTTCTTCGGTAAATTGTAACCTCTTCAGCACATGCCGTTTTTGCAATAGTGGGACTTTGCAGGGGCTTCTTGCCGATAGCTTGGCTTCACATAGGTGTCTAGGTAAGTGCTGCAGCACTCACCGGTAACTTTAGACCTTTGATCTCCCTGGAGCCTATCACTGGCCAAGTCGTTGACAATTTGGTTAATCTTCGATCCATTCAAATGGTAGTTTTCCATTTTCTTCCACATGCCAGTCATCCAGTGTGAACACCCAAAAGAAATGCAACCATTATTATTATTATTATTGTCATTATTATTATTATTATTATTTCACCTGTGTTCTTCCTCATCTGACAACAAAATATGCAACTACAAATGGTTATAAGTGCTACAGTATGTTCGCTATGCATGACCGAACTTGTGAAGCCAATGTTCCTGGGGCCAAATCTGAATTTAAAACATCAGCTAGAGGCGCTTTTGCATAAAAGGTTTCACGGCTGAACGGGGCGATATCCGTGTTCACACCCCTCTCCTAGGAAAGAAAAAGCTCGAGGCAGATTTTTGTAAAAGAGTGATCCTCTCTTATACGTTCCGGATTTAAATCTTTAATAAACTCATTGCTCTCACCCGAATGAGCGCCGTGTCCTCATGACTCTCACCCCGGCGAGATCTAGTAATTAATTGGAACATTTGTCGAAGCATTTTAAAATGGGTTTGGAGTCACTCGGAGAACATTTTGAAATGTCCTTTCTAAAGCGGCAGCTTGCGATGATGGATTTGTGAGTTTCAGGATTAACACATGGGAGGCCTCCATCACCTGGGACAGCATTTGGCAGACTAAATTGATAAGCAGAAGCATGTTCCGTATGGAACAGCTATTTGTGTTGGGTTTAGACTACTACTGGATATTTTCCTTGGTGTCCAGAGTAGTCCTGCAAGAGTTTCGATATCTGCAAAAACCTAAAACAAACTCTCTTTAAAGCCCTTAATAATACTATAAAGTGCAATGTCTAGACGGTTAGTAGACAATAAGTACATGTTTCTCTTAACAATTTAAGAAAATTCTTCAGATTAGTGCAGAAGATAAATTTGAATTACCCAATGCAATCATCACACAAAGGCTGTCAAAACAAATTGCCACATCACAGTTAAGGATTCTCTCATGCACATCCTTTGTACTTGACACTCACTTGACAACTATGCTTCATTCAGCTGGAGATGGTGTTATTTGTCACACTAGTAAGACTCCATGTGCAAAGGGGAAACGGTGTGAAAAAGTAGGAAAATTTTTTAATCAAAACAGAACCACATTTGTAAATCTGGGCATGTTCCACTGTGTCAGGTGGCCGGCACGGTAGCATGACAGTTTGTTAATGGCCTCTGCCAGGAACTGAGAGCCGGCAGCTACGGCTAATGACAGTGACCTACAGCACATCTGCACAGGGTGTTTTCAAACGCCTTTTTGCTAACATGCTTGATATTGGGGACATTTCACTTCCCTCGAACTACAGCGAGAGGAGCTGATCCTTGGTGTATGTAAGCATTTATTCATGGTGGCTGCTGGATATTTTACATCGCTTAAAGCTGAAGGTAAATGTAGGAAGGGGGACGGCTCGGAAAGCTGATGCAGACGAGTAAAGCTGATGCCCTGTGAGTTTTAATGATAGAACTTGACAAAGACGGATGAAATTATTTAATTTGGTCTCTGGTCCCAGAGCCCCGATCAATGCACATTTTCAGCATCTGTAATTACACAAATGTAGTCAGCACCACAGTTTTTAGATGAATGCACATACAGAGGCCTGTAAAATTGGTTGAGAATTAGTTGAACTGATTTAATCTTTTCTAAAAAAAAAAAAAAAAACGAATCAACAAAAGTATCTTTTCTCAAGAGTACATGATGACATCAGAGCGAAGCTCAATGGAGTAAAACTCTTCAATAACATTTTCATGCGGTCACACAGTTATTGCTTTGTGAAGACAACATATGAAATTGTAAAACAGCCCACTGTCTGTACAGATACACAGGACTGCATAGTTGGTTCCTACAGCTTCAAAAACTAGAATGGGAGGTAAAGCCTTCAGCTATCAGGCCCCTCTCCTCTGGAACCAGGTCCCAGATTGTATTCGGGAAGCAGGCGCCCTCTCCACTTTTAAGGTTAGGCTCAAGACTTTCCTTTTTGATAAAGCTTATAGTTAGGGCTGGACTGAACTATGCCTTAGTTTTGCTGATATAGGCCTAGGCTGCTGGGGGATGATGCACTGACCACCTATCCTCTACTCCCTTCCCTCTCGCAACAAGCTCCTATTCTCTAATTTCTTTTCTCTGGCACCGAGCCCCTATTCTCTAATTTCTTTTCTCTGGCTCCGAGCACCTGTCCTCTAATTTCTTTTCTCTGGCACCGAGCCCCTATCCTCTAATTTCTTTTCTCTGGTACCAAGCAACTATCCTCTAATTTCTTTTCTCTCACATGAGCCCCTATCCTCTAATTTCTTTTCTCTCACACGAGCCCCTATCCTCTAATTTCATTTCTCTGGCACCAAGCACCTGTCCTCTAATTTCTTCTCCATTACTACTCACGGAACTGTGTGCTACTAGTGTATAGCATGCAGACAGCTTTGTGTCCCTCCCTCCATTTATATTCATCATCAAACTGTCAGAAAAAGAGAGAGGAGAGATGCATGTTACCTGTCTGTACCCAGCCGGCCTCAAGCACATGGGTCCCTCCATATGAGCTGGGTTCTGCTCAAGGTTTCTTCCTGTTAAAAGAGAGTTTTTCCTTGCCACTGTCACCTTTGTCCTTGCTCTGGGGGTTACAGGCTGGCTTTTGTAAATCATCTTGAGACAATTTGTATCGTTATCAACGCTACATGAATAAAATTGGACTGAACTGAATTGGATTAGTTTATGTACCTCATTGCCAGCATATAATAATGATAACAGTTGATAGCTATGCGGGTTTGTTGCAACAGAAGTGCATTACTGTTAATCGGTATTTTTCAAACACTCCACACCCTTTTGAAATCTGCAATGTTGAAAACTGTTCTCAGTAACTGTACTATCATTACTAAGCATTTACATTGCCTTCAGGAAGTTAGTTTATAACACTGCCAAACCAGAGATTATCAAAAGGTACCCGAGCCAAAAAAAAAAACCCAGCTAATTTATCAATATTATCTTCTTTGTAGGCTCCAACCAGCGAGCATCCTGTACTACAGGTTTGTAGGGGTGACTGCTCACTCACTATTGTTCTGTGGCGTCTTCTCCTTCTCTCTGACTGGATGTTCTGACTGCAGGCAGCTCGCCCTCATGCGCAGGATGTGCTATTGGTGCTGTCCTTGAGTTCCTGGATATCTAACTGTGATCCTCGTGCATTCCTAAAGTTTTTTTTTATGACGTCTAAGTATTTGATCCGTGACAGGATTTTTCAAAAGCCCAATTGGTGGGAAAGCAAAAAAAAAAAAAAAAAAAAAAACCTTCAAACTGAGGGTTTGTGTGTATTTATGAGTGTGCACGAGCAACAGAGAGTGAGAAATTGTATGTATGTGTGTGCATGTGTGTGTGGCTGGCTAGCTGGGGGGCATGAAGCTGAGAGCAGGGCATTATTAAAAACCATCTGCTTTCCTGCAGAGTCAGAAGGCCGTCTGGACACAGTCTCTTAACAGGCCTTGTTTTTCTAGACACCCTGAGGCAATATGACAAATTTGAATGCCCAAACTAAAAAGTAAGGGGGACTGCAACAGTACTTTTTGCTATTACAAATCTATGTCTCCAGAAAGAACTCTTAACACAAACCTTTAAATGCTACAGCAAGGTCAAGGAAATAGCAAAAGGGGGTACATGTCAGAACTGAAACTTTTTCCTTTCGCAGTTTCTGACCTGAACTTTGGATGGTTTAAATATAATTTTAAATGCACATCTTTAGCGTTTCTGCATTAGGCAAGCATGATATACTGCAGCAGTCCCTGACTTCTCCACGCTCACACTGGTCTTGTTTTGTGAGGTATTCAGTGTTTTTCAGCGAGTCAAGAGTGAGAGACAAGAAGGTTAAAGAAGGTTAGAGAATATTTTGTAGGCTATAGATTATTATGCTAGTTTTGGAATTCATGTCAGTTTCAGAACAGAATAAATTGTTCCTTCTATTATGGGAATTTTTGCAGTGCAGCCATACCAGTGTAATCTGAACTATATAATATTTTAGTAGAAGATATCATAAACATAAAGAAACTCAATTAACACCACACAAGAAACTCACAAAACCATTTCCGTTATAACAAAGAAGGAGAGTCCAGTTTTATCTAAATCACAAGACCAGTTTCCAAGCATGGCGACGACAATACCGCCAGACTGCAACAACCATTACTTGCAATCATTTACATTGTACAGTCACATGCACCTTATACATTTCCAAAACTGCCAGTCTCTAATAACACCTTTAAAATGAGCCACCCAACGCGCACTGAAATTACCGCACCTGATTAGGTTTAGATAATAGCCCTCCTAGCTTTGGGTTCCTTTGTTTGCATCACAGCACAATTTCCTTTCCGTTCTGCTCAATGACCCTGTACCGCCCCCACCCCCCTCCCCACCCACCCCTCCCCTCTTCTGTTGGCATAAACAGACAGTAATGGCGTCTGCATTTTCCTTCCCCCTCGCTGGTCCTTCACATGGCTCAGCAGCTTAGCTTGACAGCACTGCTGCGTGTGGGTTCAATTGGTGGAGTTGAAAGCCTTCTGCAGCATTGGGGTTTGGCCTGATAGAATCCACCATTTACCTTTTTGCCCTTAGGCAATGAGAGAAAAGGAATAAGGTTAAAGCCATCCTGGTAGCAGAAACTAAATGAAACATGATCCTAAAAAAAAACAAAAAAAAAACACAGAAAAATGCAATAGGAAAGTAAAGGGGATAAGAAGGAATTTCTAAGCATGACACACATGTTACATGTTTCGTTTGAATGGATAATTCTGTTTAATTCCATGTCGGAGCTGTTCATCAATCACTTTGGCTGCTTGAAAGACATCAGCTGACGGCGTGCTTGCATGCACAAATGCACCGAGTGAACTCCTTGGCAGTAAGGGATGTCGTTTCTTCCTAAAGAAGCTCCTGGAGCGCACAGTTGCCAGCCAGCTCCAACAGTACCTCACATGCCATGGCCTCTGGGAAAAGTTTCAGTCTGGCTTCAGGGCCATGCACAGTACTGAGACTGCCCTGGTTAAGGTTGTTAATGACCTGCTATTAGCTGCTGACTCAGGCCATGTCAGCATTCTCATTCTCCTTGACCTCACAGCTGCTTTTGATACTGTTTGCCACAACCTCCTACTCACTCGGTTAGAGACCTTGCTCGGTGTCACTGGTGTTCCATTGGCCTGGTTTAAGTCATACCTCACTGACAGAGAACAGTTTGTCTCAATTGGGAATTTCAGATCTCCAAATTCACCCCTCTCACATGGTGTCCCCCAGGGCTCTGTCCTTGGCCCCCTGCTGTTTTTAATCTACGTCCTTCCCCTGGGCCACATAATACAACATCATGGGCTCAATTTTCACTGTTACGCAGATGACACCCAGATTTACATTCACACCAAGCCCGCTCACATACATCACATCATCATCCAATCTGGTCAACTGTCTAAATGCCATTAACAACTGGATGACTCACAATTTCCTCAAACTCAACCAAGATAAGACTGAAGCTATTCTCATTTCCACCCCTAACATTCTAAAAAAACTTGAACATCTGCAGCTATCTATCCCCGGCTATTTCACTACAACCTCTGCTGAAGTTAGGAATCTGGGCGTAATCCTTGATCCTACTCTCTCATTTGAGTCACATATCAAAAGCATCACCAGGGTGTCTTTCTTCCACCTCAAAAGCATCTCCAAACTCCGGCCCTCCCTTAACGCATCTACAGCAGAAACCCTCATACATGCCTTCATCACATCTAGGCTCGACTACTGCAATGCTCTACTGTGCGACATCCCGGCTAAAACCCTAAACAGGCTGCAGTATGTCCAAAACTCCGCTGCAAGGCTACTCACCCGCACCAGGTCCTGGGATCACATTACTCCCATCCTCCAGCACCTGCATTGGCTTCCTGTCCACTACCGCATTCAATACAAAATCCTTCTCTTAGTCTACAAATTCCTACACAATCTGGCCCCATCTTACCTATCAGATCTCCTTACCCCATACTTGCAATCCCGCACCCTCCGCTCTACAGACGCATGTCTTTTAACAGTCCCCACAACGCGTCTTCGCTCCATGGGTGACAGGGCCTTCAGTGTGGCAGGTCCTAAACTGTGGAATGACCTGCCACTCGTGATGCGCCAAAATACATGTATGTCCACTTTTAAAACTCAATTAAAAACATATCTTTTTAGCTTAGCTTACCTGTCAGCCCCCTGATCTCTACTTACACCGCCTCTTTTATTTTATTTTATTTTCCCTGTTTTTATCTGTCCTCGCTTTGTGCTCAGTGTACTGTTGTGTGTGTCTGGGGGTGTTTTTGTGTCTGGGGGTGTTTTGTGTTTTGTGTTCCTTGCCTATACCTACTTTGTACAGTGTCCTTGGGTACCTTGAAAGGCGCTTCTTTAAATAAAATGTATTATTATTATTATTATTAAAGAGGAGCTCACTTAGCTTAGGCGACAGCTTCTCAAATGGGGAAGCAGTCATGTACGAAGATGTCTGCAATTAAAAACACGACCTCAGAGAAATTTTTTTTTTTTTTTTTTACCTTTCATAGATCAAGAGCAAATGAGTATTTCTGGTGTTATTTCTGTTTCTTTTTTTTTTCGTCACTTTAGTCCACTGTATTGGCCACAATCACAAGCTGCTAGTGCAGCGTGTGATATTAAACCCAGCCCTGGGGAGTTTTATAGTCTAGACAAAGAGCTAGCTAGGAGGTGAGTTGAGTCCCTTGGGAAGTGGCTGATGTGGAGGACTAATATATAGGTGTGGGATGTATTTCTGATGGCATGTGTTTGATGAATGACAGCTGGTTGTCAAGAATTACAGTGAATTTGTTGACAGGCAGCAGGGGTCACAGCAGTGTTGTTAGTGATGATGGAAAGATCTTGCAGGGGGGCAGAAGCAGCCTTGAAAGAAGAGCAGTTCACTCTTGTCAAGGCTGAGCTGGAGGTAGTGGGCAGGCATCCATACAGAGATGTCAATGTGGCATCCGCAAATGAATGCCTCACACTGTGTACCGCTAGAGGGAAAGAAAAGGTTAGGTGGAGTGTCATCAGCATAACAATGGTAAGTTACATTACTGGATGACAGAACAAGGACATTTGTAGTGTAAAGAGGAAGGCAGTTGCAGATATGTCTAGAAGCATTCAGCAGCAGACGTAATTTAATTGTGGTAGCAGCCCACGCCTGCACTGAGACACTAGGAGAGGAATTATCAGGAATCTGTGCATGAGAAAGCTTGGTGCAAGAGCCATCCGAATGTTTCGAGGACCGAATGCAATAAAGTGTAACAAGATGATGGGGACCGGAGGCCGAGGGACAGCTATAGCAATGGCAATGACAGGTGCCACGGTGACAGCTGGGGATGTATGATGTTTGAACACGGATTCGCTTAATTTTTGCCGGCATCGCACATTCATCAGTCATCAGTGACACCCGATGTTTTGCACACAGAACCTGAGTGAGACTTGTGAGTAGCAGGTCGATTGTTGGCCTGGTTATGCTGTAACTGAACACAAACAGGAGTATAAAAAGGTGTATGACTTTACCATATACATTTCATTTTGTGCATTTCTCCAGGGTTAGCCTTAAGGATGGCTTCTGAAAGAGCCTGAGTGAAATTCTGTAAAACTCCAAATTCTCTTACACATCGTGCATTTTGCTGTGGCACACTGCCACACTGCCCTCATTTATTAAGTTTCCTTTAATGTGTTTTTACATGTTGTAAAGTCCCGTTTGTTGTCAAGTTTTCAAGTTCAGCCCGAACAGCTTTGTTTAACTTTTTCAATATGAGCCAGTGACAGGGCTTTATCTGTGCCTTTTCACTCCGAGAGCAAAGCGTTTATTGAGCTCGAAAATAACTGGCACTTTACAGCACTGCAGACCATCAGGGGCCAAAATCCGTGAATGACAGGAGGATTCAGTTAGACACGCTGCTAGAAACAATCACGAAACACTTGCCTCCTGAATAGTGATGCCATTGCTGTAGGCAACATCGTAGTAAACTCCCAGACTTCTCAGGGTCAATGAACCCAATTAGAACCAGGCATAAAACAACAAAACAACAAAAAATATACAACAAATCCAGCACTTGAGATTTTGGGGGGTCTTTCTGCCCCGTTATTCTTGGTTTCATCCATCAATATTTCACATCCTTAACCAGGTCAGGGTCACAGCAGGAACAGAACAGCTTCATGCCTTCTTCTTTATATAGACCGTCTTTGGCAAACTGGGAGATGTAAATCCTCCAGTCAGTCCCGGGTCTATATACCCGTCTGTTTTCAGTTTGCCATGCCTCGAACACTTCCAAAGAAAAAGTGCCTGCGGCACAACCACCTAAATTGGCTCATAGCGAACAAGAGGCAGCAGTCCAATACTGGGGTATTCCCAAACCACTGAACCTCAGAGACTGACATGAGCCACCTAATGGGGAAATGAACTGACCTTAAGTTGGTTTAGTGGGCTCATTACACAATTGTATGTAAAAGCAGGAAAACAACAAATGCTGAGAGTGAATCGAGAGACAGGAAGAGATCGTGAGAGAAATTAAGACACCATATGGGCTGCGAACATCTGTTACCCCGGGGGGTGGGCAAGGACCAATGGAGCTCCATTAATCTGACGGATAATACATTATTATGATTGAATAAATAAATAAACCATTAAGTCACTTAAAATTACATCAAGCGCTGAAAGGTTTTAGGGATTTCATTGTTCATCTGTGTCGTTATGTCATTTTAACAAGTGATACTCTTTTATGCAGTGGGATGTTGCAGTAATATTACATGTAAATCTCCTCCTGCATCATGCTAGTGAAGAAAGGTGGATGCGGCCCTTCAGTAGCAATTTTTCAGGGCCAATTCACAAAGGGACAAGAACAACAGATGACACTGAACAGTCACAATGCTTTAAAAGCCACTATAGTAGACCATTGTCTGGAGGCAATGCAGCTGCAGTGCAGCAGTTGTTGCAATTATTATGAGGGGAATCATGCTCGTTGAAGCTCTTTGTTTAATGTATAGAAACTTACATTTTCTGTGCTTGAATGCAGCCTGTTTGCGTGTTGGTTTGTCTGTCTCTCTGTATTAGCTCTGCGATAGACTAGCGACCTGTCCAGAGTGTACCCCATCTTTCGCCCAATGACAGCTGGGATAGGCTCCAGCCCTGCCCCCCGCGACCCTCCAGAGGACAAGCAGTTACAGAAAATGAATGAATGAATGTATTCAGAGGTATTTTCTGAATGAACTGCAACTGCAGGAAGTGGGCATCAGGTGTATAAATTTTATTCATATGAATGTTACGTAGACATGCAGCACCCACCTAGACCAGACCAGGCACCCCCGCCTCATAGCAATGACACTCCTTGATGGCAGCAGCCATCCCCAGCAGGATGAAGGGAACCTGGCCTCCAAATAGGACCCAAAAGCCCCCCCCCAACAACATTCTGTTACCAGACACCACAGGACACCCTCAGAAGGCCCATGTCCATTCTCTGATGAGTCACAGCTGATTTGGAGGCACAAGGGAGACCTACACAATATTAGGAAGGTGGTCACAATGTTATGCTTGATCGATGTACTTGCGTAGTGTGTGGATTATGAGTGGTAGTGGTGTTTCAAATCGAACACTCCCCGGAAAAGTACAACAGCAACATTTGATTGGCCAATGTGCTGAGCCAACACCATCTGCAGCGCCTTGTGTGACCAAATCAATAGACTGCTAAATGAACCAAATAAATATACTGATCGTGGCACTTAAAATATACTGTACACTGAGTAGCAGTAATTAACTTGACATTTCGATGGTGCAGCGGTCACTGTTCCAAACTGCTGTAGCTTCCTCCGACTATCATTTTCACAAGTGGTTGGTGGTCCCTCCCCTTCTGCCACGGAGTCAAGATGGTGACTCTTGAAGGTGAGAAGTGTCCGTGGTTTTTCACATTCAACTTTGTGACCGCTGTGAGCGCACACACTATCTGAATACTCGCAGCGCACTGCTTGTCGGCGTACTCCTCGGTGCGAACACACTTGTGTTCTCAAAATAGGACGTGCAAGTACAGAAGTGCTTGACTTGAGGCACGGCACTTCTGCGCGAGGGGATTTGTCGTTATGTACGTATTTATAATTTATCAGGAAAAGAGATACTGTTAAACTCCTGGTGAGAAATTGTTTAACAGTATCTGCAGGAGTCACATGCTACTCTTTGTCAGCCAATAGATAGATGAATGTCTGGCTGCATCATCCTGAGCATGTTAGCACAGAAGTCATGAACTGGTATGGAGTCACAACGAGTGGATGTTGTAAAATCATTGCAATTGCAAGTGTGCAACTTGAAGAATGCGGCACCATTTCCTCATTACGTAGACAGAAATGACAATTGCATACCATAAAATGCACCTGCATGTGCAGTATACACATATTTATATAAATTAAATTAATTAATTAAATGATAGCAATGTCTGCTATAGTCTAAAACAAAGAAAACGCTTCATTTGCTTGCAAAATTAGCGGGAGTATTTTTTTAAAATCACAATCATGAGTACAATTTACTAACAGCAGCGTGGCTTTCAATACAGTGAAGGATGTTATTCAGCGTATTTGCTGTATCCGTGCCATGAGGTCTGAAACAAAGCCTCGGGGAGAAAAAAAAAACACGCCAGGAGATTGTTAGACTTCCAGGGACTGTGTGAAAATAGCAAATCGTCAATCCATTTGTCCGGTGTCCTGTCTCACAATTAAATATACAGTCTGCCAGTCCTCAATGGGTTTCATCCACCACGGCCAGTATTTGTTTATCGCACTGGCAGTGCCTCTGTGCCAGCTCTCCATTTGGAGATGCATAGAAAGTGGTTTTGGGCAGATTTACTGCAGATTTTTGCACCAAAAACACTGAAGGCAATGTTACAGCTCTAGATAGATATGTACTGTTTGATATTATATATTCAACAATGAAAGATAAATGCAGGAAAAGTAATACATAGAAGTATTGTAATATGTTCCTTCAGAGTAGCCTGTATGGTGTGTTTCATCACAAAACATTTAGCAAATGGTGACTGCTTGCACAATGCATAATGCACTCGGATTTGTCGGGTTTCTGGTGAAGCAGGACCCAAATGCAGGACACGAAGGGGAAGGCAGGAGAAAGAAAGTAAATGACTTTAATAAAAGTGTACAAACGACGGAACAAAAGGCGTTGCAAGAAAGGCAGGGTATCCAAAAAACAAGCACGAAAACAGGTAAGGACCAAAACCAAGACGAGAATACAGGAAAACAAACATTAGGACAAACAGAGGTAACATCACAGACAACGTGACAGAGAACAAAGGGGAAGGCAGGGCTATATATACACATGGTCAGAGGGGTTAATGAGACTCAGGTGAAACCTAATGAGGGCGGAGCGCACAAGGAGAAACCAATCCAACAATCACAGCGCGCGCAGTGAAGGCAAGACAAGAAACACCAAGAAAGAATTTCATAAAATAAAAACACGAGCACAAACAGGGTCAAGGAAACATTCACAATTAAAAACCATGACTGGATTTCCGATTGATTGACACTCTTGTATCATAATGTTGTGCAAAAAACACAAATTAGACTGTGACGGGACGCCTCCAGGGTATTCATTCACTTATTTTGCCTTGGTTTGGTTAAGTTCATCCGGGTAACGTCGGATCAGGCTGGTGCCATTCGTCTCTCTGTGTTATTGTCGATGCAAAAAAAAAAAGCTTCAGGCTGATAACAAACTGTCCATCTTTGATGCACACCTCTGTATTAACATAAAATGATGGACAGCTGTGTCTCAGGACGATTGGGCTCACCTTGCCTCTAACTACCCAAGATGCTACTGTACAGCACATCGATTAATAAAACACCATTATCCCTTTTAGACTTGGTGTTTAACATCTCCATTATGTTTAATAAAAATTACTAATTGGTGATTAGATAATATATGGATCAGGCATAACATTATGACCACCTTCCTAATATGGTGTAGGTCTCCCTTGTGCCTCATCAGAGAATGGACATGGGCCTTCTGAGGGTGTCCTGTGGTTTTTGGAAGCAGGATATTGTTAGTGGGGGGTCTTTGGGTCCTTTGGGTTGAGGGGTGGGGCCTCTGTGGATCATCCCACACATATCAGTTTGGGATCTAGTGAATTTGAAGGCCAGGTCAACCCCTTGTGCTGTTCTTCATCCTAAACTGTGTCAGGCTACATCCTCAAGGAGTGCCATTGCTGTGGGGTGGGGGTGCCTGGTCTGTTCTGGGTGGGTGGTACATGTCTAACATCCACATGAATGCCAGATTCAAAAGTTTCCCAGCAGAACACTGTGTCGTCACGAGATGGTCCGTGTTATTTACTCACTACAGCAAATAACCACAAAATGGATGTACCTAAATGTCCTTAAGATGGATTTCTCTCTGCCAATATCTGCATTATAACAAATGACAAAAGCTCTCATTTTCTGTTTGTGTGATCAGCTGAACAGACTGCTATTAGCATTATCACTTTGTAGTCTTAGGTTCCCGCTGGAATTATCATTAGATGAGGTATCAAAATAGCTTCCGTTCCTCCCACCCCCAATGACTGCACATTCATCAGCGGAGGAAATGAAATTAAGGCCCTGACAACTTGATAATAAGGATTTGGTGGGAGAATAAAGAACATTTTTTGGTCTGTAATGAGCTCCCATTATTTATGAAGCATAATCATAGAAGAAGGTGTGTGAAGGAACAAACACCGCCCTCTTCATTGTGATCGTAAGGCAAAGAGGAATAATGGGTGAAGCCGTGTGTTGTGTTGTTTAGCAGCAGGCTAATTTGAGAACAAAACAGCAGTCTTAGGACCTGTCTGATTAGGCCGAGGCGCAGCTCAAACTTTAATCAGACACGTGTTCAAAAACATTGTCCCCCTCTTTGCGCCCAACTTGTGACAGTAAAACAACGTTGTTAATTATCGTCGCGAAGTTTCAAAAGATTTCGGCGCGCAACTGTATTTATTAGTTTTTTCCCCCCCTGATATCAGAGCGTTCGCCTCGTCGAAGGCGCCCCATGCATATGTATGGTTTGAAGCTGTTTGGCTTTCCCGATAATGTTTATTTTAAAATCTTTTTTTAGCTTTTACTGGTAATTTTGTGTTATTCCAAAGTAGATTGTCTTGATGTTGGAAATGATAATGAGATTTATGTTTCTAGGACACCATCGGAAATGAGGCTTTAGTCTCAGTAGGATATTTCAAGCGCTCATCCGCTGTTTTCTTTCTTTTTTTTTCTTTTTATTTGAATCGAATAACAAAGCAGAAGATGACAGACAGCGAGGAAGAGATGCAGCGGAGATTGGAGGCTTCATCTGAGTGCGGAGCACAAATAAAACCGAAACAAAACCTTGAGAAAAGTAACCCTGCGACAAGGGATAAAATGTGAATGCTATCAGCGTGTGTCTTTGCACTTCAGTGGAGATGCATCAAAAAAAAAAAGAAGTCTGTCAGTGTAAGCGTTAATTAATTATTGATAGTGATAAGAAAATATGCTGCATGTTTAAAAAAAACAACAACATGCTGCATATTTTCTTGTTGCACGGTTGTCGAGGGGTGAGATACATTTTCAGCATATTAATACGTTTAATATGATTTTAATGCAGGGGTGCGGTAATTAGACCCCTGCGTAAATCACGAGGGGGGAGGCGTTAACGTTACGTGAGACTGGCGGATCAGATTACAAGATATTCTCGTCTTAATACCCCATTTAGTCCACAGCTGTGGGCGGAAGAGCACTTTGTGTTCCACCGATGTCACCGAGTGGTGTGATGAGTAGTGTCACTCTTATCTACTTAGCATGTCATAGTGTTATGGCACAATGCAAAGTGATTAACAAGCAATTGTCGGCTGCCATTGCTAACTTTTGATCCCGGTGTTCCGTGTCTGTCGGGTTGTGCCATTGTACGTCAGTCTCAGTTGGCGGCTCCCAATAATTGCAGACAGACTGGTAGCCGACTGTCTATACTGCGGCACGATCTTTGTATTGTGACATAAATGTGTGACATTTGTGGGTTTCCATTCAGCAAGATTGTGGTTTATGTTTCGTCTCAAGTCAATGTGTATTTTTTTTTTTCTATATGAAGACAGGCTACAATCTTTCTTTGAGCTCAGCCAAGGGCTATATATTGAACTTATTACCTTATCCCGACTACTGCCACAATATGTCATGTGTGACATAAACATTTTCATCTCCTAATCTTATCTTCTAATTCTGTCAGTGAACATACGACCAACGTTCTAAACACAATTATCTACATTTCCTCATTATGTTGATATAAATCTAGTCACAATTATGTTTTGTATTTGCTGTTGCAAATTGGTTGTGTTACTGATCAGGCGTAACATTATGACCACCTTTCCTAATATTGTGTAGGTCTCCCATGTGCCTCCGAAACAGTTGTGACTCATCAGAGAATGGACATGGGCCTTCCTGTGTGGGTGTCCTGTGGCAGCTCTGCCGGATGGGAAATGAAAAAATATCGTATTGTTGCTTTAAAATGACCACATTATAACCCAAACTATCGTATGTGTTAAAACAAATTGAAAATAATGACATGCTAGGACAGTGCATTTAAAATCAAGCTATTCTATGTGCATGGAACTGCAACAACCCAAGGAATAAATACAGAGGCACGGCCATTTGAACGAAACTTTATTCACAGTCAGTCAAATGGCAAGCTATTGTATATTTGCCCTTTTATATCGTATAGACACCGAAACTATCGTATAAATACGATAATTGTCGTATATCTGGCAACACTGCCCTATGGTGTCTGGCAACAAAAAGTTGTTAGTGGGGGCCTTTGGGTCCTATGGGTTGAGGGGAGGGGCCTCTGTGGATCATCCCACAGATACTTGATCAGTTTGGGATCTAGTGAATTTGGAGGCCAGGTCAACACCTTGTGCTGTTCTTCATTTTTTTTTTTTTGAGTTGCTCCTAAAGCGTTTTTGTGTGGGTGCATCCAGCTGGGGATGGCTGCTGCCATCAAGGAGTGTCATTGCTATGGGGTGGGGGTGCCTGGTCTGGTCTAGGTGGGTACTACATGTCTAAGTAACATCCACATGAATGAATGCCAGGTCCAAAAGTTTCCCAGCAGAACACTGAATCGTCACAAGATGGTCAATGTTATTTACTTCTTCTGTCAGTGGTTTTAATGTTGTGGCTGATCAGTGTATAAGTCATTTCTAGGAGGCTGGCTTGAATATCTGCTGCTGTGAGGTGTCTGTTGTTACCTTGTTACCTGTTGTGGATTACAGAGCTGGTTGAAAATCACTTATTCTCCATAATAATCTGTCTTTTATGTTTTTTTTTTGTTTTTTTTTGTCGTCTGGTTAAAATAACTGCGATAACACTGGAAACACGAACAAGGCACAAACAAAGCGGCGGACAGTGTGATTTTAGAGAGGTTTGTATGGCTGCTCCAAAATATTATGGAACACAAGTGCACTGAGCCGTTGACGTGTGGCGAGCGGGCGGGCGGCGGACCGTGTAAAACATATTCATTCTTGGCATCGAAATTACAGCTTGCCACCGGATTGGCACCGACACACCCTCAGCTGCGCCTCTCCTCCCTCTGTGCGGTCGACAAGATACCAAACAGACACAGTCGAGGAAATAACCTCCGCCGCTTCGCCCTGCGCCGACATGAAAACGAGTCCAGCGGATTAAGTGGGACTTTTGACTCCAGACCGTGGAGCCGCCAAAGTGAAGCGTGAGGAGGAGCAGCTGACTATGCCTGTTATCGTCCCACTCGAGGCTGAACTCCTGAAACATCTCGAGTCTAATGAAGATGACTCTGATGTTTTGGGGGAAAAAAAATAAAAAAGTTGGGAGTGGTGTTAAAGGACCTCTCTACAGATTCTTTGATGAAGACACTTATCCCACAGGTAGGACGAGGCTACGGATTATTGCCATAAATCATTTCTTTTGTGTCATGCCCGTCGTACCTTGTGTTAGGGAGTTGTTGTGTTCACATATCCTCATAAATCCTTTCCTCTTTTCAATCAGCATCAGCACTGGACATCAAAAGGAGCTGCTCCCTCCTTGAAGTGGAGCATGCTTGACTAGTTGCTGAGGTGAATGACAACCAGGTAGGCCAACAACAGCAACAACAACTGGGACTTGACCACAGTTAAGCTGCTTTTGAAATGGCTCACTCTGTCACAGTCCAGCGGAGCAGCGCGAATGTGTATTTGGTAGACGGGACTCCTTCAACCTAAAGTGCGAGAATGCCTCCGTCGGCGCCGCGGCGGATCGGGATCTTTCCAAAGAAATCCTCTTGAACCCGCCGCACGCTGACGAATTAATATTCACTCGCGGAAATGTGAACTTTCAACATATCCTACTTTCACACACACTGAGTCACTCGCCCATCTCTCCACTCCACGCCGCTCTCATTAACTCACCAACCCAGCTACCTGGCCTCACTCTCACTTCTTCCCCTGCCTGTAACAAAAGGCTTACATTGGTACCCTGACAACTGCTATTACTGCTGCGCTGTCACAACTGAATTCACAACGGCGCGGTCTGAACTGTGAGATTATCACTGCTCGGGCTGACAACCTTCAACACATAATGATCTCTATTCATCTCTTTGGATAGCGTGATTTCAGCAAAAGAGTGAAATAGTGTTATAATGCTTGGTGTGGTGTAATTCTTATATTAATTCTACGTTTTTGTTGCACAGCAGAAATTTTTGTGTTTTTTTTTTCTTCTCAGTTTGCTGAAAACCATCACTCTTTATATAATATGAACATCTCCACAAAGGAGTTACTTTTTTTTTGAAGTTTCTCAGCATTTAAACAACTTCTTCTTCCCTGCACAACATTTTAAAATAAACCGATCAGGCATAACATTAAAACCACTGACAGGAGAAGCAAATAACATCGACCATCTTGTCACAATTCAATGTTCTGCTGGGAAACTTTTGGACCTGGCATTCATTGGTGTGGATGTTACTTAGACATGTAGCACCCACCTAGACCAGACCAGACCAGGCACCCCCACCCCATAGCAATGACACTCCTTGATGGCAGCAGCAATCCCCAGCAGGGTACACACTCAAAAACGGTTTAGAAACAACCCAAAAAATATGAAAAAGAGCACAAGGTGTTGACCTGGCCTCCAAATTCACTAGATCCCAAACTGATCAAGTATCTGTTGGATGATCCACAGAGTCCCCTCCCCTCAAAGGCCCTCCCCACTAACAACATTCTGTTGCCAGACACCACAGGACACCCTCAGAAGGCCCATGTCCATTCTCTGATAAGTCACAACTGTTGGAGGCACAAGGGAGACCTACACAATATTAGGGAGGTGGTCACAATGTTATGCCTGATCGGCGTAAGTCAAACTGTAATCATACTTAGTGACAGAAATGTATCATCAGCTTTAGCTGCCTGTCACCAATAGCTGACAACTGCTTGCAAACGAAGTTCAACAAGAGTTTCTTTAAGAGTAACTGGTCGTCAACGATTGGCACAATCATTTTTCCACAATTTTTCACAACAATTAAGCAGCAACAGACGCGATATCGATAGAAACTCTCATTGTGTTGAAATGTAATTTCAGCTGCTGATGTTTATTTAATCTATTATGAATATTAAGCACTAGCAAGGCAGTGGCACACATTTAATTATCCGGGAGTGTTCTTTATTGTTAATCTGTGAATTTCATTATAGAATAATTTATCAAATGTCCCCGAGTCAATTCTGACGCATTCAACAAAAATACTGTTGCATGATGGCAAGAAAAAAAAAAATGAACATCTTCCCTCTGAGGTATTGGAACATGTGTTGTGAGTTGAGATGCCTCGGGGTAACTACGAGTCCCGAGGCCTGGAAGAACATATAGCAGATCTTAATGAAACGTACATATAGCTAACACTGAATTATTAAAGGTAAAACACAAGGAACATATGAAGTCAGTGACCTGAATACAGAGTGATTGTTATTGACACATCACATATTAACTGAGACACTTCACTTTTCAGAGTATTTAAGGGAGGGCTGTTGGGCTTTTCATTGTTTTTAGTCATATATATATATCTATAGCTATATCTGTATACATGTAATGTTACAGTTTTCATATTAAATGTGTCTGTGTAGATGCAAATACAAGGTAACACATGTAAACATAAATCCCCATGAGCCAAAAGCTCAGGCCTTAAAAATACTTTGAATACTTAGCGTTATATTTACCTAACAGATGTTGTTCAGTTCTTCTTTTTTTATTTTTCTGTTGTTGCAGGTTTTCCCGCTGTCATGCTCACATTTTGGCTCAGATTCAGGCAAAAAACATGTAGAAGTGCATTTGAGAATTTCACAATTTAAGAACGAGAAAATTGTGTTACTCAGTAGGTCTTCCTGTTTGCTTTCAGAACCCCCACCGTGACAAGAGGACGATGGCGGTGTGCACGAGCTAAGGCTTTTTGCAGAAAAAAGCCTGCCTATTCACAAGACCTGCAGATCTGGCTTGTGACTGTCATGTTTTGCAGCAGTAAAAAAAAAAAAAAATGTAAATGTAAAACAGCAATAAAAACACTGCAATAGAACTTGCAAAATATATACTGTATATAAAATATAGAACTTCATTCATGCTCTTTCAGTCTCCCAGACAGTCAGTTCAGTTGCTCTCAATGACTAGAGATACGTCCTACCTGAACATCTATTATTACCATACTGAGTCTACAGGTAAGCAAATAGCTACAGTACACTATAGGCTATATTAGCCCTGGTCACTTCAGTTTGAGCTCCAACTAGCAACTGTCTGTAGCTTTTAAAGAACCTGTGCTATGCTACAGTTTTATATAACATAGCTTACAAGAGGGTTCTTTGTGCAATATTTTGTTTATATGCGACTTTTTACATTGTTATTTTATCCTTTTTGTATTTGACTCTACCTCCTTGCAACTGTCACTTTATGGGAGCAACAAAACAACTTCCTTGATTCTGCAAAGCAGCAATTTGCAAAGCACTCTTATGCACCCTGCCCGGTCCTGCCACTGCAATATGTACTGTAACTGACAAGCATCTGTGTTACTGACATTATACAATCGGTGTTAATATTATATTTATAGGAGTAAAAATAGCTGCTATAAGTTACGTTAAGCTCAGAGAGTGACTCATTTCACACAAACTGTCAAATAAGCAGCAAAGCTCCCAACACACCTCACTGGTGAAAAGAACTCAAACTTGTCAAAATTGTCCAAAGTTCCCAAGGAGCCCTCAGCTTTTAATCTCGTTGCATGTCTTATACAACAGCTTATACTGATCATGCATAACATTATGACCACCTTCCTAATATTGTCTAGGTCTCCCTTGTGCCTCCAAAACAGTTGTGACTCATCAGAGAATGGACATGGGCCTTCTGAGGGTGTCCTGTGGTGTCTGGAAACAGAACGATGTTAGTGGGGGGCCTTTGAGGGGAAGGGCCTCTGGATCATCCCACAGATACTTGATCAGTTTGGCATCTAGTAAATTTGGAGGCCAGGTCAACACCTTGTGCTGTTCTTCATGTTTTTTGAGTTGTTCCTGAACTGTTTTTGTGTGTGTGTCTGTGTCAGGCTGCATTTTGTTGGTGGTCGCTGCTGCCATCAAGGAGTGTCATTGCTATGGGGTGGGGGTTGTCTGGTCTGGTCTAGGTGGGTGGTACATGTCTAAGTAACATCCATATGAATGAATGCCAGGTCCTCTCCTATAAGTAGTCATAATGTTGTGGCTGATCGGTGTATACTGTATCGTTTAACTGGAAAGAAAAACCACCTCCAACTTTTACACCATGTGACATTGGAGAAAATCCATTCACTCTTTCCACTTTCAGTCTGTCCTCCATGCATTTATACAACATTTTGGAAAATGAATGTTGCTCATGTAATGATTTTGATTTTGTATATTGGAAAAGTTCAGTCATAGTACTCTGAACAAATACTTCAAAGTTCACTCGAGATCAGCAATTTTAAAATGAGTTGTTACGGCAACCAACTACACAGCAACTGTTCAGCAAAATGTTATCAATCTAAAAAGGTTTTTCTCTTCTTTGTGGTCCACGGGATAGTTTTACCGAAAATGTGGTGCAGGGATGAGAGCCTGCTCTGTATAACGTATCGCTGGTCTGATGTATCAGAAGAAAGTGGGCTTTTATGGAGGATGACCTCAAAGACCTCAGAGCTAATATTTCCCATTTTCAGGAGGAGGCTGAGGGGCTGCATCAGGCAGTGTGAGATAAATAAGTATTTTTTCGTAACAGTGAATCATGCAAGGCTACTCCAGTGGAGTCCCAGAGTGAAAACACAAAGCTGGAAATGAGCGTAATAGGCCCTCTTTTAAAGTGCTTACTGGTCCTTTTCCATGAAAAAATACTTCCGCACTTTGAAATGAGTTTTCATTGAGGCACTTAAAGATGGATGGCGTTGGCTGGAAACTGTAATTTGCAGATGCAAAGCTTTTTTGCCCCCTTTTAAACGTCTCTCTGACCTGTCCAGGCATTTCCAAAAAAGAAGGCAGCATATTTCCACAGCGGGATCAAACAACAGCGGGGCAGGGAGAGAAAAAAAAAGAAAGCCATCTGCACCGAGCTTCGCCATGACTCAAACATCTTGAGTAGCAAATGGAAGGGAAGTTGCTCCTCTTGTGGCGCCGGTTGAGTTTCAGCAGTAGGGTCAGCCCCTCCTTCCCTCTTCCTACAATAGCCGTGTCCATTTGGCCCCTTTGAGCGATCGCAGCTTCAGCAAAAAAGAAAAAAAAAAAAAAAAAGAACGTTGGAGCCGCTTGAAGAAAACCTCTGGACATGAATGCACCCTCTCTCCCCCCTGCAAATCACTTACGGTTTCTCTACAATGAGGTAATGAGTCAGCCTGGAAAAACTTTCACATTTAAACACAGCTGAAAATGTCAAATAATTGTATGCATTCAAATCCTTTTAGTACTGCGGGCTAACTGCGATGTTTGCATAATGAACCACAGCATTAAGAAATCCTTTTGCTCTTTTTTTGTAATTAGGACAAATATTCTTTCTATTGTAAAAGGCCTGGTTATTGCGCGGGATACTTTGCAGGCGGCTCGGCTCCTCTGTTCAGTGCGTTGGTCCAGATCCTCCATATTTATGAGCTTTACTCTAACTGAGCCGTATGAGTTTTTCTTTCAAAAATCTCAAATGCACGGCATGAATTGTGGCGCTTACTGCTCCTAATTCTAACGCCGGTCAATAAAAAAAAAGTGTCCAGTGATACTTCTGAATGCACAGAGCGCCGTGAAGTTGCCAATAAAAAGACAAGCTTTGATTCAAAAGTTCCTGAAGAAGCCCATTCTGTCGATGCGCTGCCCCTAAAAGCAAATGTTACCGCTCTGCCTGAGGAATTATTAATCGCTCCCGGCTCAAATATTTTCCCATTCTCTCTCCTGCATGGGCCAGTGTTTCATTTCTATGGCAAGCACGAGCTGCCATTTGCACACTATGAGAGCAAATGTTAATTTGCCCCATGCGCATTTCTGTGCCAGAGGAGCCACAGGGCTGGGAGCTAACATAGTGGTAAAGAGAGGATGGGCCGACTCGGATATTTACATAAGGTAATGTGATTGAGTTGTTCCCATAGATTTATCCTTTCCCTCAAAAACCCCTGGGTGAGGCGAGGAATAGGAGATGTGTGTGTGTGTGTGTGGACGGATAGGCCAAGCATCACAATGCAACTGTTGCCTCACTTTTTTTTTTTTTTTTTTGCAGCAGCAGCAGCGGCGGCTCCAGCTGAGAAATGCGACACATCCTATGGACATCATCTGCTCCAGATTATTTGATAGTCTGTCAGCGTCATCGGGTTCTACTCTACAGATGGTGCAGGGGCAACTGCAGATAGCTTTAAAAGATTTCTGAAGCAGGTGTTGGCGTATTTTTATTTTTTTTTTGTCTCTCATCTGTTTAATTTCCGTCACCCCTTTGAGATTTGCTTCCGGTTAAAGAACCATTGCGTTAATCTCAGACTTGACTCTTCAACTCAAGGGAGGACGGACACCGCATTAAAATATATAGCGCCTTTAGAAAGTTTTTCTGTGTCTCCCATTGTTTGTTTCAGGTTTCCTGCGATTATGCCTCACACACATTAAACGGACACATAAAAAAAAATGCAATCTGAGCGCATAGCTGGAAATACACTTTGAGATAGCTCCTGATTACGAGCGCAGAATCCGCTGCTGCACAAAATATCCCTCGTTTAGAAGTTTTCATTCATGCAAATGGTACGGCTCCATCAGTAATGTTAAATAAATATACTACCGGTCCAGAGAAGAAACAGATTCATCAACAAAATGAAGATGCGGGAAGCGGGAAAGAATCAGGCGCTTAACTAGCATAAAACAAAACAGGCCAGGTTATACAGTAGAAGTCCCTCTGTTGTCTGAGAACTTCCCAAGCTAAGCCGAAACAACACGAGGTTACTATAGAGTGTGCTACAGAAGTGAGTTGTTTCCCTAATATTTTATCATTTCTGGAAAATGAATATCTCCCGGCGTTTTTTTGTTGCGCGCGGCGATGAGCGACAGTTTTGCTTTACAGACACGCCACTGTAGCACATTAGAAATGGACATTTCCAAAGGTCGATGTGATTGATTTTAAACTTGGGCAGCAATCTTTTTTTTTTTTCTGCAAACTGAATGGCTGTCTCATCCACAGCTAAATGGTTTTACACAGCAGAGGAGGGAGAAGGGAAGGAGGGAGGAAAAAAAAGCAGGTCAGTTGTTGACACGGACGAATGGGGATACAGCGGAGCGGCATCCACTGTAGTGACCCAGATAGGAACCAAAACTCGAAATGTATGATGTGATGCGATATTATGGCTATATTTACTATTTGTTTTTCAAGTTAGGGACTGAAAAATGAATTTGGATGCGTGCGCCCCTCGCAAGTCATCTTCACTGACTCCCCCCTGTCCCCCCCGCAGGTGCAGTTTGTGTGTTTTGTTGCATGAAAACATGCGCCTCATGTGGGAATATATTAAGTAGCCTGCGGGTGAGAAACTGACAATGACGTGATCGTATGTCACAATTTGACATTTTGAATTACTTTAAGTGTTTGATCATCACAATCACACGCTACCCCGGACCTTGCAGCCACATGGGGGTGCTGGTGGACTGCTGACCGTGGGGCCATCAGCCGATTATATGTCGCACACATACACACACACACACTGCCTCCTTTCAGTCCTACACCATCTCATTCTCGCTCCCTCCTGCTTCGACTTATCACATCCTCTGCTCTCTCTCTCTAACACTCCCCGTCCTGCCCCCGCCCCCCCACCCCCCACATTAAACATAATGTGAGATGAGGTGAAGTGTTATGGCAAATTAAGTAAAATTAAGACAAGGCAACAGCTCTACTCACCTATAACGTGTGTGACTTTTATTGTCCAGCTACTGACTAAGCCCTGCCTGTGCTGTCCTTGGAGATGGGTGTTGATGACAGACTGCAGACCATGAAAGGAGTGGGAGTGTTGCATCCAGTGGAGGTGGAGGTGCCTGCGCAACACATTATCATTCACCCTCTATGGTTTGTTTTGTTCTCCTTCCCTTTTCACACTTTGCCTGCTATTTTTTTCCCTCTCTTTTTATTTTTTCTCTCTTTTTATTTCTTTTTTTTCCCATATCCATTCTTTGGCTGTGTGCGCCCCCCCACGCCCCCACCCCTCTTTCCTCCTCACCTCCTCCCCCGCCTTTGTCCTGTCTCTCTCCGGTCTTCTGTTGGAGGTCTTGTCATTTGCCGAAATCTTGAAGTCTTTTCCAATCGCCCCTTCCTTCCCCGATTCCGCTGTTATCTGCGCCGCCACCTTCTTACCAGCGTCTACCTTTTCCTCATTCTGCCAACCGCTCCGCATGGCACCTGTCTAATTCTCCTTGTACCCACTCTGTGGTGCCACTCAGAGCTTGCTCCTTCACCCTCCCCTTCTTCCCGTTCCTGGCTCTCTCTGCCCTGGCAGCCTGACAATTGCTGGAGCATACACTGCTAAGCAGTTATCACCAGCTCACAGAGGTGTGTGCATGTGTGTGTGCATGTGCGCATGTATGCTTGGCGATAATAGGATGAGAATGCGTATATGCGAGCACGTGTGTCACATTTTTTTCCTGTTTATATTGAGGTGTACAGCTCTTGTGTTCACTAAAACAATACAAACAATGTGTCAGACAGGTTCTATTATACTGGATCTTTGTATGGCTCTTCTACTGTAGTGTAAATTTTTGGCGTTTTTTTTTTGCAACAATGAGGGGTAAAATGATCCTGAAAGGCAACAACTCCTCTCCTACCCCCTGCCAAACATCCCCAGTGACTAGCTGCTCTGGATCCATATAAAAGCCACTAATTTCTTTGTCTTCAAGGATTTTTTTTTTTTTTAGTTTTGGTCCCATCTGTCACTGGGAGAAGGTTGAAAGAAAGGAAGAGTAAACCCAGCTGGAATCCTTTGTCTTTTGAAGGTAGATCACATTGTAGGAAGACCAGGACAATGCCTCTCTGGCCTGAAGTGCACGGAGAGACGAGGGACACTTTAGACCCCAAGAGCCACAGGATGCCAAACATCCAGGAGGATACCACAAATCATATTACGAAGCTGCAAATCATTTTGTAAAGTACTTTGTCTTTATATTAGACAATTTTTCCAATGCTGGCCCATGTATTGGCTACTTGAATTCTTATGCAAGTGGTTAAGGCAACGGTAAATTTGACTTTTTACAAACCATCTTTCATGCTATATTGTAAAGAAAGTACAAAAAAAAACAAGTTAAGGAAGGAACGTTGCAGAAAAAACACTGATATGTAACATGCAGTTGACTGAGTTTGCATGGCCCCACAAAACGTCAGGAAATTATGAAAAATACTTTGTATTATATTCACCCTGATGCCTTTTATGAAGAAAAGATCTAATGCAGAGTCACTGTTTTCTCCCCCACAGGAGGCCATCGATGAAAAAATATGAAAACAAAACCCGCAACTAATACTAATGTGGCGCCCGGCTCCCTGCAGTGATTGTGTGAACTTGTCATCATGCATCAGGATCAGGATCTAATTTGCAATATTTGTGTGTGAGTGAGTTATGACAGCAGTCCCAGGTTTCGGGTCCACAGCGGGGACCTGAAGTTATAGTCCCCATTCCTTTCTGTGTAAAGTTTAGGTAACATGCAATATAAAGCTCATTAAAATTTCATTTCGATGGGGGTGGGTTTTAGATTGTGTATCTGCGACAATTTACTCTCCACCTTTAAAACGAGATGAGTCTATGGCAACGGCTATTTACATTGTTTTTTAAATGTTAATAAAGGAGAGTGTATAGTTTGGATACAATACTTATAGGAGCATGTAGTAAAATAGAAAATCTGAGAAACCAACGTACTGTACACCGATCCGCCATAACATTATGACCACTGACAGGAGAAGTAAATAACATTGACCATCTTGTGACAATCCAATGTTCTGCTGGGAAGCATTTAGGACCTGGCATTCATTAGTGTGGATGCTACTTAGACATGCAGCACCCACCTAGACCAGACCAGACCAGACCAGGCACCCCCACCCCATAGCAATGACTAGATGGCAGCAGCCATCCCCAGCAGGATGCAGCCTGACACAGGCACACACACAAAAACGCTTTAGAAACAACTCAAAAAAACATGAAGAACAGCACAAGGTGTTGACCCGGCCTCCAAATTCAATAGATCCCAAACAGATGAAGTATGTGTGGGATGATCCACAGAGGCCCCTCCCCTCAATCCATAGGACCCAAAGACCCCTCCCACTAACAACATTCTGTTGCCAGACACCACAGGCCACCCTCAGAAGGCCCATGTCCATTCTCTGATGAGTCAGAGCTGTTTTGGAGGCACAAGAGAGGCCTACACAATATTAGGGAGGTGGTCATAATGTTATGCCTGATCGCTGTATAATATGGTAATAAGTTGAATTAATGAAAAAAAAAAAAGCACTTTACAAACATGCAGATATTGAAAATGAACTTCCTTTAAACTTAATTGAGGTTTTTGATGGTTGTACGATCCTGCCCTGAACTAATAAGCGCAGCTTTTGACTGTAAAATGATCTTTATTTGTACATGTGCTTTTATCTGCGGTGCAGTTTCATGCCGCGGCTAGGTAAAAGTCAGCTTGCAATATCTAGACGGGATGGCTTTGTGTTTAAAAGTAGGAAACAGATCCCTTATCAGTTATGTCTTTTTACAGCGAAACATCAAGCGCAAATGGCTACGGTAGAGAGGATGCTTCTCACATTGGAAAAACCAAATGAGCATGAAAACGTCTTGGGAATAAATGGGAAAAGGAGCAGCATTAGGGAGGTGTGTCTTATTCCCCTTTCTATGCATAACTTACAAATTATCAATGTTTTTATTTTCTTCTTGCCACATATTGGATGGGGGGCCCAGGAGACCCATTAAGGAACCAAGGGAAGAAAAACACCAGATTTCATCTGATTCCCCGGTGTGTGGAGTCTTACAGTGTTAAGAACACTTACTGGAAGGAGTCCATGGAAGTCCAAAAGTTTTACTGTGAGATTCTTTTCTGCGGTATTGATCTACTTAACATTTACTCTCCCTGGTGTCTGCAGCGATAGTGCAAATTAGACCGAGTAGGCAGCACGTGAACCGATATAATTCAAAGTGCCACGCTGAAAGAGGAGGAAGAAAAAAAAAGTTAGGACTCTCAGAAGACGCTCAAGCTATAAATGTCTTTTCAACTGTTCAAACACCTTTCAGCTCAGCAGTAAATTAGCCGCTGATAAATTACAAACAGCTAGTGTCACGCCGTGGCTGTGATAATATAAAACAATGAACCATACCGTAGACATGTTAGGATATGTTTTTATGCCCCTCTGAATTCTGATGCTCAGGAGAAAACCATGCCTCGCTGCTTTTAATTGTTAACCCGCACAGGTGTTTTCTCTTTAACACATACTGCTTTCTTGTTTCATTAAAGGACCTCTCCTATGTGTGGATGAGTACACTCTTAAAGTTGGATTAAAAATGTACATTTATCATCAGTGGAAAAAGTAAATATGTCCAAAGATCAAACTGGCTGTTAGAGATATCTGTTATGTATAATGACCTGTTACTTCAAATATGTACTAGACAGACATTAGATAAGGTTGTGATAAATGGTCTTAACCAGAAAACATATTGATGTATAACCTTCAGCAGTCAACCGATCAGGCATAACATTATGACCACCTTCCTAATATTGTTTAGGTCTCCCTTGTGCCTCCAAAACAGTTGTGACTCATCAGAAAATGGACATGGGCCTTCTGAGGGTGTCCTGTGGTGTCTGGCAACAGAATGTTGTTAGTGGGGGGCTTTGGGTCCTATGGGTTGAGGTGAGGGGACTCTGCGGATCATCCCACAGATACTTGATCAGTTTGGGATCTAGTGAATTTGGAGGCCGGGTCAACACCTTGTGTGTCTGTGTCAGGGGATGGCTGCTGCCGTCAAGGAGTGTCATTGCTACGGGGTGGGAGGAGTTTGGTCTGGTCTAGGTGGATGCTACATGTCCACGTGAATGAATGCCAGGCCCAAAGTTTCCTACCAGAACACTGAATTGTCACAAGATTTACTTCTCCTGTCAGTGGTCATAATGTTATGCCTGAACGGTGTAAGTACACAGTGTACATAGCGAACAGCATGGTAGTGTACTAACTGAAGTGTGGGCTTGCCATGTGTATACTGTGAGTTGTCAGATGTGGTTTCTTTCACACATGGGCAAGGTCCAAACGTTTCCCAGCAGAACATTGTATTGTCACAAGATGGTTATTCACTTCTGCTGTCAATGGTTTTAATGTTGTCGCTGATCGATGTATAATCCCATTTTTGACGGCTAATGTTTTTGACAAAGCAGAAAATTTAAAATTTTATTAGGGCTCGTGTTTGGTGACCCCTCATAACCCCAGCATGCATAACTCAGCTTAAATTGAACCAGAGAGGAGGCCTACAGAGCAAATCCATGTGCTTACATGGCTGGTGAGGCTGCACTGGCTGACTTAATATTTGCATTAATAAGCCCGAGGGGACGATCTGTGGCATCCGTGTATGTGTTTGTTTTTCAAACGGAGTTTCCTTGCCAACCAACAAAGCCAGTCTGCTTGAACTGGTCACAACTTCCTGTGAAATATTCAGTTATGCACCGAACAGAGCCAATGGATAAATGAAGAACTTTCCCCCTGCAACTGCGTCAGTGAGTGGTTCTAGTGCGGATTCGGCGAAATCGTTCTTTAAGAGAGCATAATTTTAAAAATAAAAACAACCTCACATCTGGGTGAGAAAGTGTAATGTTTACTGAGTAAGAGGCCGTGTTCTGAATTACAGGATACAGGCTGGAGGTGAACGTCTACAACGTCTGCAATTACAAGGGAACAGGCGTTGACACGCGGCACAATGGTGGATGTGATGTTAAATGTGTATTTTTCTGTCAGTGTCAGGGGTTGAAAACAGATGACTGAATCCGCTGCAAGAGAGCATTTTGCCCATAGGATTAAGATTGGATGGCTGGGTTTAAACCTGTCAAAAGAGCAGCCTCAAATCCCTCACTCACAAACACTTTATGATTCTCACTTGAGGTGCTTGTGAGCAGTGGTGGAAGCAGATATTTCTCTTTCATGAGACCTACTTCAGAAGCCATTCAGCACATCAACTGGATTGTGGGGGATTTGTAGGGCACCGAGCAAAGAAGGAAGATCGGGGGGGGGGGAATTAGTTATCATCGTTTTATTAAATTTTTTTCCCCTCACATTTGTCATTGTCCTTTTGAAAAAAATAGTTCCGTTGCAAAATGCGCAATCCTGTATTGGAAGTAAGTAAATATCTAAAACTATTACTGCTCTCATTTTATTCTCATTATAATCCTCTGCTCTGATTTTCAAGGGCAACTCAGGTCACCTTGATACCAAAAGTGTCTCAAGAAAATTGGGCTGTACATATTTCAAGTAATCTCGCAGCGTTTAATGGCAAATGAAAATTTATTTCATTATTAAAATATGAACGCTGCATTATAACCTTTGGTTCACTCAAAGCATCATCGGGCTCACAAATAATACTTAGTCAAATACAGAAAATAATTAACTCGAGCGCAAGACTATTTGTGTGCTGCGGTGCTTTTTTTTAATTTTTTTTTCGATGTGTCTTTAGTGTGATGGGGAGCAGCCAAGGGGGAAATTGGAGAGGGCAAGCAACAAAAACAAGAAATCATTTCTGAAGAGAAGTTATTTGAGTGGAATTACAATGTCTTGTTGTTTTGCAAAATTATACTGTGTTTGCATAAAGAGCACAAGGCTCGGGGATTGCTTTGTGCATCATGCGAATGCCACCCTGTATATAGTCTTTCTTTTTCACCAGTTTCTGGTTATAATTTAACACAAATCTTCAACGCAGTAAACATTGATTTATCAGTGATATGTTTTATAGCTCACCTGTCTGGTTTGCCATAAAGAAAAGTGCAACTTAAAAGCTTTTTTATTAACTCATCCAGAAAAATGTGCGTGTATGATGCCGAACCGGTCCTCCAGCCCATTTTGATATCTATTTTCATACAGCTGCGCCAGTAAATACAACGTGTTGAATGCGATTTGGTTCTTTTTAAATTGACATGGCATTCACATAAGGCTGAAGTTAATCTATATCTTTTTAGATTCAGGTTGAAGTTTGAACGGGAGCAGTTTTCTAACATTCAGTTTATCAAGTCAAGTCAATTGTATTCATAAAGCACAACACAAAAGTTGACCAAGGTGCTGCACAGAGCTGCAAAACAATAGAAAATAGACTCACAGAAAAACACAGAGACAAAGAATAGAAAGACATTACCAAAACCAATTTAAAACAGATGAGAAAAAAGCAGCTCCAAGCTGAATTTAAGAAGTTTTAACATCTGGGCCAAATGCCAAATATGCAGAATTTTCCATAGTTTGTGGGCTGCAGCTTTAAAAGTCTGATCTCTCCTGTGTTTCAACCTTGTTTTTTTTTTTTGGACAACAAGGAGCAAGTGGTCTGCAGACCTGACTGACCTTAATGGGCCTTGGTGATGTACGAGAGCAGACCGTTCAGTGAATTGTAAGCAAACACTTAAACCTTAAAATCAATCCCACGCGAAGGGAGATCAGGATGGGTGGAAATGTGTTCTCATGTTAAAAGACGTTCTGCAGTATTATTCACCAACTGAAAGCGTGACAGAGAAGAATGGCTAATACCACGATGCAGGGCATTGCAGTAGTCAAGACCAGACTGGATGAAAACATGTAAGAGCTTTTCCAAAACTTGCAAAAGGCCAAAGGACGTAATTTAGGATTAGAGCACCAAATGGAAAAAAAATGGACCACTGAATTTGTTTGTCCAGTTTAGAATCTGTCATCTATCAGACCCTGCTCTTTAAAATCTAAGTAAACAAGATAGGGTGTGAGGAAAACATACAATTTCCTTGTATCTAAAGGCGTGTCAGGTTATGAGTAAAGCCAAACAGTATGCAAAACCTGCCCCTTTGTGCCCAAGAAAGTCCGCTAAGATCTGCCACGTTAATTTGCTTAAGCCCTATCGTGTGTGTTCGAAAGTTTCTAGCTATTGTCGCAAATAATGCCACGTTTCCTCCTGTTGTCGGACAAAGGGTTAGAGTTAGGGTTAGGGTTTACAATCTTATCACTTGTATATATGTCATATTAAGGGTAAAGAAAGTGTAGTTGCAGATGCATTGTCTGGTGCACCTTGCTCATGAGACATTTCCGTAAGACTTCCTGTCATTCCTGTATTTCCTGTATCCCAGCTTTTGATGTACTCTTAAAGTCCTTCCTTTGGATCCAAGGTTGCTGGGTTATGAAGACTGTCGGCAGGGAAAGGGTACCGATATGACTCGAAGGTTGGGTTTTATTTCTATGGGTTGTTCTCATTGTGTATCTAACATTTTTGTTTCAGAGTCAGGCGGCACAGTGGTGTGGTGGTTAGCACTGATGCCTCACTGCAAGAAGGCTCTGGGTTTTGAATCCACTGGGGCCTTTCTGTGTGGAGTTTGCATGTTCTCCCTGTGTCTGCGTGGGTTCTCTCTGGGTACTCCGGCTTCCTCCCACCGTCCAAAGACATGCTCGTTAGGTTAATAGGTGATGCTAGAGCTGGGATACGCTCCAGCCCCTCGGTGACCCTCCAGAGGACAAGCGGTTGTAGAAAATGAATGAATGAATGAATGAATGGTTTGGTCAGACTTTGGGTTATCTTGTGTCCTCCAAACACACACACGACTGGTTTACTTACTGCATATTTGATTCAAGTCAATACAATAAATTTGCTTTATTTAAAAGATTCATGTGTGGTCTGAAGTCTCCTGAGCGCTTTGTAGCATCGTTTTAAACCCATCTTCTGGGAAGTTGTTAATCAGGACTGCCAGGATTTGGTGCTATGAAGCATCTTGATCTATCAGTCTGTGAAAAAAATATGTATTACTGTCAGTCAAATATTGAAACTTTGTGCAGTCAGATTTGTTTTTATCATAAATGCAATTATGGCAAAGAAAACTATATAGGCAATTATTATTTTAGGCTTTCGATACGATTGAAAAACAGGGTAGAATATGTTAATACACTGTAGATATTTTATACTTGGCTTGTGAGATGAGCAACGTTGGCTCAATTAGGAAGCTCAGCTCCAGCCAAAGTGTTTCTGGTGTCGGTCTGAATTTTAAATGCTTCATCAGTCCCGGGGAGCTGCAGTGGACTTTTGCTATATACGGTCATTTATACTTTTAAATGCCTGCTGACTCCCTCAGTAAAATTTTGTTGTGTAACTTCAGCTATTGCAGGCTATTTAATTGAAGAGAACTATTAAAGACCTTCGGTGCATTGTGATAGGAAAAGTAATGGCAGCCACAGGGGACATGACATTGAACGAATGGAAAGTACTCAGAAGAGAATTTCTCTGGATATGCAGACTCAATTCCTGGTCCACAGAATGCGTCAGAGTACTTCTTCTTCTTTTTTTTTCTTTTCTAGAGCTGAAGTTCTGGTTTGGTGCATATCAAGTAAAATCTTTTGCATTTTAATTAGTTAATAAAAATGCAGTGTTTTATTTAATGTGTTTATGTTTTCTATGTCAGGAATGATCAACTTAGTAGAAAATGCACATGAAAATAGTTTTGGATTTATACAGCGCTTTTCTACCTTTTGGTAATCAAAAGCGCACACACATTCATACACCAGGGCCAAGCATTCTGAGCAGCTGGGGATTCTTGCTTGTAGACGCTTCAGCATGCGGCCCACACACCAGGTATTGAACCGCTAACCCTCTGGTTCACTGAAAACCTGGCCCCCTCCCAACAATAGTCTTAATTTTAACAGCAACGTTTTCTTTAGTCTTACTCCTCAGACGAAAATGCTTTTTCGTCCTCGTCACACCTTGGCCCCCAGTGACCTCCAGCCTTATTCAATACTCTTAATCGGTCATAATGATGCCACTGCTATAGAAACCATCAACATCACACGGATACGCAATAAAACAGACGGGTTTCTCATATAGCGAGATGAATGACATTACTAAAGCAAGAAACTCACTTAGAACAATTCAAAAAGTCTCCTCTCACTCACTGTAGCCCCAGCTGTGCTGCAGCTGCGCACCAACGCCACATACGTCAAATCCAGCAGAAGCATCAATGTCGACCCAAAAAATGGCAAAAATAGACACAAAAGATGTAATTCACTTTACTCACCAGAACTTAAGAAACAATTCAGAGCCTGTCAATCAAGGGTAGCACTCATAGTCACGGTCCTGAAAGTTTCCCTGGCTCGGTCAGGCTAGCTAGCTCCAGCATTGGGCGGCCTTTCCTCACGATATCCAACTTTTCCTGGTAAGTCCGCCGTGAAAATGTCTTTCTAAGAAGATCTCCAACCAAAGCAGTAGCCTCTCCTCCTTCTGTCATCGTGAGTTAAAAAAAATAGCTATCAAAACATTAACGGGGACGATTTGCTTGTGCAGCTCGCAACCGATGAACATGAACCGCTAGCTTGGCTTAAACGGAGCGTCTCTCTGACCCTCCAATCAGAGGACGCGAAAACGCTAACGCTACCTTAGGCCACAGAGAAGGCCTAAGAATACAAACTTGAAATGTGATTGGTTAAAGGAACAGCGTCATTACGATGTATTTCAAGCTTCAGCTACCTGCAGTTTTAATTGTGAAGGACCAGGCAGATCTCTTTGACTCACGGCAACGCATGACGGCTGAAATATGACTGAATAAAAACTCTAATGCAAAGTTACACTGCCAGAAGCACCACAGCTGAGAGAAAGACAAGCCATAAAATGAAATGAATAGGCTACTGGGAATAATTTAATAAGAATAATGGGAAAATATTAAAAAGGATGTCAATGATTTTGATAAAGTTTAGGCCAGCAAAGCCTTCTTTGCCCACCACTGAGGTTTTAGCTTGTCAATGTCTCGTCACAGAAAAAATGGTCATTGATGAATATTTTTCTTCTCCGCTAACAAAATTAACACTGCCTATCATATAAATATGTTGACTCGGTTCATTTGAAGTATTCTATGACACAAGATCAATTAACCAGTTTACACAAAACAGAGTTTATAGAACAACATGAATGGAGCAAAGCCATTGCATTCGCTTCTCTTAATATGACAGTCAAAGTGCCGGCTGTGGAAAAACTGCCGGCACATCTTTTCTTTGGAAATTAGCTCTTGGTCTTCATCTGATCCTAACTACTTGTTTAATCAAGAATGTTGGAAGTCAATGAGCCCTCATGTTGAGGGAAGCTGTTTCTCCTCTGCACTCTAACTGAACGATAAACGATCTGAAAGTTTTAACTGATTCACTTTTCTTTGGACACGAAACACCTGTAATCACTCTATAGGAGAGTTCGAATGAATATATTGCAGTTCCGATGTGTGATTTTTCCAAATCCATCACATAACTACAACTGTTTAGCCTATGTACACCGATCAGCCACAGCATTATGGCCACTGACAGGAGAAGTAAATAACACTGACCATCTTGTGACAATGGAATGTTCTGCTAGGAAATGCTTGGACCTGGGATTCATGTGGATGTTTCTTAGACATGTAGTACCAACTTAGACCAGACCAAGGGGTGGGGATGCAAGATCCAGGATGCAAAATGCAGCCTGACACAGGTACACACACAAAAACGTTTTAGGAACAACTAAAAAAACATGAAGAACAGCACAAGGTGTTGACCTGGCCTCCAACTTCACTAGATCCCAAACTGATCAAGTATCTGTGGGATGATCCACAGAGATCCCTCCCCTCAACCCATAGGACCAAAAGGCCCCCACTCACAACATTCTGTTGCCAGACACCACCGGACACCCTCAGAAGGCCCATGTCCATTCTCTGATGAGTCACAACTGTTTTGGAGGCACAAGGGAGACCTACACAATATTAGGAAGGCGGTCATAATGTTATGCCTGATCTGTGTATACACATGCACTTAATTTCATGTATCCATAGACGTGTCATTATCAGTGCCCTTCCTTTCAAGAACAGTATGTCTACATACTTATTTCAAGTATGTAGACTTATTTCAAAGTTGTTTATATTGATAATAAAAATGAATATTCACATTAACATGCAGCAGGATTTTGTCTGACTCTTTGTTTCTTCCCTCCAACCACCTTTTGGAAAAAGGTTGGTGTTGCAATATTTGCATAAATGTTTCATAATGTTTAAAGAGTACGGGTGTTTCTCCCTCTGGCCAAGAACGTGGGCTTTTTTTTTTTTAATTAATTAATTAATTTTTTTGTTTTGAGCAGGCATCCCAGTCTTGCGCACTGTTGGCTAGTTGGTTTGTGTACAATGCGCAGAGCTGGCCATGTAAACAGACAACAGGCTGTGTGTTACAAACTGCAGCAAAAACCCCAGCTGAGATGCATATTCTGAATTTCCTCCATACGTGGTCAAATACGACTCAGGCCAAGTATTTCTAGCATTCTGTATCCCACACGTCTTAATCAGAAAGTGTGACATTCGGAAAAGGCCTATTTCCAAATATCCACGCAGTTGCTGTTTACATGTTTAGCATTAATTTGGCATATCAGCATATCAGGAATGTATTCAAAGGATGTGGCTTCTGTGGGGGGTTCTCAGCTTGTTAACTGTGTGTCTCGTCCGTCTAAATGTCTCCACGAGAACCACGGTTATTCTATTCATGGCTGTTGTTTAGAAATGGTAACAATGATGATGAAACTCTGAGAAACTTCTGTAAAAGCCCAACCAGAAACAGAACTGTGTCATGCTGAGAGGGAGGAGGGTTGACAGATGAGTCCCGGAAAGAGAAAAAGTCCCCAAAAAAAAAAAAAGCTGTTGATGCATACAGTACAGACCTCGGTGCACTGCACATCATTTTGTGATTAACCTCAACGTGGCCATTCCACCCGGCTGAGGACGATGCAGCTTTAGGGACGGCCAAGGTTGAGCGATGTCTTCAGTTATTTCAGCGCTTCTGCTATCGACACAGATCACGCGCTCCCCTGGCAACAACACAAATACAATAAAGGGGCTGTTACCTTAACTCGGTTAATTGGTATAACCGGACTCACCTCCTCGTGAACTTGACCCGGATCGATTCTTGCTATTGTTATGATCATGTTCAGACGGTTATTGTCATAACAGAGAGGTCAGATGTATATATATATTGTGGCTTTCCATTTATTATGAATTGTTGCTCTGGAGGCCTGCTGTCGAAATAGCTATCGATTAGGAAGGGCTGATGGTAGCGGGGTTTGATTATTCATGTGAGGACTTACCTGGGCAAGATCGATATGGCCCCAAGGATGGGAAATACACACATGCTCATACATGTCGATAGAGGCATACACGCACACGCACACATGGGAAGGCGCACAGAGAGAAATGGACCACCATAATAGATCAGATTTCGCAGCACCAGTTGAACTGCCTCATTTTATTTTTTCCTGTTTTGATTTTAGAATGATGCTAATTTATAAAAAAGTACATGGATCAGGCATAACATTATGACCACCTGCCTAATATTGTGTAGATCCCCCTTAAGCCTCCAAAACAGTTGTGACTCATCAGAGAATGGACATGGGCCTTCTGCAGGCTCATTTAGAATACATAGCATGTAGCGCCACCCAAGCTAGACGCTGCTGTGTCTTTTTTGCCAGTCGGGTTCATTTTTGTTTCTACTTCCTGCTTCACTTTCAGCAATGGCTACTGAAACCTTTGCCGAAATTTCGCCAAAGACGAGTCACACAAATGTCTGTGTCTCTGAACCTCCTCATTTAACCCTTCCTCGATGTGTTCCATCTTTATTGATCCAAAACAATCAATTCAAAAATTGCGGAGATGGAAAAGTAGCCAGAAAGACGAAAGCGGAAATACAATACAACCAAGAGGACCAATCACAGCTCTTTTGGTCTGTGTCACCGCGGCATTTAGTTACATTTCTGTGGAGATGCACGTCAGCTACAGCGCTAGGGTCTGCGCAGACGCTACAGCTATGGTGTCAAATTGATGCAGAAGTCTATACTGCCTATGAGGTTGTCCTGTGGGTTGAGGGGAGGGGCTTCTGTGGGTCATCCCACAGATACTTGATCAGTTTAGGATCTAGTGAATTTGGAGGCCAGGTCAACACCTTTTGCTGTTCTTCATGGTTTTTCTTTAGTTGTTCCTAAAGTGTTTTTGTGTGTGTATCTATGCCATGCTGCATCCTGCTGGATGTCAAGGAGTGTCATTGCTATGGAGTGGGGCTGCCTGGTCTGGTCTAGGTGGGTGCTACATGTCTAAGTAACATCCACATGAATGAATGTCATTTCCAAAGGTTTCCCAGCAGAACACTGAATTGTCACAAGATGGTCAATGTTATTTACTTCTCCTGTCAGTGGTTTTAATGTTGTGGCTGATGTGTAAATGTCAGTATATAAGGTTGTTTGATTTTTTTAAATTATGGGTAATGCATCATTTTATCTGCCATTTTCTCACGTGTACAGTATTGCTCTGTAGACAGAAAACATGTCAAAACAGCAGCAGGAAGCTTGCAAGCAAGCTTGAAATTAACAGCTGAGAAGCGGTTCCTTTAGACGAAAAAAAGAAAAGAAAAAGTTGCTAAAACCCGGCTCATATTGTGTTCCTCACCGACAAAACTAACAAACCTGACAAGTTAAGTAAACCTCATCGCAAACACACAAACAAAAACAAGCCTATTACCTGCGGAAGACATTGCGCTTGTTCCTCCGCATCCAGCGGAATGGTAATGGATGGCCAATGATGGCGATGGAAGCAATCTCCTCGTCGTAAATGAATGTACATCTGCTGAATTGTTTCACCCAAAGAAATCAAGTTGAAAAACCCCATCAATTAGCAGGCACACACAGAGGCACGGTGTGATGTGAATGACAATAATCAAGGCCTCCTCCTCCTCCTCTTCCTCCTCCTCCTCCTCCTCCACGGTAACTGACATCAAACATCCAGCTGGTGAAGCAGTCTGAAAATGAGGGCCCATCAACCATGCATCCCCTCTTTCACAAAGGAAGAAATGCTCGCTAATAAGTGTGGCAATATATTTCGGATTTGTTCTCCCTGGAGGATGTAAGTGTGTGCTGATTGACTGGCGTGAGTACAGGATGTTTGCTCCGTGCGTGATTGCATTAATATTACCACTCAAAAAAACACAGTTTGATACTCATACTGGATCGGTAAAACACAATATTAGAATACAATGGGGTGCCTGGAGGGCGATGTATGGAAATACGGAAGCTCACTCTGTGTGTGTGTTTCTCTCTTTGTGAATTCAAATGATAAAACAGGCACACAGAGCAGCAGGTGAGCCTACTCCCACCTGAGGACCCTGCGGTGAGGTTCCAGATTTGGCTGAGGAAGAGCAGGAGGCCTTATCAAAAGCCCAGGGAACAACAACAACAACGAAAAAAAAAACCCTCAGCTGCACAAAGGACTCCTCTGAGGGAGAAGAATCTCTCATTTAAAGAGAAGACTGCAGCATCTGTTTTCTCTGTTTGTTCTAATTCCACACATCTGAGGCTCTAACTGTATTTTCTCCAGAGCAAAGAAAAAAAAAAAAAAATGGGATCGAAAAAGAAAACAGAGCTTCCCTAATGCCGTGTAGGTCTTTCTAGCTTTGTCATGATGTGACAAAATACATAATACAGACGGGGCGCAACAAAGATCTCGCGCAAATAAATACGTATAGACGCTGCACTTATGTTAATCTCTTGTATTACCTCAAGGTGACGGATCTGACGCGGCTGCGAAATTCTTTTGTGGAGCCTCTTAATCCTCATTTTCACATGTCAAAAAAATGTTTTTCCTCTTTGCTCAGATGTTTCAATGCAAAGGCCAATTTAGTCAATGGACATTTTCTAACATAATAATAATAATATCTCTGATAAAGTGAAATGAAATAGGGGAAATGCAAAACATTCCTCAGAAGTTCCGGACACGGCTCGCGTTCCCTCTCTATTGTCGCGACCGCTTGGGCTCGGAGAACGTTTAATCCGATACTCAGGTTTATGAAATGTCTTTTTTTTTTTTATGCTGCGAGTGTGATGAGAGCACGCTGCATTCGAGACTGCTGCTGCTGCTGCTCTTTTAATCCTTTCACCATTATTCACCCTGCGCTCGAACAGATTAGAAAAAAAAAAAGAATTAAAATTAAAAGTCAATGTCAAAGGAGGCTGTGTTTTTCAACCTTTTGAAATGGTTTGTATTTAGACGTGGACCTACGGTAATGATTGCGTGATTAGTTGAGGAACAAAAGAGTTTCTCAACAACATCTCCTTTTGTGTTCTGGCGGTAGGAGGCGAAGAGCAATCAAGGCGACAAACTAAAACCTTTTTTTAACCTTGATTGAAGTTGTAGTTAAGTCTTTTCATTTTTAACTACACTCTTTGAAGAATCGGTCAGCCTCGCCCCTCGTCGGAACATATACCCCGTATCTTTTATAGCAACTCTCAATGCAAAGCTCAGCACCCAAGGTCAGTTTGGTCTCCTTGGCAACAGTGCGTTACATTTGGCGCGTTGTCAGGCTATTTAATCAAGACTGGCTGTCCGCGTGTCGGACGGACATGGATATTCCTTTTATCTCCAAAACTGCTGAGCGAGGCGGACGCCCCGCACACGGGAAAAAAAAAAAAGCGAGAGGGATGGAGAAGGAGAAGGGGACGAGATGTGTCTTGAGAGAGAGGGAGAAAGTGAGAGCGAGGGGAAAGGGAGACGGGCCCCTGCAGAGCGTCGTCGCCAGCGAGGGCTGTTAGAAGTCCTTGATGATGCCTTTGTATTGATCAGACTGTGCCATGGTCACCCCGCAGCAAATCTATTCACAGATGACCGCTGCCGCAGCTCGGAACGCTTCGGCAAATAGGGCAGCAAGAGGAATAAACAGAAACATTCCGCCAACTGATTTTCAATCCACTTAACCTCTCCACTCCTCATTCGAACAATAACGGGGCAGGAGGAAAGGGACAGGGGAGAGACAGCGGATGGGAGGCGAGTAATTTTGCATCTCATCTGTTGACAGTCAAGCATGCTGTTATCATTGTGTGCTGCCCTCTAGTTTATCTCCCTCTGGAAGATAGTGGGCTTGCTTCCCGTGACGATAGGGCCAGACAACCAATTATCTATGTGCCCTCTATCAGATGTGATTTATATCACTAGGCTGTCCCTGCTCGGCTGTCCCCTCTCTGCCCGTGATCAATCACCGCACAAACACAAAACAGGCCCTCAACAAAACAAACAGTTAATGCTCTGAATGGACTGCTAAGGAGACTGAAGATATTAATCGGCTCGGATCCTTATAGAAATAAGGCGACGCTGACATTGAGAAAGAACGAACGAGAAAATTTCTTACAAGCAAGAGGCCTAATGCTTGTGCAGTTTGAACCCCCGCTTGGGAACGGAGGCTCGGTACCAACATTAGTAACATGAACTTGGCATTTAGAGAATAAATTCTAAAAACTCATATATTCAATTCAATTCAATTTTATTTATATAGCGTCAATAACAATACAAATTGTCTCAAGGCGCTTTACAACATCCGGTCTGAAACCCGGCCTGGAACCTCCAGAGCAAGCCTGAGGGTGACGGTGGCAAGGAAAAACAGGAAGAAACCTTGAGAAGAACCCAGCTCATATGGAGGGACCCATCTGCCTAAGGCCGGCCGGGTTGAACTGTTATTGCCTGTAATTGGTTCATAAAACTCTAAAGCATGCTGTGAGTGATTTCAAGCCACTTGTACGTAAGAATTAGTTGTGGAAAGTCACGGTAGAGTCCAGTTCTCACTTTTTTTTTTTTTAGTTCTCCTCCACCTACTGGTCTCCACCAACTCCTGGGGGAAATTTCTGTCTGTTTAGCTGCTAAATGCTCCACTGTGTTCACCAGCTAGTCACAAACATGCCAGCCTTTTTTTTTTTTTTTTTTTTTTCGTTTTGCTGGAGGAATACGGGCTTTCCTCTGAAAACTTCCTGCTGTGTCGGGAAACGATGCGGCGGTGAGACTGAAGTCAAATAATAAAGCTTTGCACCGGAACAACTAACCAATGAGGTGCAGGATGCAGAAATGGAACCTAGCGCCTGAACCGTCTGAGAGTTTTTCATGCACATATGTCGTGTTTAAAGATTGTGACTGGACACCGTTCGTGAAGTCAGGTTTGGACGTTGTTGCCCTTTCATGTCTCTGGTTTAAACGAAGGGTGGTACCTGGGTTGAGCATATAGGAGGCATGACATTATGACAGGTTTGGAATTTTGGATGTATTCAGTTTGGAATTTGGTCAGAAACAATCAAGTCACTTGCGATTCCTTGAATTTGTCTTAAGATTTCAGCATTTGCAGTAACCGACAGCAGTATCCCAAACTCATTGTGTTGCCAGACACTTTTCTTTTGTGCAAATGAACCTTCTTCTTTACCCTCGGACGTGTGCATTCTTCCATCTGCCCACCACCTCCGTGATAGAAATGCCCGACACGGGCTTGGTGTGAATTCTGCACACGGACCTGGAGCTGCTCTGTTCACACGTGGGCTAAATCCGACATTACATGGACTTTTTTTTTTTTTTTTTTTACCACAGAGCTGTGAGGGTGAAGTCGATCATATCCGGTCGCACTGATTTTCACATTTGCGTTCTCGTGAACATCTCATCTTGGTAATATCCGGAGGAGTTCAGGGCAGCAGTGCACATGTAAAAATCACCTTATGAGTAATAGGCAGTTCTTTGGCGTATAATTAGACACATATTGTGAATGGATGATGTAAATACAAATCACCCACAACATTATGACCATTGACAGGTGAAGTAAATAACACTGACCATCTTGTGACAGTTCAATGTTCTGCTGGGAAACCTTTGGACCTCGCATTCATTCATGTGGATGTTACTTAGACATGTAGCACCCACCTAGACCAGCCCAGGCACCCCCACCCCATAGCAATGACACTCTTTGATGGCAGCAGCCATCCCCAGCAGGATGCAGCCTGACACAGGTACACACATGAAAATGCTTTAGGAACAACTAAAAACACTAAAAACATGAAGAACAGAACAAGGTGTTGACCTGACCTCCAAATTCACTAGATCTCAAACTGATCAAGTATCTGTGGGATGATCCACAGAGGCCCCTCCCCCAAAGGCCCCCCACTAACAACCCTCAGAAGGCCCATGTCCATTCTTTGACGAGTCACAACTGTTTTCGGAGGCACAAGGGAGACCTACACAATATTAGGAAGGTGGTCATAATGTTATGCCTGATCGGTGTGTACACGTGTTGATATGTATAATAATATATTTTTTAGTGCCCAATTAACCTGCGTTCCAGCACTCCAATATGAGAGATTTAAAAAAGAAACTGGATTAAGTCCATCCGTTAAAACCGAGTTAATAACACAGTAGATTTATTAAGTCCGAGGCTGTGCTAAAATCGACACTGGCCCGACTATCTGATGAATGCGAATCACTCGAGGTCCTCCGCCTCCAGACACTTTGAAGGCCCACTCCATAAAGCCTTCACAGCAGCGCAGGTATAGAGAAAACAACTCCCCTATGTATTTTTGTTATTGTGAGAATGCAGTGAATATTTCAGGATCGCGATGTGATCAATACCAGAAGGCTGGCTGGCTAATGATGTAGAGCCCGCGCATCATCTGAGAGAGGAGAGATGGGTAGAGTCAGGTTTGTGAACTCCCGTCTTTCATTAAAGACGTGATCAGTAAGCACAACATGTCTCTCACCCAAGGGCACCGTTTTAAGAAGCCTCGTACTAAAGAAACTTTTCTCACTCTTAGAGTATATGAGTTCAACTGTATATGCATGGAAAGAGTGAAAGGAGTGGAGAGGAGCTTATTTAAAATAATTTTTTTTAATTTTCTTTTAACTAAATGGGTCACGGGACGTAGTGTGCTTGATGAAAGCGTTACCTTAGCTGAGTTTAGTTAGCGTAGACCCGCTGCTCCAGAAATTCAAGGTCATGGTGTCAAATGAGACAATTTAGCACCAAAAACTGCTTATTACAGATTACTGTATGTTCTTGTTCATACCGGGGAAAGGCTTTGTATTTCTGACACGGCTCTGATTTGATCCTGTTAAAATGCAAACACGCACACAAGGGTGCACTCAACCACAAGGCAAGGCATGGCACGAGCTGCTGTGTAAGACTTTCACGAGTTGTGTGTTTGGAAGCAACTTTTTAATTTTCTCCACTCTGCTCTTTCAGACGTCTCTTCCCGCTTCACACTCTCTCTGTTTTTTTTTTTTTTTGCTTCGCCCTCACTCTTGCCATCAAACATGACTGCCAGCCGAGAGGATTGACAGCCCTATGCTCTCTATTAAAACAAAGTTTGTGCTGATAAAAAACAGTCACGCTCACCCGCCCCCACACCAACGCAACGGTCAGACTCTGAGTTCTTCTCTGTTTGAAGTGACAAAGGAAATCTGGATAATTGTATGATTGATTCTCTTGTGTTCTCCCTCCACTTCACTGAGCAGGCTTTATTTAGGAACTGAAGAGGGAGAGAAATCTTGAGATACAAGATGCTTGAGCCTGCAGAGACTCACATGCGAGCTGAATGCACACATAAATGCACCCCCACACACGCACATAAACCCGCCAACTATTTTTGGAGTGTGATGCGCATTGTTCAGGGTGTGTGTGTGTGTGCGCACATCGATGAGTCAACTGACTCTTTCTCTGCCCTTTGTGTCTCTGCCACTTCCACCTCAGAAAGCCAAGGAAGATCACATTAAGTGGGGCTGCTGTTGCGTAGCTGCATTTGGCTGAGTGCTGTGGGAGATATGGGGCAAGGCATTACTCTAAGTCAGTCCCCACAGGCTTCAGCCGATCCAGAAACAACAAGGCCAGTGTAATTCACGGAGCCAGACATCCTCACTTCACTGGTTCCGGCCCTGTTATAAGCTCGTGTTCTCTTTTGAGAGAGGACATTGTCACATATTGACCGGCCTGTGTGAGAATGTGTATTTTTGTAAATTTTTTCCTAGTTACATTTGAAAAATGGCGTTCTTGTCATTCTTCAACCAAATTAATTGGGTTTAAATACCTCATACTAGCTCCAACGTGCGCATAATATATAAAAGCATATTTCTTTTCTGTTAATAAATTGAGCACATTAACACAACTGACAACTAAACTCAGATCTTACATGATTATGCCACAGTTACATGACCATTATTCACGTGTTTGTTAAGATAAAATATGCTTGTCAGGGGGCGGCACAGTGATGTGATGGTTAGCATTGATTCCTCATAGCAAGAAGGTTCTGGGTTCAAATCCATGGGCCGACTGGGGCCTTTCTGTGTGGAGTTTGCATGTTCTCCCTGTGTCTGCGTGGGTTCTCTCCAGGTACTCCGACTTCCTCCCACCGTCCAAAGACATGCTGGTTAGGTGCATGTGTGAGTGTGAATGGTTGTCTGTCTCTCCGTGTTAGCCCTGCGATAGACTGGCGACCTGTCGAGGGTGTACCCCTCCTCCCGTCAAATGACAGCTGGGATAGGCTCCAGTCCCCCCCACGACCCTTCAGAGTACTGACAGAAAATGAATGAATAAATGCTTGTCAGGTATTACATGTCAACAGCAAAGAGAGACAAAAAGAAAGATGAAATGTGATTGAGCTGTGTTATTTATGCACAATTCTGCGAGCTTGAAAGCTGAGTGCATAAACTTCTTGTAAAGGAAACTCCAAATGTGGGGCAAGCAGGGCTGTAACAAGGCAAGCCAACATTCAAGCATTTGCCTGTTTAGCTTAAAGAGAAATCTTAGTCGGGGGTAGGATAGGTGAAGAATAAAACATTGATCCAGCGGCACGTGGAATATACACCGACTCCACAATCAGCGGGCATTCAGGCGTGAAAGCGCAGCAAGAGGTTGCACCGATCGCCTGGGTATATATGCCGTGTACGGAGACGGAACTCACTGAGAGATTCAGATCAGAGATTCCAGGGTTCAGGTTTTTGTGCGGTGCAGTGCAGACCGAAACTGACTGATGTGGCGGCGCGGCGGTCCGAGTCTGAGAGGGCACAGTGAGTGCGAGGCGGGACGGTGACAGCGCATACGCTTCACAATCAGAGCAATTAAATTTCAGTTTCCTCAGCGTGGCTGTCCTTTTTAATCTGTTTCTTCGCGCAAGTTCAGCGAGATAAGGCAAGTAACCATGGCAACGTGCAGTAGAATTGCCAGCGTGGAACGTGCATCTACTACGCTCGGCTTAGCTGCACCTAGTCGTAGTTTTAGATGCTGCAACTGGTACAAATGTTTATCACAAGGCTGGATGTAGGTAAGTAGTACAATGTAAGGTCAAACTTTTTTTTTTTTTTTTTACATCCAGCTGGTGAAACCGGCCTCCGGTCACTCACAGACAGAGTGATAGTTTGGACTTTCAGCACAGCTGGTGGCCCGGACTAATCTATTTTTACATTAGCTTGTATTGCAGTGTAAAATTAGTGTAGGCTGAAACAATGCCAGGGACTGCATTAGGTTTATGTGACAGTTGCATTGTGCTCCAGGGCTGATTTTACGTCCCAGTCCGTCCCTGCACATCATCCATAGTGCTGCTCAGCTGACAACAGCAGAACAATGGCGTCGTGCGAATCTCCTCTTTGTCTAATTGTGTGTTAAAGCGGAGAACCATATTACTGCAACCAGCCAATCTATACTCTCATAAATTATCCCCTAATGAATGAAGTATATAAACAATCTCAAGCTGTTTTCAGCGCGTGTCACAAGGTTTACACAATCGTTGAACAGGATGTGAGAATTAATTATTTCACACTTTCTTCCACGGCTGATGGCTTAAGTGACAATAAAGGAATTCAATTTGTATTCTGCACAGGTTAAAACTGTATTTTACGGCCATAAATAAAGAGCTATTTCAAAAGGCGCGACTCTGATGTATAGTGGTTCACGCGAACGCGCACACACACACGCAGAAAATTATGTTAATATTAGAGTTAGTCCAGCATTCCTGTCAGATTTCGTTACCTTGAAATTTGGAAGCTGCTTTAAAGTATTTCATCTGATATGGAAATGTTCATAAGGTGGATTCTGAATAGCTTTATTGTTAAACGCAGTGGGGAAAAAGAAAGGTGCCATGAAAACGAACTTATTTAGCCTGGCCTTAAACAGGGAAAACAAAAGCATCTCCTTTTCACATATTCTATTCAAAACCGGGTTCTTGACTGAAAATGAGTCCTCTGGTTGGGAGCCAATAATTGTCTGATTATGGAAAGGTTGACTGAGCATAAACTAATAGACATACACCAAGGCTAAACTTCTTACTTCAGCCGGAGGTACTTTGGCTGTAGATATATACAGTATACCGTATAACTGAACCCGTTGTCTCTGTTTGAGGTGCAGTCCTTGACACTGGTACTGTGCAATATATGTCCATAAAGAAATTAAAAAATCTACCTCACTTACACACATTTAGCCCTGCTGTTGAGTGTTTTTCCTAATATATGCCGTGTTCTTCTATCTGCACCTTATTGTATTTTTTATACATTTTTTTTTAATAGTGCTTTTTATGCGGTCTTCCTTTGCTCTTACACAGACCACATAGGAGATGACTTTAAACTCTCGTTGTACCGTGTGCAAGGACAATAAAGGCATTCCAATTCTGATTCAGATGTCCTCGTTGCGTCTGCGTGGGTGCCCTGGAACATATGACTGCAGGACTGTTGAAAGTTAGAAATGGTATGGATGTGAGAGGTCAGACTGGCAGTTGAGGGTGGGGATTTGTGGCTGATGTATCTTGCAACTTCATTCATTCATTGGGCGAAAGGCGGTGTACACCCTGGACAGGTCACCAGTCTATTGCAGGGCTAAGACAGAGAGACAGACTATCTTACAACTTACAGAACTTAAAGGAAAGCCTTGATAATAAGCTCCACGGGGCACCTTAAGAGGTCTTGCAAAGTCCATACCTCGGTGGGTTATATCTTTGAAAGATGTGGCCAAAATGTTTGGCTCATCACTTGCGATGCCAGAACTCTGTGTAGAAATGCTCCCCGCAAATCAAATGTCTGTAAAGCAACATTACCGTCCTTTCCCATCAAGCTGATGTCAGGTCGTTTGCACATGCCCACCACCGGCTGTCTATTTTTTCGCTCACATGCTGTATTTTCTGACACATTCAAAGACTGACATTCCGTGTAAAACATAACATTTGTAAAGTCTGTTTCAGATCGTCAACTGAAGAGATTTGTTTTGATTTGTTTGTTTTGAGCAGTGAATCGAGCAAGGATATGTCAATGAAACCCTTTAAAAACAATATATATATATATATATATATATCCCTTGGAATGTGCGTGTATATAGTATGTCCCATTTAACTACACCACATATTGTAATTAGTGTTTACATTTGGTCTTGTTGGCTTGCAAACAAACCTCCAATATATCCAAGTATCATCTGCATTTTGTGTAGTTTGGCAAGTGTGAAAAGCCGACAGCTTAACTGTGGGGAGAGTTTTTCTAAGATGCTGCAGAAGGTCAGGAGGCACAGCAGCTGATGATCAGTAAACAACCTTTCTGTAGATACAGTGACTAATAATGTTTTTCTTTTTTTCTTTCGCATTGGATGTGCAAGTAAGACCTTTGGAGCCAAGCAAAAAAATTCCAAGGCAGCTGTTTCTGTACTGGACACAGAAGTGATGTGGTATTGATCTTTTCATGAACACCCATCAGCCACAACATTAAAACCACTGATGGGAGAAGTAAATAACATTGACCATCTTGTGACAATTCAGTGTTCTGCTAGGAAACTTTTGGACCTGGCATTCATTCATGTGGATGTTACTGAGACATGTAGCACCCACCTAGACCAGACTAGAGGGTGACAATTTTTCGGGAGTCCCGCGGGAGTCCCACGGTACGGGAGTCAATTTCACTGTTGGCAACATGATAGCGACGGGATAGAGCAAATAATCAACAGGAGCGGGCTTTTCTTGTTAAATTAAAAAATGGCGCATGTATAGCCTAAGTGTAGCTAAAATTTCCGAGGCAACCTCAGTGGTTTGACCGCGATTAACCAAACATGCTACAGGGGGGCAAGTTGGGCAACAGAGTCTGATAACTTTAGACAACAACGTAGGGAGCGGGACAGGATTTGGGAGTCTTTCTCTCTGGATTTTGCGGCACAGGATTCTTTTTTTTTTTGGGCGGGGGGGGGGGGGGGGTCATGTGATCGGGATATGACGGGAGTATTTTTGTGGGCTCGGGATGGGATGGGAGCGACAATTGATTCCCATGTCACCCTCTAGACCAGACCAGACCAGACACCACTACCCCATAGTAATGACACTCCTTGATGGCAGCAGCCATCCCCAGCAGGATGCAGCCTGACACAGACACAAACACAAAAACGCTTTAGGAACAACTAAAAAAAACATGAAGAACAGCACAAGGTGTTGACCCGACCTCCAAATTTACTAGATCCCAAGGGGGACCCATAGGACCCAAAGGCCCCACTAACAGCATCCTGTTGCCAGACACCGCAGAAGGCCCATGTCCATTCTCCGATGAGTCACAACTGTTTTGGAGGCACAAGGGAGACCTACACAACATTAGGAAGGTGGTCATAATGTTATTCTAGATCAAAAAACGAACATGCACATGTCTGGAAATAACAAAAATATTCAAAATGAAGACCTGTTAATGGTGCAAATTTAATTTAAGAATTCTAGAAGGACCTAAATGAGGAAGATAAACTGTTGAACGATTTTAGTGTTTATTGTATTGTAATTGTGGCAAATACTGAAAACTGGACAAGACAGATGTACTTGTGGTATTCCATCCTCGATGAATGAAGCAGTATTTTGATCCGATTAAGCACACTGAATTAGAGAAGCACACAACAGGCATACCATTGTGTTTTCATTGCACCTCAGAGGACATTACACAGACTTGCATGCAATTTTCACCTTAATCTAAACCCCAAACCTAAAATATTACTGTGACTTTTTGTCAAAAAAACCCCAAAACAGACCGATCTCCACAATGTGACTGCGCGCCAGATTAATGTCCCCACAACATGAGTAATCCAATCGCGCGCACACACACTTATTTAGCCGGCTGAAAATGGTTTATGGCAGGTTGATTACTGCTCTGTTTAAATAACATCTTGCTGCGAAGGGCCACTGAGAAGTAACAGATACTGAGGCATTTTAATATAATTCAAGGTGAAGGGTAATCTAAGCGATTCCCTGTGTATGATCTAGCCTATGCTAAGAGCCACTTTATAAACTAATGAGCTAAAACGCAGAACACTGGCGTATCTGAGCGCCGTTAAACATCACCAAATGTGCTGAAAAGCTGGAGCACTGATCTAGATGTACTGTAGATGTTTCTTATTGACCTGATTGGAAATAACAATGGGACATGCTGTTTTTTTCTTATTTATTCATCTCACTCTGCTGTATTAGCCGCGCGAAGTCCTTCAATATCTTCTCAACACACTGGATCTGAAAACCCCCCAGACATCGGCAGCATTAGAGTGTGTGTGAGAGAGAGACATGCATGTGCCAACATTATTAGACACTAAGCCTTTCATCCTGTTTCTCCACTCTTTCTGTATCTCTCATGAAAACCGCCCAAAGACTGATACGGCTCGCACCATCTGAACAAATGGGTCACAAGTCTTCGCGTTGTCGCTCAGATTACCGCATAGCCAACTGAGACGCAGCCAGTGGGCGGGGAAGGGAGGGAGGGAGGCGGTTTGTGGGGGTACTTTCAGGATCTCCTTCGAGCCCAGGCCTCAGGTAGCTCCGCAGTCTCACCCCCCCTGAAGAGGGAGGGTGCACCCCTAGAGAGATGTGGGGGTGGGGACGCTGCTTAGCCTCCACCATGGGTCTCCTCGCCACCATCAAAGCGCTTCATCCAGCTCTGTTTTCCTTCTTATGAAATGTCTGCGGCAAGGCAGTTCAATCAGACACTGCACCACTGGTTATCCCTTTGGGTGATACAGTACATCAGCAGTAAAGCTGAGCAGATGTAAAGACTGTCTTTACACTAGCCGGTGCAGCGCTACAGGCGTACAACAATTTTCCATAGAGATACTGCAGTTATTATAACAACTTTGAGGAGAAAAACATTGTACAGCAGCTTATTATTAAAGAACGATAAGATAAATGCCATCTCTATATGTTAGGAGAGTCCAGATATGAGAGTATTGTGTGTTCTTTTATTTGTAGATATATAAATACAAATTATGCAAAGATAAAAATTCTCAAATACCTATTGTAAGAGTAAGTTTGTGTCTCTCTAAATGGAAAACTTTATTACAGATGAAGCTAAAATAAAAATCAAAAAAAACAAAACAAAACACATTCTTCCTCATTTATTACCAATTTAAAGTTACAGCAGCAAGACCTTTATTCTGTGTTTACACGGCGAATGAAGTGAGGACACCGGTCATGCTACATGAGCTGTCTAATGAGCCTTGTGATTGGAGGAGTGAATACAACGGACAAAAAGCAATATGAAATGAACATGAACAGCTGAGAAAACATTGCAGGGTCCAGAGTAATAAGTAGTGCAGTTCACTGGTGTAATTTTCTCATTATCAAAACAGTATCAAGATTATTACTGATTAATTTGACTTTATGTATCAAACTGGCGTTTATATTGGAGTGGAATTGTTTCTGTTCTTTTCACATATTGCATTTGAAAGTTTCAAATTGTCTCATTAGGGCTATTGTCTCCCCCCTCAAATGGCAACAGTGTTTACCCAGATGATCTTCTCCAAGCCACGGTTTATCCACGATTGTATACGCCATCAATCCTTTTATTTCTTTAGACAATGTTTTAGACAGTGACTTCACAGAACCTTGGTTACATTTGTAACTTTGGCGGTAATTTGTGGCACTGAAATGTCACCACGGACGCCAGATTTCAACAGTCCTCTATCTTCCGAAAAGAGAGAAATTTACCTGGCGCCGATTTGCTTATTCGGCACTTTAATGTAGCAGATGTTAATTCATATTTACAAGTTCTGTAGTACAGCTTTAAACGGTTCATTTGGATTGAATGGTTCCAATGCAATTCACTGTGTGTGGGTCAAAATGATTTATTACTTCCAACATTAATGGTGCCGCTTCAGGCTATGCTATAGATCGGTGTCACACCAGAGATTAGGATGTAGATCTGCGCCTGTTCCAATCACACGTGCGCGTTAACAGTGCATGTTTATTTAGCTAAGGTGATAGCGTGCATTTTCCGCCAAGGTCGTCTTTGTGCATGTTGCAATATATTTCATATAACGGGTACAACCTCACAAGTCTGCAGAGACCACACACATTTTTGTTCAAAGACAAATTTCTTTGCTGTATTGATGCCTTTGTTGGTTGTGTGTTCCAGCAGACATTAGTTGAATGCTAGTGAGAGATCACGTTCTTCTAATACTGATTGGTTGAAACCATCCATATGTACATGTAGGCCATTAAATAAACAATTGGTACGAAACATAGAGGTTGCACATAGAAGTCTAGAGCCTCCAACTGTCACAACAAAGACTATGGTGATATGAGTTAAAACTCCAGAGATGCAAGGTTTATTGATGATTTTTGGTTAAGATGTAAGTTTAACCCTCACAGCAAGAAGGTTCTTGCTTTGATTCCATCGGCCAACTGGGGCCTTTCTGTGTGGAGTTTGCACGTTCTCCCTGTGTCTGCGTGGGTTCTCTCCGGGTACTCTGGATTCCTCCCAAAGACGTCCAAAGACATGCTCGTTAGGTTAATTGGTGGAGACCTGTCCAGGGTGTACCCCGCCTCTCGCCCACTGACATCTGGTATAGGCTCCAGCCCCCCCGCAACCCTCCACAGGACAAGTGATTATAGAAAATGAATGAATGAATGAAAGTTTAACACTTTTGTCTGATTTCAAGCAAGGTTTCATGCAATAATCAAACACACTGTAACTCTGGGGTGCAGTTAGCCTTTCTGGCTGTTTGAGCAACTAACTCTCTAACCCATTTGGTTCTCTCGTGATTGGCGAATAAAGCATTTTCACGCTGTTTTCATATTGCGAGACACTTTTCACAAAATGCGAGGCTTGCCATATGCGTGTGTGCGTGTGTGTCTGGAAGGCGGTTTGAAGGATGAAACAATCGTGGGTGCTTCAGGTTCCTAGACCGATAGAGACGTTTTGCTTTAAACTTGCATGGCTGGCGGGGTAAATGGGCAAAAAGAAAGTGATTTTTTTTTTTCTTTTAGGCTCAGTGGAAAGGACTTAATGGAAGAAAGAGTAAGCTGAGCCAATTTCTTTGCCACCTCGCATTGGTTTAATGAGGGACTTCAAGAGCATACATGAAAACTGGCATTAGGCTAGGATAAAGTGGATAAATGCCATCTTTGCTCTTTGATCTGCTTTTCCTCTATAATATTATAGACAACTGACACACTGTAAAATATAAACTCAGGTAGTGACACGAGGCATCTTATGATATATTGTTGTATTGACATTCTCCTAACTAATAATTATTATTTTTTTCCATACTTTACAGGCTGGTTTTTGCAGTGCTTATTTTTCTCTATGTTACTATTGCTGCATCTTGGGGATCAAAGTCATGCAGAAGAATAAATCTGGACCCAGTCCAATAATTCAATGATAGTGTCTGCTGGATAAGTGGATAAATGTCTAAAATGCCACACAATTAATATGCCGACATTGTTTCCCGATTTGCCGATGCACCTCTCCGTTCCAAACACTGGAAAAGAGAATCCCAGCAATCACAAAATGTGTCCCACATCATGTATCAAAGTTGCTAGGGAGGAAGATTTAACGCAACTTATTTGTGGCGAAGCACCACATGTACGGATGTGGCCGATATCCAAGGTAGAAACCTCATTTAGTGGGTTTGCCAGCAGCTTACATTGATCGGTTCATGGCCTAGGCTTAAATATTCCGCATTCACTAGCCAGAGGACAAGACTTCTAATGAATAACACATATCCCATAACTGGAGGAAGTCCACAACGCTGTGATCCAACAGGAAGCCCGCCATTGACTTGCTGTGCAGCGCAACTCAAAAGAAGCAGCGGAAAAGCTTCGGGGCACTTTTGATCAAAGCAACAACTTACTGTATATCTATAGTCTAAATCTCCGCTGCAATAATTTATTGCCAGTTTAACCAGTTGAGCTGAAGCGGTTCAATATGTGGTGCCTCTGTGAGAAGCGCTGAATATTTGCTAGGGCGCCGAACTTGATGAGATTCTTTTTGATATGATAAGTGAGAGTTGTTTCATAAAAACAGAATTCTGGTGTTGGGATACAGTAACTGAGGCTGTGAGTGTTGGCACTGGTCTTATCAAGTTGTGTACCTTTTTATATTGCAAGTATTTTGCTGATCTAGGCGAACTACCCCCTATCAATGATTTGTATGCGTTTTCCCATTGCATCATGCAGGCACTTATAAATGCCATAATTGTTACGACATAATGTATATTTGACTATAACGTAGAAGACCTCCTGCTGGTGATAGGTGATTTGAGTTGGTGATTAGCCTGGGGAAACAACACAGAATACATTACAGTACAGTGTAGTCAGCATTCTGTAACATGTAGTATTTAGCAGCTACAATCTGTACCAGAAACCAATTAACTTACGGTGTGATATCTTTTTTTTAAGGAAAATCTGAACACAGCAGGCTAAAGGTAGTTTTGAAATTGGTTGACCATACAGTTTACACAGTTTCCAGGCATCGTTTTTTTTCTGTCTTCTTACTGTTGAGTGGAGCGCTGCCAAGTGAACTGTTGAACACAGATTTTCCTCTGATAGAGATCTCTTGTGAAAAGACCCCCCTCAGAAATATAGGAAAAAGGCAACAGAAGGAGGGAATGTCCCATGGGAGCTGGAGAAAAAATATGGACAAATGAGCATGTTACTCAGCATGGTCTTGGCCGTCTGCTGTGCCTCAACTCACACAGACTGCCAGACTTAAAGTGTTTCACTGAGTTTTGCCGCATCTTTAAGTGTTGCCATGGCTTTCTTAAAAATCTGAATTTAAAATAACTCTTTTTGTTGTAGTTTAAGATTAGATTAGATTCAACTTTATTGTCATTGCATATAGTGCATGTGCATACACAACTGTTACGGCACAGCTCAGCTAAGGATGAGGGCAGCAACATTTTTTTTGTTAAGGTTTATTGTTTTCAGTGATTAAGTTTAACAAACAGAAAGCGCGGTGCTAAGGCCGGATGAAGGGTGTTGAGTAAAACAGAGAAATCAGTTAAAACAAAATGAAACTAAAATATCAAAAGAAAAGCCTAACTCCTCAGCCAACCTCCAAACACATCAATAAGCAACACCCCAAACCCAAATGTGTCAAACTATAGCTATGCAGAGTGAAAAGAGAGCATTAAGCCCAGCTCTTAGACCACAAAACAAAGTGCTTAAATAAGTTCTTAGTAACTAAATACGTCTAAGGGCAATTCTTAATAGTGATAAATCACAATACAGGGTTTCATACACTGGTGTTATTAGGCAAACTATGAGAGTTCTATCCCACGCAGCATGACATTTAAATAGGGCCCCCGAACCAATCAGACAACGGTCCATCGAAGGGGCGTGGCAATGAGTCTCCAATGGCAGATAAGGGACAGCACAAGAAACCTGACAGAACAGAACAGATCATGGACAGTAATAGCAGGGGCCATAACAGCAACAAAATGTAGTTTGGCATCTAATCAGAAAATACAACATTTAACCAATAGTAGGCAACATTATTAGTATATACTGTATACCGTATATTTATCAGAATCAGAATCAGAATACTTTATTAATCCTTCGAGGAAAATGTTTTGTTGCTGTTGCTCCCATAAAGTGACAGTTGCTAGTTAACAGAGCAAAAACAATAGAATAAAAGTAATACAAAAATATATAAAAAATAAAGTAAGATGCATTTAAAGTAAAAGAAACAATATTGCACAAGTATTCACAATATACAGAGGTAAGAGGTTGCAAATAAATTAACGGCGTCTGAAATGTTAAAGGTGTTAAGAGTGACCAACACTCAGCGGGAGGAGTTATAAAGTTTGATGGCCACAGGCAGGAAAGACCTCCTGTGGCGTTCTGTGGTGCATTTGGGTAGAATGAGTCTGTTACTAAAGGTACTTCTTAGACTGACCAGTGTGTTGTGGAGTGGGTGAGATGTGTTGTCCAGGATGGTAACTGGCACACTGTAAAATATACACTCAGGTAGCTACACTAGGCATCCTATGGTATATTGTTGTATTGACATTATTCTATAAATGTGTGTTTTTAGTAGTGTTTTTAATGTTGAATGTGATGGGAATTGTGTGATTGTTCCTTGTGAACCCTGTCAAAGACGAATTTCGGTCACCATTTGGGACAGACAATAAAGCATATCTATCTATCTATCTCTATCTATCTATCTATCTATAGCAGGATAGCAAAGTCATGCAGCAGAATATATATATTTTTTGAGTTGTCCCTTCATATATTTGTATTAATACCATTAATATTAATATACAGATTTGTATATGCACTATGGGCAGTTAGTATACAAATACACATGCACATAAATACATACCATGCATACATATGACACACACACACACACTTAAAAATGTGCCTGCATAAACACATACTTATCTACATAATATGTATATATGTACATACATAGATGCATTTGCATGTTATAGTGAATTAGTGAGTTATTAAATATATGCAGTATAGAACTTATTATACAATATTATACAGTATCATTTAAGATATTATTAAGATGTCTGTAATACATAGAAAGGAGTCACCTTTGAGACCTTTATCTCAAACACCTACGGGAACGTAAAATCTAATTTATGTTTCTATCTAAACACATAATACACTGATCCTCTACTATGTAATCACGTAAGCTGTTCAGGAGAGGAAAATATTTCATCTTTTTTGTAAAATAGTAGCTACAAACCCTTTGAACAGTCAGCCAGCCAAAAAGACACGATGCCAAGAAGGTAAGTCACTTCAAAGATGCTGACACTTGGACAGCACGTTTCCAAATATGGAGCCACTTAAAGAATTTTAGTCAGTTATCTCAGAGTTGCCAAACCCCAACTGATGACACGCCACAGTCTTTACTCCGCTCAGTGAGGGAGGTGTCAGTATATCTGTTATTTTAGTAAAGACTGCAAATAGCTTTACAAGATTCATTGTCATAACATTTACAGAGGAAGTTTTACTGAGCTGCTTTTTTGAGAGAGACGTTGCCGCATGACACGGCATATGAGAAAAAATTATAATGACTGTGTGCCAAAAAATTCTGGTAATTAAATTGGAGACAGGCGATAGTGTGGTATGATGTTGAGTCACTTTCGTGTGTATCCAAAAAGGACAGGCTGTGGAGACTGAAAAAGAGAAAAACAAATCAAGATTGTTGCTCAGTCCGGACAAAACGCTTTTATTGCGGCTATACATTTGTTCCTCTTCTTCATTAGTGGTGCAGAAACCTGGTAATATAAATACACTATGTTGACGGGGACAGGAGCTTGTTACCTTATTTTAACTAAACTACTGGACACCACTTCGCTGGGGTAGTCCAAAGGTCTAAAGGGACTGGTAGGTGAATTTTGTTATTCTTTAACAGACACACTACCTGTTTTCCAGTACTGACCACTTTCCTAATATTGTCTAGATCTCCCTTGTGCCTCCAAAACAGTTGTGACTATTCAGAGAATGGACATGGGCCTTCTGAGGGTGTCCTGTGGTGTCTGGAAACAGAATGCTGTTAGTGGGGGGCTTTGAAGGGAGGGGCCTCTGTGGATCATCCCACAGATACTTGATCAGTTTGGGATCTAGTACTTGTCAGTGGTCATAATGTTATGCCTGATCAGTGTATAGTCGGTAATGTTGGTTTAAATTTCAGATTCTTTGTACAGATGAGAGAGTAGTATATTTCCATTCAAATCTATGAAGTTTCATACAGTCACCACCAAGCACAGACTGTATTTTACTGGCTTCTGGCTAAGATACTGAAAGGCAAACCAATGAATAGAATATAGAGTTTGCGTTTTGGTTTACTATTTTTATACGAAAAAACCTCTGTAGAAATGTGACTTAACACTTTGTATCTGGGGGTCGTGGAACTGTACCTCATATGCACTTTTGACATTGGATTTTTTTCTCATCTCCAAGGTTAATTCGAATAGGTGTTCTGCTTTATTTGGGTTTCCAGTAAAGAGACATCACAAAATCCTGTCTGTGTGTTTACCCAAAGTATTTTAAATATCACCATGGGGCTTGCCTGGGTTGGCTCTCACCATTAAGAGTGAAGGCATGATATATGAAGCAAGCTTAAGAGAGTAACTTGTGTGTGCTTTGCCAGGTCCCAAGACAATCCCAATTTAATTGTGCATTAAAGACTATGCACTGCGTCATTTATTACATTGTTTATTTAGCCACCCAGCCCCCCCTCCTCATTCCTATTTGAGCTCTAATTAATCCTGCACAGAAATCTCAACTTCATTAACTTGGGCAGCTCTAGGCCTCAGCTGGGGTTAATTACTAAAATAAAAATGGAAAGATTTTGCTATGTGCAACCAAACACGGGTTTGACAGTATTACAGGAAATATGCAGCACACATTTAAAAAGGTCATATTTCAACATTTCTCACTGTTGGATGTGGATATAATACGCATGCTAATATCAAGATGCTGTGAAAATGAATCACTCTTCAGCAAAATGGAAGAAAATATCATTTTATGAGTTTAATTTGGACAAATTAAACTCATAGGCTTCATCCTGGTCCAGCTGAAAAGCAAAACCCCAAATACTGTTGATAGTGATAGTCAAAATGCATGCTACAGAGATGTTTATAGTCATTTTGTTTGTGATGCTATTGAGGTTTATTCGGAGTGGGTCACACAGGTCAACTCCCACGATCCCTAAAAAAGAAAGCATACGGTAGCGAAGTAGAAGTGTTATTGCTCTCTCTGGGCTTTAAATCAAGTACAAAAACACATACAATTAAGCGCAATTCATGAATATTTACTAGGAACTTGCTCACAGGTCTTTAGTGCTCCACATTGCTCTTTGTCAATAAGATTGTGTGTTCCCTCTGCAACATCTGGCTCCTGTACACAAGGGCTTCAGGGGGGCGCATAATCGCATGTATGCAAGTATGCCCATATGTACACATCATCACACACACAAACACACACACACACATACACAGACAGGCTATATAAAGAAGGGGAGATGAAAGGATGAAGAAGAAAAAAAAAAGAAAAACACTGAATTGGCTCAAAAGTTAACAGCTGTATAATATCTCCAATGGGTCTCAGTAGATGCATCCCCGCCGTAAAGACTCAACAATTAATTATCCTGCTGCAGATTCCTGGCAGCCCCTCGTTTTACTGACGAGTGCACTCCTGCTGCTTCTTCAAAGATTAACATTTAAAAATTCATCAGCTGGCTTTTCCAGGGTGCTCAAAAGCCTCGACTATAAGAGTATGTTTTATTATCTCTATGCGCTTATTATCGCCACCATGATGGCTACGAGGGCAAATTAGGAGCAAAATGCTTGACTCACCCAGACAGTTCATGGGAAAATAGAAGAGAAGCACCGACCAATGTCTTCTGGGCTTAAGGTAATGGCTGGTAATTATATATGGGCAGACTAAGTGATATACAGTATGTATTCTCACTGAAACTTATCGTACCATTCAGATACGACAACAATGGTTCCATATTTCCTCTGAAACCATTCATTCATGCTTTATTATTACACCGTAATTTAACACTGCTGCTTTTGAGCTACACTTGTAAGAGTCTCGTCAACGATGAGATATCTGCACGCTGCAGACTTTTGTTGACATTTTCATGCCAGTGGAGTAAAGGTAAGGGCGGCATCTCGCAGCGCTGCAAATCTAAAGATACGCTATAAACAATGTGCAGCGTGCAGGATTTAATCAAGTTCTCGCAATCTGCATCGTCCATATTTATTCATAAGGTTTGAGCTCTACGGAGCGGCTGGCCATGCATGAAGGAGTCATTATGAAGCAGCGGTTGTTAACGTCTCCCAAGCTAATAGGGCTGAGCATTTTTGCTATTTTACTCATTTATATATGAGGTCTGACGGCGTTCTTAATAGTGTCCTTATTTATTCTAATGGTGACAATATGAAAAGATGAGGCGCGGTGTCAAAATCCGAAGTGATTCCGAGAAGTGAATAAAATTGACCATCTTATGACAATACAATGTTCTGCTGGGAAACTGTTGGATCTGGCGCTTGTGTTGATGTTTCTTAGACATGTAGCACCCACCTAGATTAGACCAGACCAGGCATCCCCACCGGGCATCCATAGCAGCCTGACACAGGCACTCACACAAAAACGGTTTAGGAACAACAAAAAAAACATGAAGAACAGCACAAGGTGTTGACCTGGCCTCCAAATTCACTAGATCCCAAACTGATCAAGTATCTGTGGGATGATCCACAGAGGCCCCTCCCCTCAAAGGCCCCCCACTAACAACATTGTGTTGCCAGACACCACAGGACACCCTCAGAAGGCCCATGTCCATTCTCTGATGAGTCACAGCTGTTTTGGAGGCACAAGGGAGACCTACACAATATTAGGAAGGTGGTCATAATGTTATGCTTAATTGGTGTTCATAAAAAAGCAACATAAAGAAGGATATATATATTAGAAACTACAAGGAAACAATACCTGCTGGATTCATTTATATCTGAATCCCAGTAAAACAAGGCCTGAACAGATACTGAGAGAGGGATTGAAACACAAACCAGGTGTGATGCTGATCATTTAAAGTAATGCCATGTTGCCTCTGGTTTGTATGAAATATGTGAATATACACACACACAGATTTTATATTAGTCATGTAGTGGTGCTGAGAAACATGGCAGATGATGGCACGCTTGCATCTCTAATGAGAAGAGGAGATTAAAGCAGCTCTGGCACCACTAGGGCACGGGGAGCTTTTAATGGTTAACAGCAGATGTTTTGATGACTTCACTTGTGCCCCGAGAGGTTTATCTTTTCATCAGGCCAAAATTAGCTAAATTGTTTCACCTCATCTGGCTCAATGTGGGGTAAATAGGTGGGATGATTTATTATCACTTTATTAAGTACCATCAAGTGTTGGGAGCGTAATTGCCGAAAATGAACACACACACAAGCACGGTGGCACACAAACAGCTCCAATAAAACTGCAATAAAGGCGAATGTTTAGGACAAACTGTTATAAATTGATACGGTGCTGACAGCAATTCTATATGGTACATTTAAAGAGCACACAGAACAAATACGCGCGCAACTGTGCTTGATTCCAAATGCCTTTCTGAGTGTTTTACATGCTGTGGCTCGGCGCCTGAGGTCTGTCAAATCATAAGTGGCTGCTTGTTGGTTGCAGCCACCCTTAAGGCCACGGAGCAGGGACACACGCCAATTTAGTTTTGCAGTACGCAGTTGAAAAACAACCGGCAAATAAGGGCGCCTCTGGATGTTATTCTGCCACCTTCTCATCTTACATTAGGCATTAGCCCGTCTGTTGGCACCAGCCCATGCCCACAAGCAGTCAAAGCCACATAAACACACACATATACTGTATGCCGCCGGCTTGAAGAATGATGAACTACTACCGATGTGTGGCTGCTTTAAAAAAAACGGTTAAAGATGTTTTTTGTTTACTTGAAGCTTGTGTTTTTGCAGTGAATCATGATAAATCACATTTCAGCACTTACATTATAAGAGATTTAAAAAGAAAAATGAAAAGCAAAATCCAGCGTGTCACTTGATGGGTAATAAAATTGGCTTTAAATGCAAGACAGAAATGTTGTAAAGTAGGTTATATTAAAGCATGAGCACACATGTCTCAGGCTGCGTGACCAATTTAAGTAAATAAACAAGCAGGTAAATAAGTAACTACCTGACTGTGAGTAATTAACTGATTACACAGCCGTTAACAAATGATCCTCTGCAGCTGGGAGATTTCATGCTCATTGCTCGCTCACTTTTTTTTTTGGACTGATAGCAACTGAAGCACAAATCCGGGACAAAAGTGGGCAGGTGTCCATAGCCCTTCCAGCAAAAACAACACAAAAACACAAACTGAATGCATGAGCAGCGTGAATAACACCTGGAATGATATTTGGATCTAGGAAGGAAACTGCAGCAATTTTTGTGATATCTTCTAATTATGATGTTGATCTTGATTTATAATACAGTATATGATGCATACATTAAATTCAAATTTGACAAATCTATGATTTACATCACTAATGATAATGATAAGCAAAAGCCACAGACTTGTCTGATGTTTAAGACCTCGGCCAACAACCCAGTATTCAGCTGCAATTAGAGGACCTTATAGATAATCCTGGGTTGTTAACAGACACTTTTCATGTGAGTTTCAGGTGGGAATCACCCACAGATGTTCCAAATACAACCTAAACTAGTCAGTTAGAGATAATTTCAGAATACTTACAGTTCTTTGAAGAACAAGTCATTTGAAGGAGCAACACCAAAGACTTACAGTCCTGTAAAGATCATAAAGAAAAATCTTGATTAACAGACTGAATGCATGATTTATATCGCTAGCATGCTCTGCGAGACCCATAATAATCAGCTCATATCTGGGTCATATCAGTCAGCTTTTAGTACTTTAATATTTCACATAGTCAGCACCAAGCCCAACTCAAAGTTCAGACTTTAAATGAGGTCTTCTCTAATGCAAACATCCTGGACAAGTCGCCAGTCTATTGCAGGGCTAACACAGAGACAATTAACAGACAGACAATTAAGCAATTAACTGAACGAGCATGTCTTTGGATGGTGGGAGGAAGCCGAAGTACCCGGAGAGAACCCACGCAGACACAGGGAGAACATGCAAACTCCACACAGAAAGGCCCCAGTTGGCCTGGATTCGAACCCGGAACTTTCTTGCTGTGAGGCATCAGTGCTAACCACCACGCCACTGTATCGTGGGGTACTGTGTTTCAGGATTTAAATAAAGTTTTTGGTTTTGGTTCGATTGGTTGAATTTGTGCCTGACTGCCTGAATTTGTTTGGGTTATTCTCAGCCGTATATTCTAAAATCTCCATGCTTGGAGATTGTGGATGTTACTTAGACATGTAGCACCCACCTAGACCAGATCACTCACCCCCACCCCATAGCAATGACACTCCTTGATGGCAGCAGCCATCCCCAGCAGGATGCAGCCTGACACAGGCACACACACAGAAACACTTTAGGGACAACTCAAAAGAACATAAAGACAGCCTAAGGTGCTGACCTGGCCTCTGAATTACCTACATCCCAAACTGATCAAGTATCTGTGGGATAATCACAGAGGTCCCTCCCCTCAAGCCATAGGACCCACTAACAACATTCTGTTGCCAGACACCACAGGACACCCTCAGAAGGCCCATGTCCATTCTCTGATGAGTCACAACTGTTTTGGAGGCACAAGGGAGACCTACACAATATTAGGAAGGTGGTCATAATGTTATGCCCGGTCTGTGTATATATAGTAGTATTGTTGTTGTATAGCCTTTTGCATTACCGCCACCTACTAGACTGGAATGCTGTTGTGCTTTTTATTATGCATCACCGGAATAATTTGTGCAACCTTCGCTGGTCTTTAGACTGAAGTAGAAACACAGACAACTAACAGTCTGAAGGACTGAAAACAATTCCTGTGAAAAGTTCTGGGTACTTCAAGGTGGGAACGTCACATAAGTTACATTCAGCTATTCCTCCAAGTTCTACATGAGCTTCTAGGAAAAGGCTAAAGTTATTCAGATGGAAGGAGGTGGTTTCAAGGAGACTGACCCCTTCCTACACACACTAGTGTGTACAAAGACGAGGCATCAAAAGCAGCTAGGCCAAAAAAAGTAATAAAAAAAAAGTGCCCTCACCCTCAAAGTCCCTGCTAACATGAGGATGCTCCTTGATTCTGGGACAGCCCAGTGGCTCTTAAAGTCTTGAAACATTTACAAACCAAGCAACAGGCTGTGGTACTTCAAAACTGACCACCAAATTATTAAAGAGGAGGTGGCCGGGAGGCTCTGTGCTGTATCGCTACAGGCCTCTCAGGTGATATGACATGAGGAGGGTACAGGTGATCTTACAAGACCCATGGCTTGTGATCACTTATCAATAATGCATGATCAATACGAGAAGCAGAAGCTTAAGAGAACACCAGGCAAATTGCAATATATTTAAACAAACCAGTACAGATATTTGGGATTGTGCACAGATGATCTGAGCAACATACTCTTCCACTGATGCTGCGGATGTTTCTGGTTTACTGTATATGCAGAAACAAATGTCTCACATGTGGCTGAAAGGTTATAATATTTTTGAGCGAACTACTCCCTGAGCTGCTCTGGGACTTGAGAGCTGGTTTGCATTAACTGCATTTCCTGTATTGTGACACTTGTACGAATCCATTTAAATAAAGTTGAAGTAAAACAAGCAGGTAGCAGGAAATGGGTGACTTGTATTCGATAAAAAATAGAAAGACAGTGAGTCAAGTATTTAGGAACACTTTCACTGTATAGTTATATATATATATATAAATATTGCTAGAGGAACTGACAGGAGTAATAGTATAATGAGAGAAAGATTCAGAGTACGACAAATGCCAACAGGCACCAGTCTGGATGTGAGGTGCTTATTATTGCCTGGTGTAAAAAAGTCTATTTTCACTCCATTTATTACATGCTAAAAATGTTATGTGACATTTATTTTACTTTTGAGCTTATGAGTATCATTTAGCAGATGTTCCACGGAGACGGATAGAGAAATTAAACACGATTCTTATTATGACATTCTTTATTATTTGGGGGGGAAAAAACGTATTGAGGCGTTTCAGAAAGAAGATAAACTGTTGCAGTCAATTAAAAAAAAACACATGAACCGTTATATCAAACATGACAGCTGAATGGTGCCGGGCAGGATGGTGTACGTACCTATCTGACCTTGAAAGTGATGACATTATGTAGGAGTAAAAAAAGCAAGATAATGTCCATCAGTTTAATATTAATCAATTTTAAAGGGTGAAAGGGGGAAGTGAAGACTAAGACAAGGACAGAACTATACAGTAGCTCCCTGCACTTCTCCACTCAGGTGAGCCACTTAAATGACCAGCGTGCACTTTATCCACAGACTTGCCTGTATATGGTTAATGGCTTGGATTTATATAGCAGCTGTTATATTATTTATATAGCCTTTGCGCTTTGCAGTAACAATTTTGCGTTTACCCACTTGTTCACACAACGCCAAGCACTGGGCGCAACTCGGGTCTTCGCTCAAGCACGCTTTCAGCATGTGGTCCATGCGCCAGAGATCGAACTGCTAACCCTCCGGTTGGTGAACAACCCCATCTACCTACAAAGCCACAGCCGCCCTTATATGACCCCTCCACCAGTCAGCTGTATTTCCTACTCTATTCAGCTTGTTATACTGTTATTATGTGCTGGGAAGCTTTTGGACCTGAGATTCATGTGGACATGTACCACCCAGGGACCCGCACCCCATAGCAATGACACTCCTTGATGGCAGCAGCCATCCCCAGCAGGATGCAGGCTGACACAGGCACACACACACAGAAACGCTTCAGAACAACTAAAAAAAAAAAAATGTAGAACAGCCGAAGGTTAATTTCGACTTGGCCTCAAAATTCACTAGATCCCAAATTGATCAAGTATCTGTGGGATGATCCACAGAGGCCCCTACCCTCAACCCATAGGAAACAAAGGCCCCCACTAACAACATTCTGTTGCCAGACACCACAGGACACCCTCAGAAGGCCCATGACCATCCTCTGATGAGTCACAATATTAGGCAGGTGGTCATAATGTTTTGCCTGATTGGTGTAAGTTCTTGATCATGAAGCTTTTTGATTATGAAGCTAGTCCATGATCATGAAGCTTGCCGTATAGCTGTGCGTCACTGCTATGTTGAAGCTCTGGACAATGTGCACCACCCCAAAAAACGTGAGCTGTGAATTCTCCATTGTTCTGTCTCCAACACACCATCTACTGAGACTCTACTCTATGTTCTGTTTTGCAGTGATCGAGGTGTAACTGTTGATCCTCATTTCTTTAACTTCACGTCCATCTTGGGCCTCTCAGTTCCTCTGGCCATTGTGTTAAGTAGAGTTTTAGTGGCGTAATTACGGAACAATGTCGATTACTGACAGACCAGCGCACAGGTATAAATGCTTTCTCTGGCACTGGCCTCCTACGGCGCAGGCTCCTCGTAGACCAATTGCAGGAGTGTAAACAAAGCTTAAGGAACAGAAAGGAACTGGTTGCCATAGTTATTCCAGCTCATTTCAAGTTTGTCAGTGTGTTCACATTTAAATGTTTTCAAACCTAACCAACTAGTTTTAGCCTTTAAGTATAACCTTGTAGTTTAATTGCCTAAATATATCCAAACAGTGACTGATAAAGGTACTATGCCGGACCAACATGGTGGACAAATCCCAGCCTCCTGGGTGAAAGTTCTGCACTTGACTTACAAATGTAGACTCTTTGCAGTACTTGGCTTGTCTGCAAATTTGCAGACAACCATATGTATTGTTTCAGGAGTCGTTAGCAGTTGATTTATTCTGTTGTTTGTGTAGTAAGGCATCTTGAATCTGCAGGTTTCTGCACAACGATTTGCTGTATAAATAAAGCTAGAGCCCAACGTGGTTACCAGACATATGTAATGGCCACAAGAGCTACGTTGGTCTAAGACTTTGTAAATGATGTGATGTAAGGGGTAATTAAATGCTAAACTACCTAATCAATTCATTATTGCAACTAATCTGAAGTTAAAACATTCTTTTTTTTCCATTATAGTCTAATTAGCCAGGAGAATTACCCTATCAGCAGTACAAAGACTGAGGGCTTCGGCGGTCCCAAATCAGCACAGGCCTTTCAGTGTTACAGTTATCACATTCTTCCTCCCACATGCCACAGACATGCAAATCAGGTGAATTAGGGACTCTAAATTGGCGAGTGAAAAACCTTATCTTGGTTAATGAATGATGATGGGGGTTTGAAATTGCCTTGACAAATGAAGCCTCAAGTCACATTTCAAACATCTGAAAATTAGTGTTAACTGATGGTTTGGGGCTGGTAGTTCACTGAGCAACCATTAAAAAAGTATGAAAAAAAAAATGTAGTTAGGACTTATTTTAAATTAATCTTTCAAACAACAACTTGGGTTGTGTCCTCTGCAGCATCGCTGTAAATACTAATATCTAAATGCTGCTATCCTTAATTGACATTACACATAACAAACAAGCAGACTGCTTGTGAACCATGTAAGCTGTCTGCAAACCAGAAAAAAAAACAAAAAAACAAAACACTGTTGCAGTTATTGTTTTATGTCGCTTAGTAGTTCTAGGTAACCTCAAAGCAGCCTGTAGAGTGCTAAGTATCAAGCAAATCCTTCCAGGGAGCGAAGCTGTAAGCTACTGACTGCCTGATGAGATTTTAAGGTGCTGAATTATTAGAGAACTTCACGGCAAATTAAGGAGCGCAAAGCAATGAAGCATGCAGCAGAGTGGCACTGGAGAGAGTCAAACAAGGAGAAAGATGCTGCTGAATCGTTTGCTTTTTGGTAAACACGGGCTTTAATAACTGACCAGATCGCACATGTGAAACCTTATGTCAGTGTGGGTCTGATTTTGATGGATCCTGGGTGTCTTGTCCAGAGCCAGTGTTTCTTCTGCACAAATGCAGCTGAGGATAATCTGAAACATCTACTTTAAGATAATGGTTCTCGCCATTTTGACGGATGATATTATCAGTTTGAAGAAAAGCTTTTGCTGCATTCCACAATAACTAATTATTGAAAAGGAAAATCAGGAAACCACTCACTGTTTTTTTTTTTTTACCATTTATCTGTTCGGCTGGTGTTTGGATGGACTGACTGGAGTCGCGGCCCTATATGTTATAAGCTTCCTTATGAAAAACACAACCCTCTGAAATTCATCATGCAAGCCAGAGCACGTCGGCTAATTGACGCTCAAACAAAGCACAGAGAGAGCTGCAGTCTGCTGCCCTGATTGATGGACGGACATGAAAGTAGCCTGCCTTTTCCTATTGTGTGACTATTCAATCAAACCTAGGCCAGTGTGGCTGGCTGGCATCAATATGCATGGAGATAGCCTGTCACCACTTTCCTCTACTTCTGTGTGAAGCGACACAGTCTGTCTGTTTTTCTTTGTTTGTCAAGGGGCTCTCCATCTGTCCACCGGTGAACATTGCAAGAGAGTGGCCCGCTGCACCTCATTTTTATAAGTCTGTCTGAGAGTTAGGTGGGAAACACTCAAAAAAGTATATGCTGCAAGATTTTATTCAACTGCTGCCTGGTACAGGCTAGAAAATGAAAACAGAGATCTTATTTTACATGTGATTTCCCAAAGTCCTTTTATATTCCACTCTTTGTGTTTCTGTTGACCATTCTGGTATGATGTAACAGCCTGTGAGTAAGATGCCAAGTCATGTTGCATGCTTTCAGTGTGCATTTTTGCTTGACGTGTTATTATACGCTGTGTGAGCTTGATGAAGGACCACCTACCCTACTGCTTAGCCCTCACCCTATTGGCCTTGCATGTTTTGTGTACTGGTTTTCTTTTTTTATAAGGCATTAAACACACAAAATCAAGCACAAATCAACCCAGCGTGAAGAGTATGCTTTGTCTTAAATTACATTATTATACCCAAACAAAACAACAAGAAAATCGTTTATTATCATATTTGAATACATTTTGAATGTTGAATGTTAAGTACAACCAGTGGCATTTCAAACCACATTAAATCAGAAGAAATACTCCACGGGACTCCGGATGCACCTTCCGGTTGGATATTTGAACAGATGTTCTGGGCAAAGAAAACAAGCCCTGTCCTTGTGACTCACTTGTGTATCCCACCTGTCAGCTATCATAAGAAAGGAAGTAGGGCAAAAAATCTTTATAGAGGAGGTATATTCTATAAGAGAAGGGGCTAGTTTGAGCCTAATATAGAAATAATATGTTAGAGATTCCCAAATCATTCTTCTATTCAGAGATTTTCTTTCTTTTATTCCTTACTTTCCACAGTGTGGTTGTGTTCGCTTGCAGACATTTGACTGTGATGATTAACTGAAGATAACATGAGTCATATGTTGAACCAGAAGTGTACCTTTCAACAGAATAATGGTCCAAAGCACACTTAGAAATGCACAAAAGAATGACTCAAAAAGAAAATATTACATCCATTGTTGTTGATTAAAGTGGCAACAGTCAAGTAGAGTTTGCAAAGTTCTTGTTCCTCTCCGTGCCATGAAGAGTTGTGACGTTCGTGAACGAACCGAATCTATTTACCGGCTCTTTAAAATGAATGATGGGAAGAGTTGGCAGAATGTTGACGTGCTGGTGGTACAGTGGTAAGAATAGCTTCCTTTCAAGCACTATATGCCGGTTCGATTATTTAACAACACAAAGGTTTTAGCTGAATTTCCCACTGGATAAATAAAGTATCTGCCAATCTATAATAAATATTTCAGAATAATTCCAACTCAGATATCCCAACAATCGATACACATTGGTGGGACGTCTATGTTTAAATGATTCTGATCCTAATCCTGCCCTGTCACTCTTCCCAGGGATTATTTCCAGGATACAATTAGTTATCCCCGGACTGGCATCTGAAAAATAAATAAATAAATATCAAAATGAGTCAATCTTTTGAACAGCTCTTTGAAAAGAACTGATCCACAAAATCCGGCTCCCTTCAGTGAAACGTAAATCTCTTCTCTTTGACCGCTACTGGGAAGTTTCAGATACCAACTAGCTGCTTCTTCTTTTTCTGTCATGCACTTTCTTAGTGCTGCCATTTGAGGCTTTGTTTCCCCTGGAGTTTTGCACCCAGAATTATACAGTAAAAGTGACGCTTATAGAGAACCAATCTAAATGCAGATGTTGTCATTATTGTGCAGCCATTACATTGTACAATCAACATTTCCGTCATAAAGATAAGTTAACTGTAGACAGGGATCAGAGCATTTAGCACAATGCAGAAGACACAATACGAAAAACATTTACTGAAATAAAAGGAATTCATTTTTTTGAATAAGTCAAATAAGACTCGCTAATATATGAATTGCACTAAATTCTAAGTTCTGTACAAATTTTATCAACCTCATTTAGATTATAGAGCCGTGCATCAGATGTTCTTGGAATTAAAAGATGGAGAAACGCTGCGTGATCCAGCTCTGGAAATCACGCTCTGGAAGACCGCATACCTCAGTGATCGAAGTCCAGTCCAAAGCCTAGATGCAGTCGGCACCTGTTGAACTCAGCACTTTAAAAACGATTTCTTGGAACCCTCTGCTAGCCCTGGTAGAGCCGTCTCCTTTGATGTTTCTTTAAAAATTCAACTGATTTGAGAGTGAGATGATGCCACGAGTGTGTGTGAAAGGTGCTAAAAAGGCGAGTGAGGAGACAGAGGATATTTCCAAGCATTTGATGAAAATTCGAGAAGACGCTGTGAGGCTGATTTTATGAATTCTGATAAAGCAAACTATTTTTGACTTCACCAATAATCTAAAGGTTGTTATCTACCTTTCTTGGTTTAAATCAGCACAGGATGAATGACCTGGACAGTGAATAGAGCATGAGTGATAGACCTTGATGCACATGAAAGAAGGATATGGTGTAAAATGAACTGTACAACTTTCTTTTAATACTGCCATGTCAAAATGCCTGCTCACCCACAATGCTTTGTGATTGTAGTATAACTGCTGCTTTAATACGTAAAATACATACACCAATCAGGCATAAAATTATGACCACCTTAGTAATATTGTGTAGGTCTCCCTTGTGCCTCCGAAACAGTTGTGACTCATCAGAGAATGGACATGGGCCTTCTGAGGGTGTCCTGTGGTGTCTGGTCATTAGTGGGGGGCCTTTGGGTGCTATAGGTTGAGGGGAGGGGCCTCTGTGGATCAGTCTTGTTCCAGTGCATCCCACAGATACTTGATCAGTTTGGGATCTAGTGAATTTCGAGGCTGGGTCAACACCTCGTGCTGTTTTCCATGTTTTTTGAGTTGTTCCTAAACTGGGGGTGGCTGCTGTCATCAAGGAGTGACATTGCTGTGGGGTGGGGGTAACATCCACGTGAATGCCAGGTCCAAAAGTCAATGTCAATGTAATTCACTTCTCCTGTCAGTGGTCATAATGTTATGCTGTGTCCCAGTATTTCTGTTTGGCTCATAATCCAGCATCCTGAAAATGCTGTGAGCACAAATCGTCCTTGGACCAGAGCAACACATTAACCTCTGACCTTGGTGGCTTATCATTGGTGCCATACATCCACCCAAGACACTTTCATTTTCCTTATGGTAAAAGTTTAGTGGAGCTCTTGGTCCAAACTTTATATTTCTATTATGGGAGTGATTTGAGTTCACTGCTGCTGACTTCACAGCATTTAAAGGGAACTGAAAAAACATAAAAGTGCCAGTGAAGTACACAACCAGGACCTTTTCATTGCGATCATTACTTCAGCTCTTTACTTCTGTCTTTTTCTTGCACTAAAATGAAATGTAATGGGAAGAAAAATGCAGTGCAAACGCCACAGCTTTCTATGAAACGATAAAAATTTATATAAATTACAGCTAAAAATGACCATGACCTGACATCTAAACTGATCTGGCCCCAGTATTTAGTAATCCTATGATACATCATAGAGCTGAAGGGCCCCATAAAGTTCAGAATAATAGGTCAATGCCAGTCAGTGTCTAACTTCTTGCGTTTGTACTGTTCTAAACTGTAGAAACAAAATGACACAAAGGTCACGGTTCTCTTAATTCATTAATGCATAATGTAATTAAAACAATGCACTTTATTACTTAGAGTGCCTGGATTCCATGTCATATCAATATTTCAAAGTGAAAGATGAATGTTGGCTGTAAAGATAGACAATACATCCAGTAAATGCAGGCATCCAATAATGAGCTAACGGTTAATGCAGATATGGTGAAGTTTTGTGAAATTTATTGTCGTACACTTCACACTGAATACCAATTACTGGTTAAGCGTTACAATTATGGAGCAACACAATGTCAGCTTGGTTGCTTGTTTGCTTTAATTAACAGTATATCTTACAGTGTGCACAAATATACAAACCTATATGTCATTATTTCTTAATTCATTCTGCAAGTTTCAGTTTTTCCCATGATGTCCAGTAGGATTTAAACCAGGACTCAGAGCAGGATCTTTGAGAATGGTTTGATGAGTTCTCATCCAGTTTTGAGTACTTTTAGATGTTCGAATGATTCATAACTTGTGAGAAAGACAATATGTTTTCTGTGTTTCACTCTAAAACTACACTTATCAGGCATAACATTATGAACACCTTCCTAATATTGAGTAGGTCTCCCTTGTGACTCATCAGAGAATGGACATGGGCCTTCTGAGGGTGTCCTGTGGTGTCTGGCAACAGAATGTTGTTAGTGGGGGGCCTTTACATCCTATGGGTTGAGGGTAGGGGCCTCTGTGGATCATCCCACAGATACTTGATCAGTTTGGGATCTAGTGAATTTAGAGGCCAGGTCAACACTTTGTTCTGTTTTTCCTGTTTTAATTTTTTTAGTTGTTCCTAAACAGTTTTTGTGTGTGCCTGTGTCAGGCTGCATCCTGCAGTTATGGAGTGTCATTGCTATGGGGTGGGGGTTCCTGGTCTGGTCTAGGTGGGTGCTACATGTCTAAGCAACATCCACACGAATGATTGCCAGGTCCAAAAGTTTCCCAGCAAGAACATTGAATTATCACATTCAATGCCTGATTGTGTGTGACTCACAGTGGTCCACAGCAGTATAGGTCTGTTTTTTTTTTGGTTTTTTTTAAATTCTTTCTATTGTTTCATGAACATAGACCTGAAGTGACTTCTCAATGCTGTAGTTCTGGTCCAAAAAAACAATCTGACCTGTAAACTAACATCAAGCCAGCAAGTTTTTTCCGTTTTATTCTCAAAAGTGGGTTCATCCTGCGTCTTCTTCCATGGAAACCAGTTTCAATCAGAAAACAATGCATGGTGCAACCACACACTGTTCTGCTTTGATCTTGGAGGTCAGCTTTTAGCTTTTTTTTTTTTCCTCTCCCACCAAACAAACGATGCTTCTGTTCGATCTAGGATCAATTTTCCTTTTTCGCAGCCACATCCAGGGAGGTCGGCTCTGGACCAGACGTTTCCTCGTAATATTAGCGGCTGTGGTCGTAGGAACATCAGGTTGTTGGGAATGATTGTGCAGCCTTTACCTTGAGCATGCTTGGCAGCTTTCTCCTCTATTATTTTCTCCTCTGACACCTCTCCTCTTTCTTTCTCCTTGTTTTGTTCAGTGTGATGAAAACAAAATATTGGATATCTTTTGCTCAGTGAGTATGTTTCCCAGTCTAGATGAATTATTTAAAGACTAAAGTCTAACTAGCTTAGTATCTGTATAACTGAAGACAATTGTCTGTTTGAAATATCACTGAGATGCAGTCATTCATCACCACCTTTTAGTGGTATTATTAATTTCGTTTGGGCTGTTTTAGAAGCTCTATGAAGAAAAGCCAAATAGCCGGCCCTATGAATGCCTTTTGTTCATACCAAGTGTTGTATTTGGAACATTTCAGGGAGAACAAAGCACTGTTCGGGTGAGGTTTAAGGGTGTTGTTCAGGGCATGGTAGCAATTTCTTAGGGTTATGCTAGATTATGTTTTGGGTTAATTAACATGAAGCGCATGAAGGCTTTGACGAACACAGGCATTGTAATTCACCATTTTTTCCCCACCTTAGACAAAGTGCTTTTGTTGCCAAAACCTAACCACACACAGGACTTGAGCGCGGTTTATACCTCTGCATCAAATAGACCCTACCCAGACCCTAACGCCGTAGCATGACGTGCACCTCCCCAGAAATGTAACTACGTGCCATGGCGACCGCAAGAGATGCGATTGGTCTTGCTTGGTAGTAGCGTGTTTGCACTTTAGTATTTCCAGCTTTTAAATTGATTGTTCTGGATCAATAAAGATGGAATACATTAAGGGAAGGTTAACTGAGGAGATGCGGAGATACAAATATTTGTACGAGTCGCCTTTGGTGAAATATCGGCAAAAGTTTCAGTCGCCATTGTTGAAGGTGAAGCAGGAAGTGGAAAGTGAAGCAGGAAGTATCAATGGCTCGTGCCGGCTTAGACAACATGCGTAGGTTACGCGGTCTACCTCCCGCAGAACTATAAACCATGCTTTAAGGATACAATTCTCTGTTTTGGATTCGTGCACTTGAATCCTGAGTAATAATTTGTTGTTCAGATGGATTCTCAAAAAATAATTCCTAATGCAATAGTATCCCCTATCTTCAGGACTATTTTCATCTCAGGTGTTCCAGACAGGCAGATTGACACAAATGAGTATGTGTTTGTGAGACTGAGGGAAGGAGAGCCAGAGAGAGAGTGGGAGGTGGCGAGTCCCTTGCCTATACAGCAATCTCTGACCATCTTGAGCTTCCCTGACAGTGATCAAGTGTGGCTCACCCAGACAGCCTAGGTGATCGAGGTGTCCACAGTGGCAATTCATCATGCTATCAGGGAGCACAAAGATGACAAGTTGTTTTACTGCTTGAATCAATTTTCTACGATTTTTAACTGCAACGCGCTTCGTGGTCGAGACAGAGCAGAATTCTCCATTATCACCTCTTTCATTCTTTGAAGCGTCGAGGCGGTTCGGCCGTTGCTAATAAACCAATTATAACCAGGGTCTAAACGGTGGAGCAGGTGATGCCTCTTAGTCATGCGCTCGTCAACTGTCACCTGCCTCTCTCAGCTGTCAGCCACCCAGGCCCAGACACGCAAGCACAATCAAATTCACCCAAAGTTTTCTGCACTGGGGCAGAGTATCACTGTGGGCGAGAGAGCGGCGTTAATGCGCACAAAACAGATCTAATCATCAGGCAATCACGGCAACAACATCGGAACGTCAATATGACATCACCAATTACAAATAATCGTCCCTGTGCTAGCTATTGAGGTGAGAAAGTGCTGAAGCCAACTGGAATTGTAACAAGAAATAAAGGATTGGGTAATAAAGGAGGGTGAGCCAGGAGAACGGGTAGGCCAGCTGGTCTTGTGTAAGAGTGGCAGCGCTAAAAGAACGGATACGAGAGCAAGAGTATCAGCGAGATGGATGCAAGGAGTGCTTCTACTGTATGCGTGTCCCGCAGGACTGTTCATGTAGCCTGCCTCGCTTAAAGACACTTTTGTAAAAGACAACAGAATCATTTATTGAACTAACATTAAAATTTCATACTAAATGGCATTCCCATGCTGTTTCCCATTGTTTTTTTAAGTGACTTGATAGGCTTTTATTGTTCCCATGTTGCTTTTATTATCTGGGGGCATCGTGTTCTGTTACATTTAGCGTGCTGGGTTTCCTTTTTCTCCCTACTCCCTTATGCTGCCTCTTCTTTTTTTTTTTTTTTTTTCCACCTGCTCCTGGCCTCCATCTGTTTCCCTAAGCATTTGACTTGCTCTTGTTTTCCCTCTTTCCGTGGCTTGACTAGCTGTATCATCCTCAGGAGATTTCGACATGATATTAAGTTATAGTTACAAGGCAATACTGTGATGTGGTTCCTGGGGGAAATCTCTCAGATCTGGTGCACGCCATTTTTACTAGAGGAGGCAGGTGTCTTGCTGCCTTGCTGAAACCAAACAACGATATATTTAATTTTGAAAATGGATACGTAGAATCACCTTCGAGCCACCAGGGATTTTCATTCTGGGATGAGAGGAACTACCTTTTTTTCCCCCTCTCTCTCTCTCTATCTCTCTCTTTCTCTCGTCGCCCAGGAGGATGTTAATTCATTGACAGAATGAGCTATGATTCCAGCAGAGACAGGTGTAGACATAACCAGGTGCTTCCTTGCGATACTGTCACGGAATTTATGTCTCTCATCTCACAGTGAGGGCCTTGTCTATGCCAGATGCTGCAACCTTGTGAGGAGAAAGCTAAGAGGTTTTAATTAGGAGTGAGAGAGTCGTTAATTACACCTTCGTACACTCCCACATAACTGTCTCGCTCAGAAATTCCTTCTACCCCGTGACCCCTCCCACTTCTCCTTTCTTGTCATACCAATACCGATTTAAGTACCCGAGAATTTACTCCATTGCCTACTGGGAAGAGGAAAGCAAATTTGTTAATTTGATGAATCGCACTCCTAACTCCCTTCATGCCAGCCCTCCAACCCCCTGGTCTCCCAGATCGTTCAGCGCGCTTTCATCTTTGATCTAGGACCCCCATGGGGAGTCATGTTTGAAAAGTCAGACCCCTGACAGCTTTTTCGGATGGCCGGGATTTAAGTGAGACGGGGGTATATGCGGGAGATTACTCTCTTAAACAACTCGGGGAACAATGGCCGGAGAAATTCCTCATGAAAAGCACCTAGGTTCATTACTCTAACTAATTTAATTTTTCCCTTTTGTACAAACGAGATGATGAGGTCATAACTCAGCGCGGGAACCTGAGACAGGGGCTGTTGCTGCAGACAGTGTGATAAAGACATGTAATATGCTTAAGTTCCCCAGATTTATCCTTCACAGCAAGGAGACTTTAATCTTCCTTGATAATATAGCCAGGCTTTATTAATATTATTTCACTGGTATGATGTAGCTTTGGTAGATTATTAATGCCCATTCACAGTTTGTCTGAAAGGCATTGCTGACAACTCGTGCCATGGTACAGAATAGAGAAGGTGACACTAATCCTTAATTCTAAAGAACAGATTTGAGAAGTGCAATGTTGGTGCCACTTCACAACAACAACAAAAAAAATGTCATGTGTCTGAAATGTGAGATTGCATATGGTTATCATCTTCTGGTTCCTGTCTCTTGGCCGTTGCCTGCTGGGATTGACTCCAGCTCATGATCCTGAACTGGCTAAGCAATTTGGAGAACAGATTGTCGGGCTCTGTCTTCAAATAAATGAGATGAATTCCATAACCCTGCAATCTAGCAAATGCAGTTATAATGTTGATATTACATTTCAGCCGTACTGGATTTTTATCATTCGTTTCACTGGCGCCTCGCCTTTTGTTTGAGTTAAATAAAAGGATGGTATGTGGATGCAAAATTCTTAGAAGCCCTATTTGATGTGCAGTTTCATTTCATTATAAACTTAAAAGAAAATGTAATTCACTGTTAGTTCAGTAAAATTTAAGTACAACTGGGTGACATAAACATGTTATGATACACCAGATGCCAGATAAGAAATCCAAAACCTACATGGACATCTCTTAAATATATGTTATGTTCTGTTCATTCTCTTCATCTCTCTTATCAAGGCAGACAGGCCTGAATCCAGTCCTTGGTGTATTTATCTGCAAAGCTGTCAGGTCCTATGCCAGCCTGGTTGACTTCATCCAGAAATCCAGAAAACTAACACCGGAGAGTGAAATGAACAGACGGAGAAGTTGTTTGCCTGAAGTTGATTTATTTTACCTTCCCTGATCACCGTATCTAACGTATCTTTTACATATAGCAGTTTGACTTATATCATTCCTGAATTTCAAATCTCAGCATCTGACACATGCAATTGACACTCTATTACAGGGGTGTCAAACATAAGGCGCGTGGGCCCAAACCGGCCCACCGGAGGGTCCAATCTGGCCCGTGGGATGAATTTGCAAAGTGCCAAAACTTACATTGAAGACATAAAAAAGTCTTACATAAAGGAAACTGCTAGTCCTAATTTGTCTTCTACGGGTTCTCACTGTTTACATAACACAGCAAAAATTTCACTTATTTTTTCAAAGAAATTTGAGGTTGTTCATAAAATGTTTTGTGAAAGAACAGTTCATGAAATGTAAACACTGTTATAATATACTTTGTTGTACTAAAACAAAAGGAAAAATTTGGAGTTCTTGTTATTTATAGGTTATTGTGCTGTTATGTTACTGACCCGGCCCACTTGGGATCAAATTAGGCTTTGTGTGGCCCCTGAAGTAAATGAGTTTGACACCCTTGCTCTATTATATTCAATTTTAAGATATTTATTAAAAGTGAGCTGACGTCAGGATCTGGGATAGTGCTGTAATCTGCTTCAAGCTGTATTTACTGGAGAGATATTTAGTTTATTTTTATTTTTTTATTTTTTTAGTGCTGGGTAGAAATGGTTTCTCTTCTGTGAACCCTCTGACTTGCGGTGTTCCACAAAGCTCCATCTTTGGGCCACCTATTTTTCCATGTATATATGTTGTCGCTAGTGCATATACATAACAACAAAACAAAAAAGAAAAACAAGTATTTAACCCTTTATTAATTTTATTTAGTAACCTATTTTATCTATTTTTCTCCAGATCTTGGAAAGGTCATTGATATGCTTGATTTATAGATACTTGGATTTCAGCAAATGCCAGATACTTTAATTGTCTTTAAAGCATTTAAGAGTTTAGTTGTCATGTATAATTGTGAATTGCTGCCCCACTATGAAGCAGTGATTTGCTGGATGTTCCAATGAAGTAGCAAGCCCATACATACTGTTTCATGGGCTGGTGCAAAAACCTCCTCAGGCTTTCCTAAGGCAGAGGTTATATAGTATGAATCAGCTAAAAGTGGAATTACAACTGAATGGGTGAATAATGACGCTCTGCACTGGAGAAAGTCATGGCTGCTGCAGAGACAATGCAACCCCCCAGCAGCTAGCTTTCCCCAGACCTTAGGGTTCTCGTTGCATTTCTCTCCACTAAGGTTTTAAATTAGCCAGCTTGAATCCGACCCTCGAGGGGCCAGCGCAACAGGTAACACTTGCCCCCTGTTAAGCAAGAGATGAGAATTAAACAAGTGTTGCGTCTATGTAGTCAGCATACTTAAAAACAACCTGCGCAGAACTCATCAGTAAGCAAAAAGGTGCCGGCGAGCCTAACCAATTCCCCTAACTTCTATTCACACTTTAAACATACGCTTATTCTTAAACAATCAGTATTAATCTCTCCTAGGCCTCCTGGATTCTCTCGCAGATTAATGTTTTATAGACCCTTGTTTGTTGCCTCTGTGTCTCCACACTACCACTCCCCAAGAGGCCAGGGAAGTGTCAAAGGTGATTGTGGTAGTGACTAGGTAGATGAGATGTATACTAAGAGATCTAAATGAGAGATGACAGAGTTGCATGTGTGCCGTTGTCCCCTAAAGACAAGCTGGGCCGAAGTAGTGATACCCATAGTTCCTTAGCAGGAAACCAGTCAACATGAGGTAATCCTCATGTTGTGAGGGTCACTGTTAAATTGAGCCTCATGATACATTTCTTTTCCATCACATTTGACTTATCCACTAGCTTCCTGTGGAATCTACCTTTCATAGACTTGTAATGACACATGATGCATTATATAGGCGGTTTATGCTTCTGTGTGCCCAGACCTGTGGGCCAGCCCAGACTATAATGCTGTAGCCTGATGTGCACCTCCCCAGAAATGTAACTATGTACCATGGCAACTCAGACCGCAGGAGCTGTGATTGGTCCGCTTGGTAGTAGCGTATTTCCTCTTTAGTATTTCCCGCTGCTTCTCCATCTCCGCAGTTTTTGAACTGATTGTTCTGGTTCAATAATGATGGAACACATTGAAGAAAGATCGACTGAGGAGGTTCGAAGGTACACGCATTTGTACGACTCATTTTCGGCAACATTTCATTGAAAGGTTCAGTCGCCATTGGTGAATGTGAAGCAGGAAGTGGAAACAGAAATTAACCCGACTCGCAACTGGTTTTACAGAACGAGCCAGACTGATGAATGCACAAGTATAAATGGCTCGCATCGGCCATGCTACGTGCCTACGGTTACACGTCTAGTCCCACAGAGACATAAACCATACTTAACAGTTCTAACGCAGCATATTGCAGTGTTCCATCTCGTGACATCAGCCAGCTAAGACAAGTACGGGAAGTTTAAAATGGAAAAGAAAAAAAGAAACTTTCGGTAACAGTTAATTTAAATAAGTAACATCAAAGACTATAATCCTATGGCAAGCTTGAGACGCAGAGGAAGACCATTCCAAAAGCTACAGGCCCTGAAATGCAATAACGTTACCGACACATAAATAACCTGAAACCCATGCCAGAAGATTCCAGCGGTTCTTTCATTTCATAAGGAAGCGACGTAAGTAAAATGTCACTGGGAACCTGTCCTCAAAGGTTATCAGAAGATGTTAAATTCAACAGCTGTCGGCGAAGGAAATCACGGGTGTGGGTGCATTTTTCATAAGTTGACGGCTGGTTGTTAAGTCATGCTTAAGACATGAACAAACAGCACAACAGTCGAGCAGGTGGGAGGACATGGAGGCATGGACTACTTCTTTGATGGTGCATTGTAGCTCTCAGCTGAGTATAACAAGGACTGCATCATCACATTACCCCGTTTAGTCGAACAGAGGTGGAAATCCAATTTAAAACTCAACTTAAAAGCATAGGCTTTTATACTGTGTGAGAGCTCTGTCAAATAAAGACAAGAACAAAGGTGGGCTGAATGAAAGTAAAGTAGCATTAGTAACAGTTTCTAATGGGTTGATCCTACTGTATTCTGCCTGTCAGCTTTTGATATCTGACAGACCGGATATATTAACAGAGAGACCAGTTTGTAGACCGATATAGAGCGATAGAGTGATACTGAGACACAGTATGTGGCTCAGTATTAGCATTGTACTGTATATGGTATACACACATAAAAAAGCCCTCAAATATCACACATAACTGGTGTAGATGAACAGGATATTCAGTGTGAGGGACATGGATATCCTCCTCATCTGCTGTGTCTGTCAGGTTCTCCAGTGACTGTAAGAGAACCAGCTGTTAGTCAAGGTAAGCAGGTGCGAATTCCATGTGTTCATCATCTCCTCTTGGGTATTTTAAATTGATGTGTATAAATGGATCCTGCCAAGGTCAAAGTGGGCCACAGCCAGGTTCATTTAAACAGTGCCATTACGATAACTGACATTTCCTGTTTTTTCTGCTTCAATTCTCTGACAGCTAATGTCACCACCGTCTTATCTTCTTTTTTTTTGTCTCCTGAAACTGATCAGAAACAACATTTCACTCCACCATCTTGGTCTGACTTCTCTGTTTTGTAACGGATCGATTGGGGTTGGGCCACTTGCACTGACAGGAGAAGTAAATAACATTGACCATCTTGTGACAATTCAATGTTCTGCTGGGAAACTTTTGGACCTGGCATTCATGTGGATGTCACTTAGACACGTAGGAACCATCCAGACCAGACCAGGCACCCCCACCCCATAGCACTCCATGACGGCAGCAGCCATCCCCAGCAGGATACAGTCTGACACAGACACATACATGAAGACGCTTTAAGAACAAATTAAAAAAAAAAAAATTTAAAAATTAAAAAAAACGAAGAAAAGCACAAAGGTGTTGACCTGGCCTCCAAATTCACTAGATTCCAAACTAATCATGTGTCTGTGGGATGATCCACAGAGGCCCCTCCCCTCAACCCATAGGACCCAAAGGAACACCACAGGACACCCTCAGAAGGCCCATGTCCATTCTCTGATGAGTCACAACTGTTTTGGAGGCACCTACACAATATTAGGAAGGTGGTCATAATGTTATGCCTGATTGGTGTAGTTCTACGTGGCATTATTTTGTTTTCACATACACCATTTCTTGGCTTGATTGACAAAAGTAATTGGTACATATTCAGACTGCAAAGTGCAAAGCACTAACAAACCAAACTGATCAGCCCATTTAAGATTAACTTCAAGTAACACGTGCATGGCGAACAGTGTTAAAACTTAAATTATATATCCAGTCTTGACCATGAATACATCTCCACATCTCTGCTTTTATCCACTGGGGGAAGGCAGCCAGTTGCTATGCAATCAACGTCCGTTCTTCCTTTACTGTAAGTGGCGCAGTGTATAACACTTAAATGTAGAATCTGACGTAAGCAGATGCTCAGCAGGTCCTCCAACATGAATGACCATATTGTTTGTTTGTTCCAACCCTTTGAAAACTATTTTTGGTCAGGTTTTATAAAAATAAAAACAGAATAAAGTTGGAACATACTAGGTCCAATGGTAATTAACCACTGACAGAAGAATCATAGGATATTGAGGGGGTGAGATGAAAAGAGCATCACCATGTTGGAACATGTGACAGGGCAAAATACAATATGAATACACTTTCAATTCTACATATAGGACAGTTTGCCATAACCTCTTTTTGGTTAGATTTAGACAGGAAAAATAGGTGGCATGTATAATGTGACAATAACAAAAATGCAGAAAATCAGTCCAGTGTGTTGTTGAACTACCCATCCACCTTGACCTCATCCTATGCAGACAATGACTCCACAACTACATTACAACACTTGACACTTGACAATGAAGCTCAGACAGAGATTGTAACATGCTGCTTGTCTCATTGTGCTGATGTGCAACCACTCGAGTAAAAGGTAATAAAAGCCATCTCAGGTATCTTTTGTTAACACGGATCCATTTTTATATCCCAGAATCGGAAAAGAGGTTTGAGCACTTTTGCATGACTCTGAAAAGCTGCTTTAATTTTGTCTCGCACATCTGACGTAAGCACGGGCCTTTTTACTTGCGTCAAATGGGGGGGGGGGGGGGGTTCATTCGCAGGCAATGGCACATAAATACTTCACACAACTTCTACGGATTACACAAAAACAAACACACATGGTTGAGGTTGCTAAGCAACTATGGCAGATTAATTTAATTCAGCCAGCGGAGCACTAACAATCTGAACAGCCTGTAGAAGCTGATGAAAGTACCGCAGAGCAGCCTGACCACATTCAACCCAGCAACTAACTGCACGGTGTATTTGTTTACCTACACGGAGGTAAACGTTCTCAGACGTGAGAAATGGGTCTGGCTTTTTATTATGTGCATCAAATATGTTCAATACAATCACACTGTAGAGTACTACTCGCCAATCGGAGCGCAGGTGCTTTCATTGTGTGTGAGAGTAATTTCCTCAGTAAAACTGCCAGTCTCCAGCTAATTATTGATTGAGAGCTTTCCAAGATATTGCACCAATAAATGGCATAACGAGGCTTTGATTTTGTTGTGTCTGTGTGTGAGATGGACAAATTTTTCGAGGGATGCCAACAAAATACACAACCACCTAAAACTTAAGCAGTTAAATATACGGCTACGTGATGTTCAGTAATGGTATAGCTACGGTATAGCTCCTCAATCTTTTTGATGAACTGTCCTGTCTGCTGTGCACGAAAATAACTTGCTTACCAAGCCCGGTGGTTTTGAAAATACGTGCTTGCTGAACTTAACACTGCACAATTTTTGTGCAGTCACTTGGAATAAGTTGCTTCGTGTTTAGCGACTGTGTTAATATTCCTCGTACACTCCCAGCCTCAAGTCAACAAGTTGCAGCTCTATTAAATCGAATTAGCAAATAATTAACCCGTCAATGAGATATGAGTAGCGGTGGAAAAAAAGATTTGGGATCCGGACATCAAAGACGACTCAAGTATCATGGATCTAGACGTTTTTTTAACCGGCTCAGTCGAGTCCTACCACATTTGATTGATAGATAATCAATAAACAGCACCATTCAAACATCTTACATCTCACTTAGCAGAGAAACAAAACGTACTACCCGACTTGACAGCCGCTTGCTGACTTACGCACTATAGACATTACATTACATTACATTACTAGCTGTGAACGACAGCACACGAAGAAGCTACTCCATCTTCTTGAACGTGTCACCAGCATTTTATGTGACTAAGATGCTTTGTTAAAAATAAACCTCATGGTCCTAAACCAGGAGCGTCAAACTCATTTTAGTCCAGGGTTCATGTACAGCACAATTTGACCAGGGGGCTGGACCAGTAACATAATAGCATAATAACCTATAATAACGACAATTTTTTCACTTCGTTTTAGCGCAAAGAAGTCCAAGTAAATGTAATGAACTATCCTTTAACAAAACATTTTACGAACAGCCTGAAATTTCTTGAGAATAATAAGTGAATTTTTGGCGCATTGCTGCAACCTACTGCTAAGTTCTGGGTCTCAGTGTTGTGTTATGTCCGCAACTCTTACTAAAACAGTACGACCCCTAGGGGACAAATTAGAGATAGCGGTTACAGTTACGCAGGCCAGATTGGTCCCTCCGGTGGGCCGATTTTGGCCCCCAGGCCGTATTTTTGACACCCCTGTCCCAGCCAGAAAATTTACAAATTCTGTTATATCTCAAAGAATATGCAATATTCATAACACCTTAGAAGATCTGCCTTTGTTCTCTTTTGTGGGCTGTGTTTTCATGGTGACATGTTCATGCATTGTTTCATAAAGAGAGTGTGTTGAGAAGCATTGTAGGTTCTAAGTTGACAGCTCTGTTTAAAGGGCAGCGCTGCGAACACTACAAATTAGCGAGTTCTTCTCCCTCAAACACTGAACCTACAGTAATTGTCTGCAGCTCATTCAGCGGGGTATAAACTGCTTTTCTTTTCATTATCTTTTTTTCTTGTTTTTATGCTAGCAGTTATTTTAGCCCAAATCAACTCAAAGGCGTAGACAAGAAAGCCATCCCACGTACTGTATACTTCAATGCATTCAAATCTTCTGCTTATTTCTTTTCATTTTTGAAAAGGAATTTTATTTATTTTTTGGGATAGTAATGTAAGGAGAGGGATGTCCTGTATCCAGACTGAGTGGCTCCTTGATCCTTTCAGTTGCTGTAGTAATAAATGATATAACGAGTTTCGTTTTACTTCTTGTTCCTACATCATGACTCTGTGCATTTTTGGTTAAGGTAATCATTGTAAATCCAAATCCAAATTGGTGACTAACGACGGCTCCATTCAAGTCCTAGAAGTCACAGAATGAATAAATCAGCATATTCAGGCTCCATTATTGACAAGTCTATCTGTAATTCTTTCTCTTTGCCCCAAGTCCTCTTCATGCACCACCCTTCTCGTGTTTCAAACTCAGATTCTTTTTTCCAGCATCCCCTGGCTCGCCATTGTCTCCTTTGTCTCTCTCTCCTTTTTTGTCTCCTTAGCTTCTCCTGTATCTGTTGCTGCACCACCTGCCCGGTATCAGCTCTCAGCAGGACGCAGGCTTCACATTGATCAGAGGGATACCATGCACAGCTATGCACTTGCTCCAATTATTTCTTTGGTGTCTTTATTCAGGGTAAAGAGATGAATATATGATTGTACTTGTGTGTAAAGGCCCGTTAATGACAGCTACTGATTTCTTAGTGGATGTGAAAAAAACCATAAACAGTGCAGTACACTAAATTCTCACGTGCCACTATGAGAAACATCCTAATTGTGTTATTGTTAATGGATCTTTTTAAACAGTCAGAATGCCATGGACACTATTATTTCTTGTATTGTTAACTGTACTCGCTTGCTCATTTATGAGATTGGATTATTGTAAAGAGAGCGAGAGAGCGGCAGCTGGTTCGGAGGCAGCAATACATCTGATTGCGCGTAATATAAAATAGAACACATAATAGTTTCACACATTCTGGGTACATCAACTCTGAGACAACTACCAATCCCACCCCCGCCCCCTCCCAAAATCCCTTTGACTACATTGCTTTATCTTCGCAGCGCCGAACTCGACACAGTTGTTCAACTGTAACTGAAGTCAATTTGCTTGAAAAATATGAGGCGGTGGCTGCCGGAGAGCAGCGGCAGTTGTCAGTGTGCTTGTTTGCATTGGTGCGAGAACATGTAAACACATTTCTCTTGACTGAACGTGCAGCATTACGGCGCCGCTTGAGGTTTTCCTGCAGTAATGTCGCTTAAAACCGGAGCCAGTGGTGGGGGGAGTACCTTAAAATGCAATACCGCTGATAGTCAATAGGTGAGAGTTTCAAAAAACACCTGTGGCTAATGCGAGGAGAAGAATGTTCCGTGTCCAAATAACCGACTGAATGATATCAATCGAAAGTATTTTCAGTTCATCCGGCATGTCACTGGCTTGTGATTCGTCCTTTACACCAACTTGTTGCGGAGAGATGGGGTCTAGTATATAGCAATTCTCTTGGCTTTTCAGCTAACTGATCAGGCATAACATTATGACCACCTTCCTCATGTTGTGTAGGTCTCCCTTGTACCTCATCAGATAACTGACATTGGCCTTCTGAAGGTGTCCTGTGGTGTCTGGCAAGAGAATGCTATGGGTTGAGGGGAGGGGCCTCTTTGGATCAGGCTTGTTCCAGTGCATCCCACAGATACTTGATCAGTTTGGGATCTAATTAGTTTGGAGGCCAGGTCAACACCTTGAGCATGTTTTTTGTTCCTATGGCTGCATCCTGCTAGGGATGGCTACTGCCATCAAGGAGTGTCATTGCTATGGTGTGGGGTGCCTGGTTTGGTCTAGGTGGGTGCTACATGTCTAAGTAACAGCCACATGAATGCCAGGTCCAAGAACATTGTATTGTCACAAGATGATCAATGTTATTGTAGTTTTACCATTTCTTATGAACATGGACAAACATTGAAGGCTCTTTTAATCCACACAAGAAAAGCAAATTGGCAAATATTCCTGTCCATCCAAGCTCTAACATCCTAGTGAAAGGTGCAAAACACCAGTTTGTAAAGTGTAGTTGATGTTACATTTATCCATTGAAAGACAACTTCTTTTGTGTTTTGTTAGAATCTCTATTATCCCCATTAAGTCAAAGGCAGCATAAACTATGTGAAGCATACTGTAGAGAATTTGAGGTCAGAATTAATGCTCTTCACCTTCTACTGGAGATTTCCCAGTGGAAACTGACAACACAAGCATATACATAGCACTATAAGGTCTACCACGACTCAAAGATAAAAAGCACAACATCTATAAAATGAAGTATATTTCAACCACAATGTCATCCTAAATCTTTCCTCGTGCTCCTAGATGACAATAAAATGAACCTCAATGTAAGTGATTTATATCCTTAGCGGTGTTGTGCAGACTAAAGCGAACGGGTACCAGGATGTAGGGAAATTCACAGCGAGACTGCCAATCAGAGAACGAGTCACACACCTGAGAATAGCGTCTTACGGCACAGATGGGAAATCGTGCATCGAGCAATGCAGGTCAATATATATCTGAACATAACATCGAGCAGAGCTTTTACAGCCTTGGCCTTGTTTGTTTTATCTACTGCTTGGAACAGCGAGTTCAAACAGGGGAGACTCAAATAAGAGAAAGGCTTATAAAATAATTACATGATTTATTTGACATTGTGTGCACAATAGGAAAACAAAGATGAAGAATTATGAGGGTAAAGTATTTTTTTTTAAAGGGGTTCGTCTCCTTGCACACACTCTTCTGTTATTGCCATAAATCTAAAACTCATCCGCTGTGAAATGCTGGCATGTCTTAGCTCACTCCCAGCGTTTGGCCTTGCTTCCCCCTCCCGAGAAGTGGTTTAGAGACCACTGCGTGTCCTCGGAGGACATTACTAAACTGTTTTCTTTTGACAAGACTGATTAGAGACTTGCACGTTTTATATGAAGAAAATTCAGTTGATGTTCTGACGGTGGATTTGGATACAACTGATCCAGTTTCTGCAAAGTGCTTTAGAGCGTCATGCACTCCCCTCACCTTAGAAACCTTCAGTCTAGCCATGACTGGAGTCTGAGACGGCCCCGCTTTGATAGCGGAACAATCTGGCTTCTGACACTTCAATTTAGTTTTGAGGCCATGTTTCCCCACTTTTATGATGTTACCCAGTAAGGAAAGTTCAGCTGGAAACACACAGTACAGCCATATTTACAAAAGGTGAACAATGTCTGCAAATTGATTTGCTCGAACAAGCCTCCGGTGAGTACATCATCTAGATGAAAAAGACAACTCAAGGTGCAAAGGTTCAACTCGACAAATGTTTTTGTTTTTTATATATTTTTTTACATGTCATAACATCCTTCTCATTTCTGTTTTACATAAAGACAGGGTGAGGTGACAGAGAAAAATCATTGGCCCTATTTAGATTAGACTGACATGGAAAATACTACTGTGTGTTTTGCCAGTGAGAACATACTGGTTTATAACTGGCCAGTTTATTAGGTCCACTTGTAAAAACAAATGCATTCTAAGATACACCGATCAGCCACAACATTAAAGCCACTGACAGGAGAAGTGAATAACATTAACCATCTTGTGACAATTCAATGTCCTGCTGGGAAACGTTTGGACCTGGCATTGGTGTGGATGTTACTTAGACTTGTACCACCCACCTAGACCAGACCAGGCACCCCCACCCCATAGCAATGACACTCATCGATGGCAGCAGCTATCCCCAGCAGGATGCAGCCTGACACAGGCACACACACAAAAACGCTTTAGGAACAACTCAAAAGAACATGAAAAACAACACAAGGTGTTGACCTGGCCTCCAAATTCACTAGATCCCAAACTGATCAAGTATCTGTGGGATGATCCACAGAGGCCCCTCAACCCATAGGACCCAAAGCCTACTTTACTTTATTTACTTTAAGGTGGGAACGTCACATAAGTAACATTCAACTATTTCTCCGAGTTCTACATGAGCTTCTAGGAAAAGGCTAAAGTTATTCGGATGGAAGTAGGTTTCAAGGAGACTGACTCCATCCTACACACACCAGAGTGTACAGAAACAAGGCACCCTCACCCTCACCCTCAAAATCCCTGCTACCATGAGGATGCTCCTTGATTCTGGGACAGCCCGGTGGCTCTTAAAGTCTTGAAACATTTACAAACCAAGCAACAGGCTGTGGTACTTTAAAACTGAGGCACAAGGGAGACCTACACAATATTAGGAAGGTGGTCATAATGTTACGTCTGATCGGTGTAACAGTCCTTTACTAAATCTTAGTTATTTTAAACAACTGCTGAATACTATAACCTTTAATGAAGCTGAGAGAGCTGTTGATTTCTGCGGTTTGTAGCACTATGCAATGCTGAACTGATGAAGATGGGTCTTTTAGTTTTTTTATATATATAGCTTATTCCTTTTTTTGATGTCATTCCTTCATGGCACATCACTGCCGTTTGTCAAGCTACATTATTTTTTTTTACATTCACTTCTGACAGGCTGGTTTTATTGTGGTATATGGGGCTCTCTCTCTCTCTCGTAGAGATCTGTTTTATGTGACTCTGGACATTCTGTCATAGTCCATGATAGCCCGCGTGCCAAACCCAGTCAACGGCTGTCAGACTCGCTGAACAGATGCGGGAACCCCACACTGACTGGCTGGCTGCCACTGACCTAAATACTAATCAGCGCCTGTGTCTGTCCGAGTCATAACACAGACATTTCTACTGATATTGCCGCTACCTGTCCACCAGTTCATCCTGCTCAAGGTGAAACATTACAGGTGTAAAATATTTAACTAAAATAAGATGGCAGCATTAAACGATCCTCAACTTATTACTTAGCCACTTTTTCTCAAATGTTTTGTCTAAACCTGAAAATTAGGTATCATGTATTTAAATATGAGCTTATGTGCATACATTTCCGAAAAGTAAACACACTGTAAAACATTACAGCCCCATTAAGTTATGTGAACGTATTTCTTCGCCTTAACTCCAATCGCCATGACCAGTTATTGATCTTGAGCTCAGTGTAATAAGTTTTCTAAACTTACAGTAATTTATTGTGAGTTTTGTCCGTGTGGTCAATGTTCATTTTAACTCATGTCTTTAAGTTTTGAGTTGAAAAAAGTGATCATATGGTGATATGATTTGAATACTGGGAAATAGAGGCTGCCGTGATTTTCTCATTTTTTAATTAGACAGAACTATTACTATAAAACGGCGATACCTTTGAAACAAGGCTCTACAAACAGGATTAAAATACTGGCACCATAAGCGTAATAGATGGGTGGATTATAGGAGCCATTTTCCCACCAGGAATGAATCTCAAAGTGGCTGTTTTTGGTTGATCAAATATTAACTTCATCCTAAAATAAATGTTCAATTTCTGGCAAGGTGTTAGTTGAACATGTCTGAAGTTCACTTAAACTTTAAAACTTGCCATTAGTCGTCAAGATGAGAAGTAGATACAAAAACATTAGTGCTCTCGACTGAAAATGGCAGATGATATGAACTGAGTTAAATTTATATTAACTTGGATATTAACTTGAGGAGAAACTGAGGAATTGTGAGTTCATCTGACAAGTTAGGATGAGTTTTCTTCAATGGATAATGTAACCTAATAAGTTGTTTTAACTATCAAGCATCAAGTTGAAACAATAAATGATCATTAGCTATAACTTAGCTTTTTGGGTTGAAACAGAGGTTTTCTTCAGGTTGAGTTTACTCACATTTTAAACAGACTTGAAATGCTTTACAGTGTATGAACATTAGGATAAAGAAAGATTCTTGTTTCATATTTGTTAACATATGAGTGTAGAAGCTGTCGGAAAAAAAAAGGGACTGTTTAGACTGCTCCATAAATCAGATTCTCTTGATAAAAACAAAAAACCTATTTCATCATGTTTTAGGAATGAAATTTTATATAACTCTGCAAATGATACACTGCGAAAGTAAGTGCACCGCTAGAATTACAAGTTAATTTCAAGGCCAAATTAGAGTCCATCTGTTCACAAAATGATTCCAATCAATGTAATAAGACTCATTTGTTGTTCAGTGCCGTTTTCAGCAAACACATGTTTGCTGAAGTGCATGATGGCATGAACAAATGAGCTTTTTGAGGACTTCAGAAAAAGAGTTGTTGTTGAGCTTCAGGCTGGAAAATGTCACAAAACCATCTGTAAAGAATTTGGAGTCAAGAAATCCACAGTTGGACAGATTGTGACCAAGTGAATTTAAGTCCAATGTTACCCTTCACAGGAGTGGTCAACCAACAAAGATCACTCCAAAAGAAAGACGTGGGCAAGCCAGAGGACTATCGAGAAAATGTTATGTGGATGGATGAGACCAAAGTAGAATTATTTGGTTTAAATGATATGAAACAACGCTGTATTCCACCATTAGAACCCCATCCCATCCGTGAAACATGGGGTGGTAATGTCCTTGTTTGGGCCTGTTTTGCTGCATCTGGGCTAGTACGGCTTGCCATCATTGATGGACCAATGAATTCTGAACTGTATCAGCGACTTCTAAAACAAAATGTCAGGACGTCTGTCTGTGAGCTGAATCTTAACAGTAACTGGGTCATGCAGGAAGACAATCACCCCAAGCAAGAAAAACGTAAATTGATGGTTTTGAACGGCCAAATCAAAGTCCTGACTTTATCCAACAGAAATGTTGTTGGAAGGACCTGAAGCAAGGAGTTCATGTGAGAAAAATCCACCAGCATCTCAGAACCGAAGCGGTTCTGTATGGGTTAAAATTCCTCCAAGCTGCTATAGATGACTGTTTAGCAGTTACCATAAATGTATAGCTGCTTTTCTTGCTGCACAGCAGTTAACAGAAACATTTAGCTGGCGTTATAGCTGCACAAGGGGGTCACCCCGGATACCGAAAACAAGAGTTCACTTTTGCATCTCACAGATATGTACAAATGAATAAGCAAACACACTTGTTTGACTGGGTTCTCTTTGTCTACTTATGTGAAAATCATATTTTAAGTGGCACCATACAACGTCCTCAACAGATTGCATTGCATGAAGGCTATTTTTTGTATTACATGTTTCCTGACATGTGTTAATGTTTAAGTATGCAAATTAGGTATAATGAGACAAATGATGTAATGGGGTTTCATTACTTTCATCATCATTAGGTGCTCCTTTAACTGCATGGGAAATAAAATAAATGGTTCATTAGAAGAAAAACATACAATCGACAAAAAACAAAAAAAAACAAAAACGTGGGAACAGACCAGCCAGAGTAGCAGAAGCATGTTGAGAATGGATGCGTACCAGTCAGCAGTGTATAGATTTCTCAGCTGTATCAGCAGTCCAATCCTGTTAGCCGCTCCGACTCAAACATTAATTCTGTGATCATTGTGAGTGATTCTCCTACGTCACCTTAACGAAACAGATTTCCTCCTGCAAAGATAAAACTATCTGTTCCAATCTGAACCAAACGCAATTAATTAATGAACCCACTGGAGTCACCTTCGCTGCTCTTCCTCCTCATTTCACCTTCCGCTTCTCTTTAATTGACTGGATGCTTGTCACACATCCAAGTATATTTCTGAAAGATGTGCGTTTTGCCAGACTACTTCAGCACCACTGAGTAGTTTACAGTGTGAGGAAGATAGAAAGAAAGAAAACGATTACGATTAACTAATACATTAAAAGAAAAGGTAATTAGTCCAACGAGTTCAGAGCAGAATGAAGCATTAAATGAGTGCTCTATTGTGTGTGTAGTCAAATCCAGTATATGCTAAAACTGGCTTCAATATGGACATGTGCACATGCTTCATTCTGTGCTGACACAATAGATCCCTATTATTCTGCCGTATACTGAGCACAGACATATGTTTTCTCTTTGCAGTACCTGCTGAAAGAGAGAACTCAATTTACTCAATTCACTCAGGTAATTTTCTCCCCATATTTATTTGCCATCCACTTTATGATTTGTTGTACCAATTAAATTGACTTTTCTTCTGGTCTAAAAGGTAACAGTATTTGCTCAGCTGTGCTTTGGAATTAACATCCAGGCTCATGCAACAGATTGTGTGCCAGGATCTTTCTAGCGGGCCGTGCCTGCAGTGGTGTATTTGAAAGCACAGGCAGGGACCGGCATCATCTGCTGGGAAAAGCCAGATCAAATAACAGGTTCAGATTTGCCAAAGTCATTAATTTCACATGCTGGCAGTGGAAGTCCTTGTGGCTACTGAATGAGAAATGTTTTCAATCAAAGATTTAAATTCTTATTCAGTCATCACAACTGCCACTGGGGAGCCAGACTTCAGTATTCACAAGCACAACAGTGAGCTGTGGATGATGGTGTCTGACAGACAATGAATAGAAAGGAAATGCCATTTACCAATACACATTTTTTAAGGCTTTGTAGTTGTTGTTATTGTGGTTGGCAGAATTTGTTTCTTATGTATCATTCTTTTCTCTTAAATTGAATAAACTCCTACTGCATTTGTCTCTGGATTGTGATGGAACAAGGAGGAAGTGGGTTTTCAGCAGTGCGCGCTGCTTTTCACTTCGCCCCGACCACCGCTCAGTCCTGGCGCTCTGCAAATGTGACGTCTGTCGTGAGAGATATGCACGCGCATCAGTCATTCAAATATTCAAACGAGCACTTCAAGCCGACTGTTAGGACTTTGGGGAAAATGGAAGGGATTGACGAGGGAACATCTATGTGGAGGATGACGTTTTAAGAGCTCTGCAGACAGGAGTTATGTGCATGCTTTCAGAAAGTACTTATGTTCTTCTGGACCAGTGCTGACATCTTTATGGAGTCGAGTTAGTGCCTAAACGTTCAAAAGTAAAGAAAAGAACAATAAGGGGCGCCTGTAACACTATTAGTTACAGTGCGAGCCTCGTTTAACCTCCACAGTCTCTCATATGTTTCATTATTTATTAGACATGGCATGTACTGTCTAATAAAAGACAATAGCCTGAGCCCACTCAGTGAAAGCCCTAGAGTCTTGTGTCCCACTAAGAAAATGGTACATGGAATTTGAGTTTGGACATTCATTCTTGACATTGGGAATGGTAGATTAGATTAGATTAGATTCAACTTTATTGTTGTTACACATGTACAGGTGCAGAGCAATGAAATGCAGTTTAGCATCTAACCAGAAGTGCAATAGGCAGTAAGTGCACGTGACATAAATAGTGTGGTGTATATGTGACAAAAGTAAATTTACAAATAAATAAATAAATTCTGGTGCATTCTCCGTCCATCTGCTTAATTGTAAATTTTGTTGAATTGTTTATTATTTAGAGATTGAATCTTAATATATATTTTTTGCAAATATTGCAAATCTTGTACATTTTTTGCTAATACTATTTTTTATTTATTTTATTTTTCTATTTTCGTTTATTTTTTTATTCATTTATATTTTGTTTTATTTTATTTTTCTATTTTATTTTATTTGTCTAATTTATTTATTTTTATATTTAAATATCTTTTTTTTTTTTACTAGTGGTTTTTTAATGTGCAGCTGAGCTATTGTGACCAAGCAATTTCCCTTGTGCAACAATAAAGTCTAATAATAGAATTTAAATCCGTAGTAAAGACACCAAACTAACACCAAATAAAATCTTTTATAGTGACGTGAAACTGATGTTAGCCCTGCGATAGACTGGCGACCTGTCCAGGGTGTACCCCGCCTCTCGCCCGATGACAGCTGGGATAGGCTCCAGCAGACCCCGCGACCCTTAACAGGAATAAGCGGTTACAGAAGATGAATGAATGAATGAATGAAACTGGTGTTGACCTTTGGTCTGGCTGGACCCGTGAAGCCTGGCAGTGGAGGCCAAAAGGTTGGAGATCTTTTAACTGACGGTTCAATCCTCTGACCAGCAGGATAAAACCTGCTACAGAAAGGAAAGAAAAAGGAACTCTTACCCCTCCCTCAACACACAGCATGGGGCCTTTGAGTGAGGCCCTTAACTCTAAATGGTCCTGTGAATCTTCTCAGGTCAATAGGGGACACTAGCTGGACGCTGTAGCTTCCCGCCGTGAATGTTTTTTAACTATATGAATGCGATGAAGGCGGCCAAAGAAATGAAAGGCTCCCTGTCAATGAAACTACCCTGAATAAATAAAGGAAAGATTAGCACAGTAAACTGAGGAATAAAAACTGTGCAGAGACCATGTGGGCAGAGATGCGGTGAGTGCTTGCGAAGTTTGATAGCAGTGATTAGAGCGAACTCGGGTTGGAACAGCGTGCCGAGCATTTGCAGAGTTTATGGGGGTCGAGCCGGCACTAGTGTGGCTATGCCGGCGTTCATGCAGCGACAGGAGCCCGGTCTGAAGGTGGTAATTCACACCGGTGGTGTGTGGATTACCAGCAATTACTTTCCAGTGAGTCACCGCTCTGGATGCGGTCGTTTTGATTGCTCGGTTTTGCTCAGCTTTGTTATTATATTCAGGCATCTGATGTCGAGCAGCGGTTGTGCAGTACGTCTCAAACAGCACGCAGGCTGCGAGCTCCTGCTTTACGATTTGTTTGTTTGTTTTTAGGTAGTGCATTTGTTTCACAAGATAGATTGTCCCTTTAAACTGATGATGTGTTTTGAGCATTTTATACCTCAACAGCTCGTCTTTCGTTTGTCACACTGCAATCTGAAAGCAGAACATCAACATAATCCCGGATACTATGATTATTTTCCGGCCAAACGGCGTGTAAAGTAAATCAAACGTCTACCATTTCTGGTGGAGAGGGTGGGCGAGTGACGCAATCACGAGTCAGACAAATCACACGCATGAACTCCAGCTCTAGCGGCAAGCAACGTCAAAAGAGGGGCCGTGGCGCGCATCAAGGAAAGTTGCGACTCCTCTCTCCCCAACTTCTTTAGGCTAATTTATGTTTCATTCCATTCAAAGAATCGTAGGATTAATTAGCGGCAGAAATGTTGATAGCTCTCCATGCTTTCTTCTCTGTCAAAGAACACCATCTGCACTGCCTTCCTGATTAATGAGCAGGTGGAGTGGGAAGCGTTTTCATCATGGTGTGCATTGAGGCAGACAAAAAGTGAATTTGCTATCCCCAGACTGCCGCAACAATATTGTGGTTTCTAAACCTTTAATACAAATTCACTTTAACTTACAAAACATGCCTTGTGCATTTTAAGAAACTATTTTTTTGTTTTGTTTTTCAAACATTTCTGAATGAAAGCAAGTTCATGCTGTGTGTTAAATTGCTCTTATCACAGCAGCAGGGAGAAGAGTCAAGGCTCTTCATCCCAGGTTTGAGTTACAAATACAACTATATATATAGATTTGTTGAGATAATGAAAATGGCATACTTTAGTTGCCATCAGGATTGACCGTGTGCAGACAGCCTTAAAGGCGTTGCTGGATAAAGATCGGCGCCTGAGGATGCACATGAATGCAAGCAGCATGCACTGAATGCAATCAACCTCCCTTGGTGTATAGAGAACAGGACTTATGAGACATCCCCCGCAACATGGAATACAGATAACGCGCAGGGCAAACTATGGCATCTTAAGTAGGATTAATAAGGAAGCGGTGCAGGAGGGCCGTATCATTGACAATCTTCAGGAACAGCAGTGTCTGGAAGGAATAAATTGCAAAAACAGCAAGAGCATTTACTATGCAGCTAATAGTTGGGCTGAATCAGTGTTTCGCTTAAACCATCTGACAACATCGCGCGTCAGCTTCTGTCTGCAGTTTTGCAAGAATTCATCCAACAAAGACAGAATTTTGAAGGTCAAATGAATAACTATGTAAATCATGAATACCCTCATTAACGTTAACAGAGCCCCTACGACGGCATGCACAGCTGGAAATGGAACACATGATCTTCAAATGAACTGAACAGAGTTGCACTCCATTATTATTATTATTACATACAAATAAAGCCTTCCTAATTGATACTGCACAGGTGTTTGTTAGTCAGAAAGGCTTCACGCAATAAGTTAGGGGCTTGGTTTTTTAATTACCTCGGGGATTTGCTCATTTACATTCCGCATTTAAAAGTCTCTTGTTGGTACTGGCGCACGAGGAACCGCGCGTCTGTGTGTACTGGCATATGCGGCAAAGCGGCTTGATGAGGGTGAAGGTAAAGAATCGATAGCGTTTTAATGGGAAACGGGATGTCCTCAGGTAAAATTCAGGCCAAAATATTGCATGAAATTCGATCTGTGGGATCACTTCGTGTGTGTGTGTGTGTGTGTGTGTGTTGGATGGAGGAGGGAGGGAAATGTAAGGAAAGGCACTCGATCTTGGCCCCCGTGTACACTTCTATTCTTGAAGGTCAGAAAGCTTGTTATAGTGGACAAACATTAGACGTCCAGTGTTGCTGCCTTCTCATTAATCTCTTCTTCTCCTCATCTGAGGCGAAGCCCGAAAAAAAAAAAGAAAGGGGACCTACATACACCGGCACAAATCAACATTCCACATATCCTCAGATGTGGAACTTCACAAGGTGATAAGTTTAAAACCCACAGCTGCTCATGCTTTATTTAATAAGCAAAAGCTTCAGAAATTAGGCCTGCCTCCTGCCAGTGGCTGAAAACAAGCTGCGTAGCAAGAGCCCTGACCCCACTGGTCAGACATTTTTCATGAAGATCTTCTTTCCCCGAGATTTTTATTGACACAGCTGCATTATTAAATGGTACACAGCAGAAGCAAGGGCAGAGCTGCGGTTCATGTTTGGGCGGACGTATTGCAATTAAAATCTACAGTCACAAGCTAACACCTTGGAAACCCACCCTTTGTCTTGCAAAATACATTCATATGCTAGTAATTTGCCTAATGAAAGAGAATAGAAAAAGTCCACTTTATTGCTGCTTGGGTCACGTTACTGTGAACCATTCAAGAAACTCTAAATTACAAAGCACAGGACACTGGAGACGAGGCAAGGCTACAACAAAAGTCTATTTTGCACTGGCATCAATGCAAGAATTATAGAGCGCACTAATCAGCTGTTCTCTAATTGTTGCAGGGAGGAAATAAATCCTTCCCACTTACCTTTCCACACAAGAAATGTTAAGGCCCAATTTACACCAGCAAACATTTAAGTAATATGCACAGACAGGTTGTTTTACGAGTTCTGCATTCTTTTTTTTCCTCCTCCTCATATTTTATTGTTTTGCATTGCACTGTTTTCACATTAACACAATCTGCACGACGTGGAGAGGATTCCGAGTCGGACAACAATGCGTTTTAATTTGTGTAAACCAACAAGTCCTCTGGGGGGAAAGTTGCTTCAGTTGTGTATTCAGACAGAATATTTAACAAAAAAAAAAAAAAAAAAACTGTTGATCTCAGAGCTTTTATTTTCCTAAAGTGCTGAATTAACATGCAGTTCCTCGCACATATCACTTCATAGTCACATTTTAATTGCTCTCCATTAATCACAAATTCCGAGCAAGCGGCGCATTTGCATAGATTTCGCATGCGAGCGTGACCTGCTGGTATGTTGTGTGGGTGCAAAGGTTTCCACTCGCTGATACAGTTTTAATACGGTATGCAAGCTGCAAACTGCGCCACCAACCACCACGGCTGTAGGCTTGCACTAATTATTTCCCGTTGCAGTATTTCAGCCAGACAGTGGTTCTGATTCAAGTTTGGTTTGTGTTTGCACTTTAAAGAATCACAGCTGGGCCGTAGTTTACGAGTCTAAGTTTTCATTATGAAAGGTAGGTCATAGCTTTTTCGTTCGACACATTTAATGTCTGCATGCTTAAATATAAAATCTGTTGTCCCTCTGTCTGGACTGAGTCTTTTTATAACACTCGCCTGTTATCCACAGGATTTAATGAAAAGTAACAGAGAACTACCCTCAGGATTTTCCCTGAAAAAATATCAGTGATACGTAGCTAAAGATAGAGAATCTGTTTTGTACAGAGGAGCAGACTTTTTTAAAAAAAAAAATGGTGACTGTCTCCCTCTGAAATTCCTGCTGACACAGAGTCGCAGACGTGTGATTAAAGAGGCAGTGGTGTGTGTGTGTGTGCAGATTATAGCTAATGCATAGCGTCCTCTGTGATGACGAGCTAGTCATTAGCAATGCATCTGCTTTTGTGTTGCAAGCTCTTGCTGCACGCGAAGATGAAAAAAAACCCTCTGTGACGCAGCATTTCTAGAGTGATTTTGAAGCTCAGCGTGGCGGCTGTGGTCGGCGCCATCCTTTTATTTTTATTTTAACACGAAGAACAGAAACACTTGTTTAGTCCCTGTCCTGTTAAGACATCTACAAAACAAAGGACGTTATGTACTGTGTTGTGTGGGTGCATTGTGAAACTGGTGAATCTGGAAGGTGTATGTATGCAAAATAAATGCATCAAAAGGATAGAAAAATGATAAAGAAGCAACACTGCTAATTTGTGATGAAAATGGTGATTATGGTATGGATATGAATTATGATATGAAGGATTTGTGTGGCATGCACAAACACAACGCGCACACACAAACAAAGAAACAAAACAGTATAATATAAAGGATGAACATTTATGCTACTGGAAAATGAACTGTGGAAATAAAAAACCCCAGAGTTGGTCGACGCCATCTTGACTGTACTGGTTTGTATCTAAATTACGGCTAAAACAGAAATTATTTCCCTAAATCATGCATACAGTTAATTAAAACTAATTTAAACAGCTTACTGATAAAAAGTCCCCCCACCCTCCCATACTTTGGTGATAAATGGGAAAATTAGGCAATCGTACCAGCCCGTAAAGTTCTCAGAACTACACGTTAAAATTCCAATCTATACAGGAAAGACTAAGGGGACTGACTCACTTTTGGAGAAAGACCCAAGTGGCCTTTTGAGGAACTGGTGCTTCCCTTCCACGCTTCCTATTTTAGCTCCAGATGTTGCTTCTCGGTTATTAGCATTAACATTATGTGGGTCGTTTAGGAGAAGAGTTAGTACTGAGACACACCTCGTGGTGCGACCTGGACATATCTTCAGTGATGTAACCAGGGTCTTACATCAGACACCCTCACCCAAGTGACCGACCAAGCCGGGGGTGATCACCTCCTCAACCAGAGCCATCCTTTTCAGCTGCTTCCATGATGTTCCTTCATGGTTCTTCGCCTGTGCAGTACGCAGATCCCTAGGAGTCCCAGGACCCGATGTAAAGACTGGCCTGTGAAGCCCTTACAGCCCACTTCAGTAGTTAAACTACTCTGGATATGAGTGATTTTGTCGGGTTGTTTGGATTTGAGAATCAGGGCAGACGACCACATTTATTCCTAACGCGTTCCTTAGGTTAAAGTTAGCTGGTGCTATTAGCAATCCAGCTGTAGTTGGATAATGTTAAATAGTGTTAAAGGTTTTAATCTGACAGATAAATAAATGTGTGTTACATTAACATTTCAAGCATCCACACAAGAAATACTCAGTCAAGGAGTGACACTGGGGCAACTCAGCAATGGTAGGTTTAGACTGCCTGACAGGTCCCACCTTTTTAGCCAGAGAAGTAACAACCACTAAGGGGTTAATAACATGTTTAACTGCGAAATAAGAAGATTTAAAAGCAATTTGTGCTGCGCTTCAAATAGAACTGCGCAAATTGACCTTGTTCTTGAGCTCAGTGTTGGCACGGAGCGTACGTACACCAAGGCCGGGCAGAAATATTGTACAGTTCATTTCATCGAATTAGTTATGTATGGTTTCATTGCTACAGCATTAGCTATTGGAAAATTAGTTGATATAAAACAAGGCCAGCCTTAGCCCGCATTAGCATGTTCATTTCTTTTGTTCGATATTTCAAAATGTCTTTAAGAGCATGAAATCTGACTTGAAACTGGGATGAAAGTGTGCCGGTACCCTGTAATAATGATGTTCAAGCTTCATTGTTGCACAGCGATGCAGCTTTTTTTTTCTTTTCTTTTTTTACTCTTGCCAGAATCAGAATTGTTATATTTCACACAGCGGCTTTAGAAATAAATCTTTTCACATTAATGCTCCTATTACATTTGCATTTTTTTACAGTTTTAGTTCTACTCTTAGTTTGTTTTGATAAGTTTTACGCGTCACATAGCCGGCTAAATTAACTGGAAAGAGCAAATCTTGAAATGTGCACCGTTTTGAACAGACGCTATTGTTCAATTGTAACTGAAATGAAACACTGTAATGTTACTATGTGTCCATGTACTAAGATCCATGAACAGGATAATAACTGGTTTTTAAACATTATGGATAATGAACACTATAAATACCATATAATTATTTTGTCACCGCGCAACAGGTTATATATTTTTAGCATTTTCCAAAGAGTTGTTGCTCTTCCCTGTGTGGAGCTGACTGTACAGCGAGGAAGGCGAGCGAAACCCGAGAGAACCTTTGCTAATCTACAGATATTTACAGTCTGTGTCAGTTTTTCAATCTAACAATTATCACACTTCCCAGATGTGCACTCGGGTCTTGTTAGCAGTCTGTCAACTTTGTTTCAGCGTCAGCATTCTGAAGAGTTTTGTCTACAAAGGAAAAGAAAAAAATCAAAACTTTCAATGTCAATTTGCATTCACCTTTTCTTCTTTTTCACAGAAAGAAGAAAACAGAAAACCAACTATGAAAGCTGATCGTGCCTTTAACAGAAAATTCCAATTAAATCATGACTCAGAAAAGCTGAACTTTGCTCTCGGAGTTGTCCGCTGAGATTGGAATATCGCTGTATTCCGTTTCTAAAGGACGTCCGCCGTCGACTGCAGAGACATCTTAGCTGTCTAGTTCCGAAAAGCATCTCACGTTTTCTCTTCGTTTTCATGTCTCTGGGGCAAAGGGAGGCCGCTCTGCCGTCCACGGTGCGCTCCCCTGCAGAAATGCCACTGGGGGATCCTTTTTCCTCAGTGGCAATGCCATCACCGGGTCCCCTGAGTGCCACTGAGCTGCACCTATCCTATGTCATTACATGCCGCAAAGGACGTCTAATGAGAATGTATGAGGCTGATATGTTCAGTTGGGGAGACCAATAAATAAAAAAATAAAAAGCTTTAGAATAGCAATAGTTCACCTTGACAGAAAGAAAGTCGATATGAAGCTACTTCTGAATTACTGAAAGTATAATGTATCTTGGAAATTAGTCTTTGCCACTGAGAAGCAACACATTGGTCTTCGAAGGACACTTTCCAGTATTTAGCTATTGAGGAATCTTGCAGTTATAATGAGACCTTGTGTTTCTCAGCTCATTGCAGTTATCAACTATACATGCCAAGAAATGCTGTGTAATTTATTAGCTTATGTCTGCAGGATTTCGTGTTTGAATTACACGGTTGTAAATTATTTCCTTCTCTTTCTTGGTCATCCAGCCACAGTGTAAAGAAGACCGTGTAAATTTTCTCTTTATTCCTAATTCATCGATATTAAACGTATCAAATTTTTACTTCTTCTTCAATTTGGCATAAATGTCGATCAGTATGTGTGCGGTACTTGAATCTTAATTCCAAAACGTGAATATATATTAGATGGAAACGCCGCATTCCAGTTTATTTCAAACCCGGTTATACACTTAGGCAAAAACTTGTTCACCCCAAAGACAAAGCACCCAGGTGAAAACAGAGCCATGCAGTTTATGCTGTTCAGTGCAGTGAGGGTTGTGCAGACTTGTACATTGGGGAAACAAAACAACCCATCCACAAACGCATGTCCCAACACAGGAGAACCAGCTCATCTGGAAATGATTCAGCGGTCCACCTGCACCTGAAGGACAAAGGACACTCCTTTGAAGGCAACAACATCCAAATCTTAGCCAGAGAAGACAGTCATAACATACTCCTCTTTCAAACTGTCTGAGTCATGTGTGCCTGTGCGGTATTGAACTCCCTCCCCACCTGTAGGGGTTGCTGTTTTCCCATTCCTTTTCGTTTCAGCTTCCTGTGGGCCAGCCTGTGATTGGAGGGGGCTGGTTGAACTGAAGTTTGAAAGGCCTGTGTTGGAGAAGCCAGGAGCTTTCCTTTTTTCTTGCGGACCATCCAGAGCTCGTCTCCTTTTAGTAGGGGTGAGAAAATCATTTTTGTTTCCTTCTTTTCTCCTGTTTTGGTTAGGGAGTTAGGTAAGAACTCCTGTATTTTACTTAATATTTCGTTAGGTAGTTAGCCAAAATAACAAACAAAACCACTGACCAACATAAATTCTACCTATGCTCACCCTGAAGATGACAACGGCAAACAAAGTTTGTTTCTGGACTGCAATTCTGTGGATCTCTGGATTTCTTTGGGAGCAGGGAAAAGGGGAGTGTCAGCATTTGTGTTAAGTACTGGTTTCCCCTAGGCCGGTCATAACAAGTAAAGGAAGCCATCTATGTCATCAGGAAAAACCTTCTCTAAACAGAAGAGGTGGACTGAGATATAATGTGCCATCAATTTACTATACAGTCCTGACTTCTGTCCCCAAAAGTTTCAACCCCATGCACACCTTGAGACTGGAGTATCTGACTGTTAATGAGTCATTAACACCATTCATGGGGAAGAAGGACCGGGACAAAAAGTCTCCCCTCAACGTCAGGTAAGTATCTAGCCGTTAATGAACACTAGTCGTGCCAGAATCTGGTCAGAAACAAGTCAAGTAACTGTCTGATGAGCTACACTCACAGATGTTCCTATTTGAACCTCAACTTCCCACCAGTCTCTTTAAACTGAAGAAGCTGCTTGGATGAGTGGCGAAACGTCTTCTCAAAAAAACTCTACAAGTCTCACCCTCTCTCGGTACCATACCAAAACACGAGAGATTGTAAAGAAACACATTTACAACAAGAACGGAATGGGAAGTATGGCTCAACCATGTGCGAAACACAACACGCAACTACAAACTCACCAACATGGAGGGACTTTGGATGGAAAAGCTAGATTTTTTTATTACAGTTAAAAAAACTAAAAAAGAGTAAATAATCTGACTCCCAATATCCATGTTGGTGAGATTAGACATTTTTATGGGACTGCCTATACAATATCTAAGGAATGCAAGGTTCTGTATTTAGGACATATACAGTAAATGATTCTGTTATTGACAACAACAGATATCTAGCTCTAAGATATTATGGATTGTGAGCAAAAAGGCAATAACAAGAAGATGGTACGAGAAAGGAACACCACACCTTAGAGCAATGGTTAGAAATTATAAGAGAGATTTATGTTGTGGAGAAAATGACCTATCAACTGAGAGGAAAACTTGGATGATTTATATTCAGATTCAGAAAACTTTAAGGGGCAATTTAAGGCACACGTGAACAGCATGACGTGCAAGAACAAGATATTTTAAGAAACAAAAAAAATATATACATAGTATATACAAACAAATTAAGCCATTAATGGAGCAGAAGACGCTTAAGTGATCTATGATCTCCAAGATATCTGCTCTATATACACTGTTCTATTACAATAGAATCCAAACCATGGCTGTTCATGTATACTGTCTTCTCCATTTACTTTAAATTTTCATTTAATTTCAATTATTTTTTATTATTTTTACTTAACAGGAAAAAAATAAATAATTGAGATTTGTACTTATTCAAATATTTGTAATTATCTGTACCAAGTATATAAAAAAAGAAAAATCATTGGCTCCACTAAAACGAAGTGTAAATGAACCATTGTTGGTTTTCATCTAATGTCCCCATCTATCTTAATATTCACATTTTACTTCTCCCCTTTTTATGTTGATGTTAAAAATGAGTGACATGTTATGTTGCTATGATGCTCCGGTTCGATCGTATCTTCACTCGCCTGCACACTATTAGTTACAGTGATAGAATGCCATTTTGTGGCCGCAGTTCCCCTCGAGGATCAATACGTCTTTTCCAATAGTGGAGGAGGTACAATTGAGGCTGAGGGTTGTTATTAAGTAAAAGCAGTCAAGTGGCAACCTCTAATCCAGTCAGTTGCCGTGCTGACAGAAGAAGAAAATACACGCGTCAAAGGGGGAAATACGGGATGTCTTCTTCTGTTTAACTGGATATTATTATCTGATCTCTGGTTTGCACAAGCAGTTCAGAATGTTCCAACCCTAGCCCTACGCCCGTGCTTTAGAGGTTGCCATGGCGAACGGCAAACAATCAGCTAACTAGCAAGCAAAATGTCACGGCACTTCCATTCGGTGTCTGCAAGAAGTGAGGCAGAGTGCGAGCATGTGTGAGAGGGAGACGTTATAGAAGCAGTTGCAATCAAGGTTACTGCTCTTTTGCCATCTTCAAGAGCCTCGCTGGCTATTGTGAGCGATGTCTAGATTCCCATTGTGTCGAATAATATATGTGCAAAAAAAAAAAAAAAAAAAAAAAGGAAGCGATGCAGAGAAAAAGGCCAAAACATTTGCTGGCGTTAGGCGTCACTCCTCTAAACGGATAAATCTGTAGCCTAGATACCGACTTGTCAAGTAAAAGTTGAGGGAATAAATGCTGAGGTGCAGAGAAAAGGCCAAAACACTTACAGTCGTATAACATCGGCTAACTCGGACTGGCCGCAAGCCTGACAGGCCACTAGGACCCTTCGTTAGTAATCATCCATCGCATAAAAATAGACGTGTTTCCGTAATGGACAAATAAATAAATACAAAAATAAGCGTGCAACATTTCCAAAATACATTGACATTGTTAATCAGCGGTTTGTTTGCACTTGATAAATTAAAGGGCTGACAAGAAGCACTGAATTCTCTCCAAAAAGCCGCGCGAGCTGTAATGATGCACCCTGTGATTTCTCGCAGCTCACCAGATGTCACCTTCATCTCAACTAGCCAGACACAGCTGTTTTTCTATTTTCTATCCTCTGAGAATAATTTTAGTATTCAGTATTGGGAACACTTTTTTCTATTTTTTTTTTTTTAATTGCTATTTTTTGTAGGCAGACACTGAGGAAGGTCACTGTTGTTTGACTGATAGCTCAACATTTAACACTGTGTTTGGACAATGCTCATTTCCATCTATGGACTGTGGCTGCAACAGACACAATCAAGGCAGTGGATAGCCTATGTATTAAAGATAATGATATAGAACAACAGAGTATTTATACGGTGTTACATGTGAATAGTGCGATTTTCTAGTAAAATATGTATTTTACTTGATGTTACTGTGGTTTTGCTGCAGTTACACGGCTTCAAATGCAAGAAAACTGCGCTGAAAGTTAGCTGTAACCTGAATGAGCTTCAAGCCCTGGCCTCCTACTTCGGTCTTGCCTGGGGACAAGTATATGACCTCTGGCTGTCTAGTCACTGTGCTGAGGTGAGCCATAAATGACAATGTGACACTGCTGCCACAGCTATGCCCTTGCCCAGAGCAAAGATAGGTGAAGAACAACATCTGCAGTCACATGTCCTTCATCTAAGATGTTGGAGTTTGGCCGACAGCTACAGTGGCCTGGTGACTGTCCAAATCCTGTGACATTTGTGTGTCATCCTGTCGACGAGGACGCACAAATGCACTTTGTCAGTTCACCTGCACCAGCACTTTTCCGCGGACAGCTTTCCTCGGTTTTTACTTTAGCAATTATTAGTATGTTTCATTGTTAGCTGTGACGGCTGCCATTCCTGTTGCTGTATTGAATTCGACTGCTTATGGACAAGGGATTTCCTGGAATTGCTGTCTATTTTTTAATTCCCTGATATCAGTCTTGCACTCTCTACTGTAGTGACTGCTGTGGAGTAGAAAACTACTCATACACTGTGAAGCAAATGGAGTCTGACTGTTTGATTAGCGCAGCATGAGTTTGTTTGGCTGCACTGTCAACCAGTTGCTGTGCATGCTTAACAAAGTAGCTGCTCAAGTTTGCTTCAGCCAGAGTTGGGCCTGCAGTATTATGCGCGGTTTAAACTTCTGTGGCTACATCAGCCCAGAATCTAACGCTGTAGCCTAACGTGTACCTCCCCAGAAATGTAACTATGCGTCACGGCGATGCAGAACGCAAGAGCTGTGATTGGTCCGCTTGCTCGTAGCATCTTTCCGCTTTCTCTAGCTCTGCAGTTTTTGAAAGTGATTGTTTTGGTTCAATAAAGATGGACACACTTCAAGGAAAGGTTAACATCACAATGACTTGTCCTGGGCAAAATTTTGGGCGAAGGTTTCAGTCGCCATTGCTGATAGTGGAGCAGGAAGTAGAAGCAAAAATGAACCCCGACTTGCTAAAAAGACACAGCACCGACTAGCCTAGAGCAAGCCAGACTGACGAGTGCACAAGTATAACCGACGTAGGCTACGTGCGTAGGTTACGCCATCTACCTCCCGCAGAAGTGTAAACCACGCTTTAAACTGCAGATTTTATCTTTAAAGGGACGGTTGGGTTTCTTTGAAGCTCCATTGTGAGTCTATTACCTACAGCAGATAGTGACTGGAACGCCCCCAGTTTGGAGAATCGGACTGGAGTACCATCACGGAAGCCAAGAAATGAAGTACTGTGGAAGGGGTCATCCGGAAAACGTATCTTAGCCACCTAAAACATGGCTCGCCGAAAAGAATCAATATCAGTTTAAGTGTAAATGATATCTACAATATTATCACTGCTTTACCTTGCCATCAGACAGAGGTTATATCACAGTTATATCGATCTATGCTCTCTTCAAAGGCGCCGGACTGCAATGGCCAAAACAGTAATTTCCCTTCAGAGAACATGGACACTTGTGACTCTGTTGTTTTAAAACGTGTGTTCGGCTCAGAACTGAGAGACGATTAATCACCTGTTGCTCTGTCCTCAGGCCGGAAACATGGTTTGAAATAAGCTATCATTTAAGCAGCGGTTAGGTTAAGGAACGCAAAGCAGCTTGGCTCAGGCTTGAAGCGAGAAGATCACGGTCGTGGGTCAGTGAGAACGAAAACTTCAAAAAGTACGAGGTCGGCTCTTTGAGAACTTCAAAAAGGCCAGCCTCTGCTTTTCTTTGTGTCACGTTACTCTCAGACGCTTAGATGTGAGGGAGCCTTGGGCAAACGCTTGGACCCCGCTAAATCACACATATAGCGATGTGTGTGTAGCAAATGCTTCATAGCAAGTAAGTTGGAAGACAATGTTCGTTTATGATATGGTATTTTATTTTATTTATTTTTTTTAAAGTGAACTACCTCAGCTTTTTCTTTGATCAGCACTCTCTTCAAAGCAACCAGACTGCGCTGACAAAAAACAATGAGGTGATTTCACCTCGCAGTGCATGGAGCTGCTCGTATACCGCTGCCTGGATTGGTTAGCTTGTTTGTGTGTGTTGTGTGATTCTGAATTGTTAACACAGTAGCTTGGATCTGAATTAATATTCTTACAGACATTTTTTCCCCCTTCCAGTACAAGGGAGTTCCTAGTCTATCCCGTGTGGTGTTTTTGTCAATCTGTCTGTTGTTGAGAACATAAAACGACCCAACTTCAAATAAGTTAACCATTTAAAGATTAGACCCTTTAATTCCAGTAACTTTCTAATCAGTTAGGGTAAACATGCACATAATGTTTCCTAAAATGCATCAGGTGTTCTAATTGTCACCTTTGTGCTCATGATCATTTCACATCACAAATACTGTGCCACAGCACATACCGCATAACACAGGCTTGCAACTGAAATCACTTGGTTGAACATCAGAGTCATTGTCATTTGTGGATGCAAAAATAAAATAAAAGCATATTCTATTCCATATAGTCAGTGATTATACAGTCATTCTCGGTGCCTCTTTGCCGGATAATTATGCCAAACAATTTCAGTTCACATGTGGGTGTCTTCAAATAGGCAGCCAGCAGTGTTTATCGTCACACACTCAATTTACAATTGCTCTCTGCAGTGGCACTGGAAGGAAAATATAAAAGTCCTCTTTGGAGGACTCCAAAGGTTTTCTCTTTTTTCTTTTTTCCATTCATCAGAAATTCATTTGTTTCACTACTGCACAGCAACTTCTTAGACGAGGCTGCCACTGCAGCGGGGATAAGACTAATATGGAGTTGACAGATAATGCTGTGATTCGTCACGCTGCTCTGAAAATCCAGGGACATTGTGCCGTTACGTGGTCAAGGTTTTGGTGACAAGAAGTGAGAGGAGAAGACCTGCATTCGGTGCTGCAAACAAATCCAAACAAAATAGAAAGACTGGGTAAATTGGCATATGAGTGACGGGAAAACAAGCATTGTTCAACTTCATTTTTGTAAAGTATAACTGACTCCAAGTAGCTTAATTAACTGCTGTTATTTTCAAAACTGTTTCTTACTTTCTCATTATCTTGTATTATTGGAATTCACCAAATTGCTGCAGACTGCAGAAGTATTTCAAACATCCACGCACATTAATAAACCCAAGTAAACTGTATGTATTGACAATAACAATAACAAAAATAGATAGATAGATAGATAGATACTTTATTAATCCCTAGGCATTGGTGTCCAGAGATGGCATTTGCAAGTGCAGAGGTTTGAACATCAAATTTAGGAAGGTTGAAAAGAATATGACAGAAAGAAAAATGATCTGAAAGGTCTACATCCTACCTGTGAAAAGGCCAGCACACAATTGCTGTTTTTAGGAGTGTCCAAAATAGGATTTGGGGTGCATTTAGAAACACATAGCACATATAAAAACACTAGCTGTTAAAACAACTATGCCATCTGTGTATACAGGTGAGATTAGAATAGGAGCGTGACAGTTTCAAAAGATACAAATTGGAGCAGAGATGGTTTTTGTGCACTTTACTATAAGAGTGAATTATATTCTGTGTTCATAGAGTCTCTTCAGTTTTTTTTTTTTATTTTTATTTTTTTGACTATGAATACGTCTTTGTGTCACACCAGAAGCCTCTCATAGTCTTACTGAAGGTGAAGGTGTGCTTGGTAAATCACAAGCATGCGTAACTGGAATTCAGTCAGAATTTCAAGACAATTCATCAGAATAATAAAAATAAAAAAGACATTTCAAACAAACTGCAAATGTATTTATTTTATGAACAGTAACAAGAGTTTAACATGTGAGGAGTTTCGTCCTTAACCGAGAAATCTTAATGTCCTCAACCCCAAACCCCTTTATTTAAACTGTGTGATCCTGCTAATTGCACACATAGGAGTGTCATAAGAAGGAAGATTGAGTTTGAACACAACGTGTGTTTAACCGTTCGGTGATTTGGTGTTAAGATATTAAACTAAGCAGGCTTTTCCTTCTTGCCGTCACTCAGCTTTGCTTTATGTGCCGCATTTCATGCAATCACCCAACCTGAATTCGAGTCAACAGACTGCATTCGTCGCGTACAAATACAACTTGCCTGCATGGCGGTGTTGTCTGAAGGTGGAAGTACAGGCTAAGTTACAGATGCATTTAATAAACTGCAGAAGAGGAAGGATGAAACACACGAAGAAATGAAACAAAACCGAGAAGGAGAAGAAGAAGACGGGAAACAACTGTAATTGCACATTTAAAATATGTCACACAGCAGAAATGTGTAACTCATTCATTCATTTTCTGGAACTGCTTGTCCTGTGAAGGGTCGCGGAGGGCATGGAGCCTATCCCAGCTGTCATTGGGCGAGATGCACCCTGGACAGGTCAGCAGTCTATTGCAGGGCTAACACAGAGGAACAGACAACCAGAAATATGCAATTTCCCATGTTAATTGATGTATTTTCCAATAACGCCTTATCTAACACGATTAAAAATCTGCTGTATACAATATAAATATAATCATTGTCAGGTTAACAGTCAGAGTCAAACTTGCGTAAGGTCATTTTAAACTACAGTAATAGAATTAAGTCCAGTGATGAAAATCCAAGCAGGCCGTTTCCTGCTGCTCCGGCGGTGACTTCGGTCTGATGTGTGAAACCGAAAGGACGCACACAGGCTGTCCATGTCAAAGAAAGATGAGTCTGACATGTGCAGTTCAGCAGACTTGGCCTGACCCGTGGCCGGGCCTGCCCCCTTACTGCTAGCCTCCTCGACACCGAGCCAGATGAAATGCTTTTCAGTCGTAACTCCACAGTCACTGCAGCTCGGTTATGACTCTTAAAGCACCGTTGTCATGGTTGCTTCCACAAGAGTAAGATAACAGCCGATTAATGTAGAAGAAATCATTGGCAAAGGTTTTAATAACGTATACATAAATAACATTAATTTAAAAAGATAACTTAATAGCACACCTCTGAAAAAGCTGGGTTATTCATAGATCTCTTTGGTTGTTTACTATATGTAGGACGGATTCCCTGACCATTTTGAGCATGCCGATGTAATACTCATGTATCTGATCGTCCCTTCTTCCATCTAATCTACTTTCCGTATCTGGGACCACTGTGATCAATGGTTTGTTTATTTGCCTGTGTAATACGCAAATTATACTAGGCAGGAGAAGTCACCTCTAGCATTAACCCGCTTACATTTTAATCAATGACTTAAGTGATTTTTATCAGGACGCCACAGGCAATGGGGTGATGGAGTAACAGACTACCTGTCCTTTTAAATGTCGAAGTGACCTGCCTCCGTTATTTAGTGGTTCTGTCGGAGAAAGCAATTTCTCTCCGACTCACTCAACCAAGCAGCATTTGTCATATTCATAATCAATGGCCTCACTTATTGCAACTAATGCAATCCTGGCAAAATTATAAGTTTGAGATGAAGTCTGCACGGATAGAGTAAGCTGTGTTTGATTAATAACTATTTGTTTTTTTGTTTTTTTTTCCTGCCATTTCCTATGTATTAGCACAGCGTGTTCATTACCAGCTATTGTATTCATAAGTTTGTTGTACCTCTTATTACCGGTTCCATTTGTACCTTCAATATTTTTGCACAATAATAATAAAAAAAGATATGAAAAAAGGTGTTTAGAGTAATATATGTATTTGTTTCTAGCATAGATCAGTTGTTCCTTACTAGACTATAGGATACATTCCTTTCACAGCTGGGTTCTACCAGCACTGATGTGATGACAAGATACCATGGCATTTTAATGAAATCCAGCTGAAGCGATCATAGGCAAGTTGAATTAATCTCAACTATGAGGTAACGAACAATGGCAGCATCTGATACAGCTGATTGCCAATTGACGCAAGCATGTAGTTCCCCAAATGTTTACTGCAAGGTAACATCCTCCACAACTTTGGTTCTTACTCACTTTCCGGTAGTGGGCTTGGAGCACCTAGCTCCTTTCATATGCTAGTAATATGGGGCGTATACAAGAGGGTTAACCAGGAAACCAGAGCCTGGAACGTCCACTAGCGACCGGCTGCAAAGGAAAGGATGATGAGCAAACTGCTTTATATGTGCACGGGGCTTTATTTGAGATGAGGGCTAAGGATTCTGAAATACAGTAGCTGCATATGGTTGTTTAATGCTATGCTGATCAGGCATAACATTATGACCACCTTTCCTAATATTGTGTAGGTCTCCCTTGTGCCTTCAAAACAGTTGTGACTCATCAGAGAATGGACATGGGCCTTCTGAGGGTGTCCTGTGGTTACTAGCAACAGGATGTTATTAGTGGGGGCCTTTGGATCCTATGGGTTGAGGGGAGGGGCCTCTGTGGATCATCCCACAGATACTTGATCAGTTTGGGATCTAGTGAATTTGGAGGCCAGGTCAACACCATGTGCTGTTCTTCATGTTTTTTTGAGTTGTTCCTAAACCGTTTTTGTGTGTGTGCCTGCGTCAGGCTGCATCCTGCTGCCATCAAGGAGTGTGATTACTATGGGGTGGGGGTTCCTGGTCTGGTCTAGGTGGTTTGTACATGTCTAAGTAACATCCACATGAATGCCAGGTCCGCAAGTTTCCCTGCAGAACATTGTATCATCACAAGATGGTCAACGTTTTTTTACTTCTCCTTTCGGTGGTCATAATGTTATGCCTGATAGGTGTATATACACAATCATATGTGTTGTTTTGTGAGTAGTTCACACTATATCTATTCTGTAGTTTATTTATCATGATTTATTGGCAAAAAGAAGCCTTGAGTTTCTTTAGACCAGCCTTTGGACTCAAAGTACAGTACGTGATTGAAGTGTTGTTTGACCTGCCATAACCCAAGGTAAGAATAGATTAAGTTTACACCACTGGCTTGCAGTCAGTTACAGTAAATGGCAAATTTGCTCAAGAAATATCCAGTAAAAATCTGTGCAACCATGAAGGTTTTGCTGGCTTATACTAGAGGAGAAATAAATATTTTGGAGCAGTAATGCCCAGAGCCCACCATGAGAAGACATCAACCAGGCATGGTTTCCAGAGGAGAGGGTAGAAAACTCTGGCGGCCACTACTTTACATCACAGGATTAAGAAGAACCGAAGCGGGTGCCACAATTTCAGCAGCTATTTTCGAGTCTTCTAAAGTTGTTATTCTAAATGTACCAGAAATGTAAGCCTACACTTCTATGTGCTAACATGTAAACCAGCAGGGATTATCTCTGCCAGCACATAAATCATATAGCTGCCACATACGTTCCAGAGAAACAACTAAACAGTATGGTATTGCCTTTTGCGCCTCTCCTGTCATCACGCGCCACAAGCCATATACTGTATAATGAGATCTTGATTCACACTGAGCGAAAAACAGTCGCAAATGGCAGACCTAAAACAGAAAACTGGCAAACTGGTTACCGAAAAGGGAGGAAGGAAAAAGAAAAAGAAAAGTGCCGTGGCCTTTATGGAACAGAAAGTACAGCCTCCAACATGTGGCAGCATGACATTCTCTTGAGGCCCGTTGAGAACAGACACATTTGTGCAGAAGTGTAGGACTGAGTATTGAATTTTCCACAAGCTGTTTTCACCTCCTGTGTACAGTAACTTGGTACTGACTTGGGTGTCCTCACGTGGCTTTGCAGTGTAAGTTCAATGAATTCGCAAGCGGCCAGCGGAGAAACCACACCGAGCTCAGAAGCGACAGAACGAAGAGGTTGCTTCCCTGTGTTCTAGTGTAATGATCTCAAGCAGATTCAGAAGGTGAAATGTCAGTTGTAACTGTAGTGACTGCACTTCATGAAATCTGAGGGGGGAAAAAAAAGCAACAAAATGGTATTTTATATTAAGTAGAATAAATCAAATCATTCGGCGCACATGCTACTTAAAGAAATGACATTTAGGAAAATTAAAGCATAAAGATAGAAATGTAAATTCCTTTGCAATCTGTTATAAAATACGTAATCTCTTTTTGATATTTTGACACGTTGAAGCTCATCTGTCTCAGTTGGAATTCCATGCATTTGTCAAGCCGCATATTATGTGCTCAGCGTGTTAGTATTTGCCATTCATTCCTCCTTTATTTTTGCATTTTAATGCATGTGCAGCATAGAGCACGTGGGACGCTGCACGGAGCCGAGCTGTATTTGAAATCGTTCGGTTCGGACGGTCAAGATGCTTGTTTACATTGTTAAGGATGCACAGAGCTCTTTACACGGGGGACGGACAGGTCAAACTGAGTAGAGGCTATATGCGAGACTGCCCTCATCTATACCGCGCTATTTTTTTTAATTAGACACAAATGTCAGATCCGCTTCGCGATCAATTTTTAATGAAAGCAGTCATACGCACATACCGCCCTACACTAGAGGATTATCCGCGTTTCCTCTTGCACCTGATTTCCAGTATAATTTGGGAGATTTTTACCAATGAAAATCATACAAGTCTGTACATATGACGAGGGTTGTTAACGTTACAAGTCAAACTAGAATACAGACCAAGCACACAACTGAGTCAGTAGTAATAGTTTTATGTTAAAGTGTTTCAAACTTCACCACAAGTCCGCCACGCTTCATCAACATCCAATTATCAGTTATCAATACTGCATTTGGGATGAGCATTGAATTCCAAGAAGAATCTTAGTTGTTCTAAGCACGCTTACCCATCTTTCCTCTTTTTTTTTTTTTTTTAATCTGAGGAAGTCAGACCCATTACAGTTGAGCTCCGGCTAAGCCTCTTGCGCTTGAGGCCTTTGCATTGTATTTAACTGTATGGGCATTAAGATTGAGCTTTAAATGATTGCTTGTCGGACGGGTTGTGTGCGCGCACGTGTTTAAGCGTGGATTCGGAATTATGTATGTGTATTTAAATGTTCCCCCTGTCAGTTATTTGTTCATTTAACTTTTCAACATGGAAGGCTAGGGTGCTGGTGTGTGTGTGTGTTTTTTGTGTGTGTGTAAGAGGAAGCTGATAGAAAGGGCTGAGTGGACTCCCCCAAATGGGTGCGGTGGGGTGGACTATGATAGGGTGCAAATCTAACTATGGGCCAATCCTGCTGCCATAGGACTTAATGTCACTCCTGCATTTGGAGACCGGAGAAAATCCCAGGAATGATTATGAAAAACGAGATTGGTTTTCACTGTGTTTAGCACATTTTCATTCCCCAGGCACAAGCAGAAGATTCTTAGAGAGAGTGGTCTGTCTGTCACTTTAACAGCGTGGTGTTACATTGTCAAGGAAATGGCTTTTGGATATGTGCTTTTCACACCGAGCTTCATAGAGGGACCGGCGGATACAATCTGACAATGATATATGGTTTTAACCTAAAGCACAACGCAGATCTGAAACCAAGCCAAGCTGTCTACCAAGTTTGCATACTTTTATCAGAAGTGGAATTCAGATTGTACTGCAACAAACCTTTGTCTCAACAGGAATTGTGCACATAATACATGCAGATAGCATTAAAATCAATGAAATGTTGCACGATTCAAAACTGGGCCCCCTTTCAATAACTGTATAAATTTGTTGTAGTGTGTTGAAATGACTGCCTAGAAAGTACAACTTTGATATAACAGACAACAATTTGAAAGAACCTGAAAACACCACAGCTTCTCACCTTTGCCATGCGACGTGTCTATAGCAACATGACTTCATTTGGAGGTTTTGAAGAGTTCAGAAAGACAGGGAAGGGCACAAGGGCATCGAGAGGCTGCTAAGCATAAGCCAAAAATACGGGTGCACTCTGTAAGAGCTCAGACAAGAGCGACACAACCAATAATAGAAGGCACAATGTCTCTCTGTCACCATGCGCAATTTACAATTTAGACCACCTTGCACTGAAAAACAGACAGGTAAGATCAGACAGTGTGAAGGACGTTGCTTAAAATCAACCTCTGTGAACGTTGTCCAGGTAGAAAAAAAAAACACAAAAGCAATAAAACTCCGAGCCAAAGAGCATGCAAAGAGTGTCTATTGGCAGCCTGCTCTTTAGTCAGATGAAACAAAAAGACCTTTGTTTGGATCAGCTGGGGTCCAACATGTTTGGCATGGACCTGCCTGTACTAACCCAGTGACTGAATAGTGTTGACCATCAAATATGGAAGTGTTCTGTATGAGTGCAAAAAAATATTATTTCTTTTTTTTTTTTTTTTTTATAAAATTGCACTATGGATGCAAGTTTGTACCCAAATCATGACTGGAACCATAACTCCAAGTCTGGAGATATTGCACAGGAAACAATCAGGACAGAAACAAGATTTATTACAGAACAACAAAGTGAAAACTTGTTCAGGTATGTCAGACTTAAAACCAATAAACTTCAAGCCGAATAACAAAACCATTCCACAATAAGGTACTTGAAAAGTGTCTGTGAAGGTTCTCAGTCATCCAGGTCTTAGTATATCCAATAAAAAACAAGCTGATATAAGAGCAATTGGACTTGTAGAGTTTCCTGAAGACGTTTCATCCAAGCAGCTTCTTCAGTTCTAAAGACCTGGTGGGGAGTTGGGGTTCAAATCAGAAAGTGGACGTGTGTAAGGGCACAGACTCAGACTTGGGCGTCATCTATGCACAGGAGTTTGAATCTAGATCTCAGCAGAAATTAAGGCATGAGAATGAAAGGTGGGGGTTGAGGTTGGGGACCTTTTTTCTGTGCAGCCTCCCGTTTGTTTTAATTATACCCAAAAGGCCAGATACCCTGCACTTAAATGATTCAAAATTGAAAGATTTCACATAATAACTAAGCTTAACACGTTTTATGAATGGGGTTGTGCCATTAAACAACTGTGTATGCACACACCCAGTCAAAAAACAACTTTATGAATGAGAAACCACAGCGCTGTCCTCGTGACACTGGTTTGGAGGAAGACCTTAAAGCAAAGTCCCGATTGCAGAGTGATAATAATGCCAAGTTAAACTAATTAATAACTGATAAGAAACTAATTTCTGGGAGGACAGGAATTGGAATCAACTTTCCAAGTCAATGCTATATACAACTCCACAGATGTACAGTATATGTATATATATATATATATGCAGTTTAGCCAAGTAAATATACTGACTTGATTCTGCTGTGGTGGAATTACTATTACTTTCTAATACACCCAAGAGAATACAGGTCTCTTATAAATAAATTATTTGCATTCAGTATTTCTATAGACATTTCAATATCTATTGTCAAATATGCACATTGTACACAAACGGAAATGTTGCCATCGCACAATACTACATGTCAGCACTTAGATCTTTATTATAGTTTGATTGTTTTTCAATTTAACCCTAACCCTAACCCTTTTAAATTGACCATTTACTTTGCCTTAAACAAACTGCGGCACTTTTGCCGGTGCATACCCGTAAATGATTATATCTTCAAATCATAAATAAGGAGCAACAGTATCAAATGTGTGTGAGGATGATTATCTCGCTCTGCACATGAGGCCTGCATAGAGAAATACAAACGTCCCCGTTTGGTTTATTGTTTAACTCCTGAAAGCTACAGACCGGCCTGCAGCTGTGACAGTTTTACCGGTGGCTTTGTTAAAAATAAATAATGATATTATGCAAAAACGCATTAACAACTGTTATAAAAAAGGAAGAAACCCAACCAAAAAAAAGCTTGCAAGAAAAATACAGCTGGACCCAACCCCTACCCCTACACGCACACACATTAACGCACAGACACACGCGCACAGGCCAAACAGTCACACTCTGTCACTGCACCTTTTTTTTTTTTTTTTTTTTTGTCGCTCAATGAAATTCAATTATGAAAAGAAAACGTTGAATCATCACAATTTACTGAATGGACATAAAATGAGATGCAAATAAGTGTGGTACTATGCATTTGAGGCATTTTGTCACACCATAATGGTATAATGTTGATAAGGGAAGCGAGGCCAAAATAAATTCATTGCGAGTGACAGAAATAGAGAGAGAGAGAGAGAGAGAGAGAGAGAGAGAGAGAGAGAGAGAGAGAGAGAGAGAGAGAGAGAGAGAAGACTGAGGAATGAACAGGCTCAAATGTAATACAGGGAAGAGAATACGTCCAAAACATGTTGTAAATAGATGTAGGGGGCGACTGAATAATAATGGTAATAAAAAAAAGAACTATAAACTGTTATAACTGCCCATTCCTTTTCAGGTTTGATTAGAAAATGCTAATTTGTGTGTGTAATGGCTGTTTAATTATAACAAGTTGAGCCCTTTATTGCTTTTAACCAACCCCTTAGATCATTACGCTTTTACTCTGGCCATCTACAGAGAAGAAATAATCTTCCTTTGGATAATGTGACAGCTGAACAGTGGGTTTAAAATGTGCCATTAACACCAGGTCTATGGTTTTTGGAAATGTCTGCCCGCCAGCCTGTCTGCTTTCCGTTTCAACATGGCGCAATTTGAACTGTGACAGTTCATACTGCTCTGTTTCACCCTGATCACTGTGCTGCCAAGATGTCAGAATCTCGTTAGCCAGGCGAAAGCCACCAAATCTTAGCCCTGATGCCTGCAGCTTTGCCCGTACGAGACAAAATGTTCTGCGGTGTGTGTCTGTCTGTAGCATCTGTCAGTGCCAGTGGTGGTGCCAAAGACTTATCTCCTGTTAGCTACAGTCATTTGCATATGTCCTTGCAGTTGTTTGGCATGAGCTCATAATGACAAGAGGGGGGCATGAAGACTTGTAAAAGAGCTGAGGAACAGTTATGACAGATCTTGTCCATCTGCATTTGCCTTGGTGATGATTTTTGGTTCTGCTAATGCTGTTAAACGTGGACGTCCGCCAAGTAGCACTTAGGCTGCCTAGAAATCGCTGTCATTATTGTGTTCATGAGTCATTACTGTGTCCATGAGTGCCATTCTTTATATAAACTGTCTGTAGTAGTTTGATTAATGCTGGCTGTTTATTCAATCCCTTAAAAGGGTGACAAAGAGTTTTTTTGTTTATGTTGCCAGGCTGTTATTTGAGACCAATTTGGGTCACAACCTCTGGCTTTATGCGGATGTCTTCAGCTGACAGTTCATTACTCTATAATAATATGTGAGGAAAAAGCCTTTTAATGAATGTAGCATTGGAAATTCTTGGGTGTGTCACAGTTTATGTTTACAGTAATCAATATGTTCATTCTACGCTTCCTTTCCCCCCTAAATTTAATTCGAGGCTAATGACCAAAAAAGACCCCAGCACCATCAGGTTTCTACCAAGCTCTTTTTTTTACTTTGACTTCCAATCAGGCTCTCTCTTTAAAAGTGAGATTTGTGGCTTACCAGCATAACAGAACACAGTAACTTAACACCTCGGGATCACAACTCCTCCTTGCAACCCAATTCATTCAAACCGCTATGGGTACAGCTCTAAATAAAGACTGCACCCATTGCAGTTTGAATGAATTGGGTTGCAAACCACATTTGGAGGTGCCCAGGAATGTTATTCCAGTCAGGAAGTTGTAGCCCTTTGGCTTTTTGACTAGTTTTGTTGCTGAGAGGTGTGTTAGAAACTATTATTTTAATTCCAATAGCACTAAAAGGTATTTGCCAAAAAAAACCCCACAAAGATCCTGTACCTGAGGCATGCATGCATACACCAATCAGGCATAACATTATGAGCACCTTTCCTGATATTGTGTAGGTCTCCCTTGTGCCTCCAAAACAGTTGTGACTCATCGGAGAATGGATGTTGTTATTGGGGGCCTTTGGGTCCGAAGGGTTGAGGGAATCATCTCAATCTCTGTGAATCATCCCACAGATACTTGATCAGTTTGGGATGTTTTTCAAGTTTTTATGAGTTGTTCCTAAACTGTTTTTTGTGTGCGTGCCTGTGTCAGGCTGCATCCTGCTATCAAGGAGTGTCATAGCTATGGGGTGGGGGGCGCCTGGTCTGGTCTAGGTGGGTGCTACATGTCTAAATAACATCCACATGAATGCCAGGTCCAAACGTTTCCCAGCAGAACATTGTATTGTCACAAGATGATCAATGTGATTCACTCCTCCTGGTTTTAATGTTGTGGCTGATCAGTGTGAACCTACTGTTCAATTTTAAAATCCTCACATTTAAAAAAAAAAAGAAAAAGGTAATGGTAAGGTAACAAAATGCACATTGAGTGGCAGAACTAATAATAGCCGCGGCGTTAGCATATTGAGCAGTGGAGCAGACTATAGGCTGAGCAAAACAGTGAATAGTGCTTTTACAGCATAAATATACTGCCTCATTGAACTGGATCCATTAAATATCGATTGTCACACACTATGACGTAAACTGTGTGCCTGAAGTTCCCGACTTGTCTCTCGAACACAACAGAGAACTCATTAACCGACATTCTACCGGCATCAATAACTAATTTTTCCAATTTTATGATTGTATAATAAACTAATTCACAAAAAAAATAAAAAAAATGAAATAAAATCAACACAACTGAGTACAACAGAACAATGTGTTGTGTGCTCTTGGCTCTTTCCGCGGCTCATATGTGCATTTCAACAATGGGGAATCATTACGCGAGGGACACCCAGTTCTTTCAGCCATCTGCTCGGGAAGAAACACAAAACAATGCAGACAAATCCCTTTAACTAACTTGATCGCGTTAATCAGTTTTCATTATCCATGTCCATTTCCAACAAACTGCATCATTAATGCGACGTGAATCCATCTGAAGTAAGGAAGGAATTTGTTGTTTTTATATTTTTAGAAAGGAATGGACTGTTATACGTGCAAGTTTCAACTGCTTTTAACATCATGTTAAAAAAATAAGATGAATTAACGAGTTAATTCAAGGTTAAGGTGGCCAAACAACTCTTTCTTAAGAAATTAACACTCAATGAAAATCCATTTCTACTTTACTCATCTAGAGAGGAGGTTAAAGTGCAGGTATAAATGCATTGGCAGGGATTTTGCTGTATTACATAATATATGTGATAGACAGATCAGTGTAAAGCACGCTTGCTGTCTGATTTGAAACAAGGTAACTACAGGCTGGGGGCTTAAACCCCTAGGTTAACACCATCGCTTGTTCTTATTCAACATAGAGATCTTCTGTTGCTTCAACAGCCCTTTACACATTTCGCACCGCAAGCCCCGGAGTGCTGCTTTCCATCTGACAAGGCCATATTCCACTTGTGGACCATGGCCATCTGCACTCAGTGGGAATGGACGATCAATCATTTTCTGTGGAAAGGTGAAACGTGTCCATGGCCTCTACTGCACTCGTGCTGCCTAGAGGCTACAATGAACAATGCACGACTAGTTGCTCCTGACATGTCCTAGAAGTACGCGTTTGTGTCGTCCTTACACAATCACCTACTGATTACATGCGAAAACACTTATTCTGGACACATCTTGAGCAGATGAGTCTATAGAAAGACTTGAATATGAGGCTGTTTGACTTCAAATATACACTGTGCGATTTATTTATTTTTTTACAGTGAAAGTGTTCAGCAGACTCCCTTCAGTGATAAAAGAGTCCTGTTTGGTCAAATTATGGAGTGTGAGTGTGTTGGACAGCACATGCAGCATAACTCGGAGGAATGTTTTACACAAGTATACGGATTTGTGAGAAATGTTAGCTTGCAAAGATGCAAGCCTTGAAAGCCTCAAGAGAGGCGTGAGCCCAGGAAGTAATCTGCTTCTCAAGTGAACATATTACAATATACTGCATTTCTGTCAGGAGAGACTTCTTTTTGAGTAAACCGTGAAGATTGTATTCAGTATTGTGAGGAATCTGAGTCTTTGGCGATTAATTGTTGCATCATCAAATTTGAGGAGGAGACCAGAAGGTTAGTGATGAGAAGGAGAGAATGCTGGAGATCTGGATGGGGTGAGTAGTGAAATCTGATGAGCTTGACCTGGGCCACGGATGTTAAGACTAGAGCTGAACGTCTTTCGCCTCAAGTTTGACTACAGTGCCGTGATTGGCCAATTGAGATTGTGGCAAAATCTGAATGGCGGATGTGGTAACTGCCATAGTCAGACAATATGAAAAACCCAGTGTAGCTACTCTAACCCTAACCCTTTTTCAGTGACTGTCCTTAGCAATCCTTACATAGAGTGTGTCACTTTCTTGATCCATTGGGTTGAAGCATCAATCCCAACCTCCTGAATGCTGCTCATACAGAGGTTCTCAATATGATTTAAAAAAGGGGAGGAAAGCTACCAGTTCATTATTCGGTCATCTTTGAGGCCTTTGCTGAGTAGCTAATGTGGAGTACTTGGATCAGTGTTGCCAGATATACTATTATTATTGTATTTAGACGATAGTCAAATTGCGAGCTATCGTATATTTGCCCATTTATATCGCATAGGCCATGAAACTGATAATGAATGAAGCAGTTGTTTGGTATGGCAGACCCTCTGTGTTAATTTCTTAGGTTATAGCTTTGATTTTAAATGCACTGTCCTAGTGTCGTAGTATTTTCAAGTTGTTGTTGTTGTTAGTACATACGACAGTTTGGGTCAAAATACGATAATTTTAAAGGGACAGTACGATATTTCTTCATTTCCCATCTGCCATCTCATTGTCCTCCATAAAGATCATGGCCATATTGAATGGTGAAGACTTCTCCCTGTACCACTTGCTTGAAGAATGGTTTGGGAGTTCATTTTCAGTCCACCTTCGAAAAAGCCTAGCTTGACTAGCTCATCCTCAATGACGACAACCCATTCCAGTACCCTCTTCCCCCCACCTCAGGGTTGCCCGACTTAGAAGTGGTTCCATGTCTGGTCTGGTCTGGTCTGGCCTGGTCCTTGTGGGCGTCGGCTGGGCCGCGTGTCTGGTGGGGGTGGGGGGTGCTGCCCTCGGGCTCGTGGGGCCGTGGACCCTGCTCCGTGCCTGTCCCGGGTGGCTGGTTGCCTGGCGAGGTTGGTGGCTGCCTATCTTGGGCCGCCGGGGCCTGCTCGCCGCAGCTGGGGGGGGGGGGCTCTGGCCGGGGGCCTCCTATGCCACCAGCTGGATGGAGGCATGTCCCTCTGTGGTGTGGTGGTGGGGACACGCACCCTGGGGTTGCTGCTGGTGGTTGGGATCCTGGGACTTCCTGTCCATTGTCTGCTCTCCTTGGGGGAACGGTTGCACCATCACAGCCATCTTTAAACACTCTTCATCCTCATTCTGCATGGTGACACAGTCACTGCATCCTCTGGTGAACATTTAAACCGTGTATACAAACCGTGAACATCTGCTGTGTTATACAAACATGTATGTGTAGACTTAAACACGAGTGTATAAAACTTTTGTGCCATGGTTGTTGTCTACCCCAGTGTAATCTTTCTCTTTTGTGTGCCTTTTAGGATTGTCAGCTTGCTCTCCGGCCGAGACCGGGTGATGTTCTTTGTTGTGTTTCTCAACAGGTGTAGCAGTTGCTGCTTGGTGTATCCCTCTTTTTCTCTCCATCCCCCCCCCCCCCCCCTTTTCTCTCAACTCCTGTCCACTCTATCTTTCTTTCTCTTTCTCTCTCCGTGTCAGGTTCAGCAATATTATGTAAAGGTCCATCCACCAACATGTATAAAAAATAAAATAAGGTTTAACTGAGATTATCAAGAGGAGCCTTATCATTCATAAAGCTCCCCTTGGCAAATCAAAATCTGCTCAGCACAATATAAAGAACAGATCATTATTCTGCTTGCTTCGATGCTGGACAGGACAAAAAAAAAAAAAAAAAAAAAAAGTGGTTCCATGTGCCCATCAGTGATGGAGCCAAAGGCTCATTTCATCTGGTCTGTCAAGAGTCCCTCTCATTTCATCTGTCTTGATGCTTCAACCTGTTAACAGTATTCAATGGTGGCTTGATCTCAGTCATCTCCAACTTTGCCATGTCTCTTTGCACTCGACACCTTGTATTATGGACACTGCAGGTGTCTCGCGGTTCAGGATTATGGTGACGCTGGAGCATGATTGGTTCTTGGCAGCTTCACGTTTAATTTTCCTCGAGTCTTTTGCTGTTACTTGAGAACTTCTGGAATTTAATTTGCTATTTCTGTGTTTATGCAATGTTTACTTTCCCTTGTCTTGTGCACCATCCTTAACTATATGCTGCCATAACATTGCAGCATTTTAATGATAAATTAAAAGATTATCTTAAAAGATTATCTTATGTTTGTTTTTTGCTACTCTGTTGTCCATTCAAAACTAAATATTTGATTGTTCATGCCTCAGCATTTGAGCCATTTCAGAAGCAGTGCATCAGTCTGAAAGTTTAAAATCTTCCCCAGAGATGAGGAAACGGGATAATAATTCACTTCATCTTACTCGCCTTAGGTTACATCCTCCCTCATTACACAAAATGATGACAAAATCCAATATGCATTCAAGTTCATATAGTGTGGAGAATGCATAGAGGTAATGATCAGAGTATTTACTTCTGCAAGCTGTGTAGTTATATCATGCATCTTCCAGAAAGAAGTGCATTTATTTTTGGGCAAAAGCCAGAAAAGAGTGAGGTGGTAAGACCGTGGGGTGTTGTATTTATTGTTATAAATATTCATGTATGTTGTTATTTGTCTCTAGCAGTCAAAGTTTAAGTCTGCGTTTGGGGAACATTTTCTCTTCTCTTTGCACTGTATATTTGCAGTTTTTTAGGAAGCCAAGACTACTCATTGGATCTTTAAATTGAATCAGTTGTAACATTTAAATTATTTAGATATTTCAATCTGAATTCCACTTTCTGACTGTATGTGTGTATAGACACATGACATACCGGCTTCATGCCTTTAAAGTGTTTTAAGAGCATTCTGATACTATATGGCACGCCTTCTAGCCAATAAGCACTGAAACAGAACAAATCAAAACACAATTGGAAAACAAAGGAAGACAAAAGTTTAAGGAAGTGCTGGGAGTTCAAAGAAAGATGGTATTATTATTTCTGCGTGTGGATATCCCGGTGAGAATTTGCCAGAGACATTTGTCTGAAGTAATAGCTTTGTCAGTTATGTCATTGACTCACAATGGGAGACAGTCAAGGAGGGATTACATTTTTGGGCACTCTATCATTACAATTCGAGAACTGCTGACTTGGATATTAGCTCCCAATAGGGAACATCGCTTCCAAACCCTCCCACGGAGCTTACCGTGAATATCTCACAAGAACAGGATGAGATATAAATGAAACCAAACAATTATTTGGTGTTCACATGAAAATAAAACAACAAAAAAACAAAACAAAACAAAAAAAAAAACATGTTGGAATGTCAAGGTTTCAAACAAAGAGACTTGTTTTGTTCCCCTCTCCCTCCTAGATCTTTTGAGTGATTCATCTCCTGTTGAGCCACGCTACTCCAGACCGAGTCTCATTTTGAAAGGCATCTAGCGTTATCTAAGCCAAACGACTCCATTGTGACAAGAAAGGAAAGTAAATTTTGTGTTTGTTTGTCAGACAAACTTTATCAAGAGATAAATGTGATTCATTGTTGCGTATGGAGGTCAAACAGCATTTGAAGCCAATTTCAAGCATTTTAATAATTGCGGTACCCCCGCCACGATGGGCAGAACACAGGAGTTGTTGTGTGCTCCAGCGTTGCTTCTTCTGCCCTATTTTGAGGCTCCATTTTGATATTTTATACCATAGTTTATTCTGTTTATATATGCTCCCTGTGGGCTCTATTAAAACGGCAACAACAACAAAATCCATATATCCATCGCTTGCTGACCACCCTCAGCTGTACTCGCCAGTGAAACTGGGTGAGCCACATTGCTAAGTCTCCAACTTTGAAGATGTTAAACGGTGGATTGTTAAAAGCTTCCTGAAACCCCATCTGAAGATTCCCATCTCTGACCTCCTCCTCTCTTGATAGTGCTCATGCAAACAAACAATGTAGGCGTAATTCTTGATTCCAATTTAACATTGCAAAACAGGATGACCCTACTATATTCAATCGTCTGCAATTAAAATTACTCAATTTTTTTTTTTTTTTTTTTTTTTACATATTTGGAGATCATTGTACGGTTTTCAGTTTGTTTTTGTCGTGATTATTGTCATTTTCTTTGCATGCATATTCAAAATACAGCAGAAAGGCTTCTGGTTCAGGAGAGAGCGTTCCTCTCCTTAAGTGACTTCCCTTCAGTGGCCACCAGACAGAATTCGTTTTAAGATTCTTATTCTATCGCCCCTGTTTATACCGCCAAACTCTTCGGCCCCTGTTTTACCTTGAGGCTTCTCAGAGTTAAGTGGACAATCAGTCCTCCCCATAGTTTGCTTCTAAATATGTTCCAAATAAATAAAGCCAGTTCAGTGTTTTAAAGTGTTATCACCACACCTCTGAACAGCCCTTTCAGACAATTGGACCCCCCCCCCCTCCTCCCCCCCATAACTCCTGAAATAATTAAGCATTTTGAGAATTATGCGCTTTCCCTTCCAGCAAAAAAAGCAAATAGAGGAGCTCCCACTGTGGTTGTCAGCCAAGAAAACTTCAGCAGATTAATTCAGGCAGACAGACAAACAGGCTGCTGGTCTGAACTTGGGTTGACATTAGGTTTTCAAAATGTTTAACAAGGAAACCTCAAAGTCCGGTGGCCACAGGACATAAATGAGGGAACAACGCCAAGTCAAATTTAATAACAATTGCAGTCAAATCTAAGTCTGAGTGTTTTTCAGCCTCACTTTACTTCACCAGGTGATTTGTCTGTTTCTTGGATTTAGCGTTCATAAGGTATCCCATTACTTCGATGGTATGGTATAAAGTCTATAACAGCAAAAGAAAGACTTTGTTTGTACAATGTAATATGACGAATAAACTATTCAACAAACATCAGAAAATATTGAATTGAGCATATCTCCTCATATAAAGAGAGTCTACTGAACCATTTTCAGGTAGGTTTATTATATTATTTTTCTCTCCCTTTTAAGATTATTTCTGGTGCCACTTTGCCTACTACCAGGTTTGATAATGTGCTCTTGTACTTATATTTGCAAAACCACTCTGATACAGCAGTGCATAATTCCACTGTACGTCAGTGTAACATTACCAGACCGTTAACCTGTGTGCACCGCTGCCTACCTGCAAAGTTAACAGCAACAAGTTAACAAGGGTCTTTGACTCAGATGTGGCTATAAAAAGACTCAAGGAAGACGTGCTGAGACACACACACAAAAAAAATGTATGGCCTACATATTAGTAGCATGTGATGTAGAATAATTGTTCAATCGCTCACTGAGCAGAAGGATATGGGAATATCTGGGTCTGAACAGGAGCTCCAGGACTATCCAAACGGTCAGCGGTTGGACACTTCTGGAAAAAGCGGCGCTTGTTACGGCTACGTTTGAGGATAATAATTAGGTCCTCTGATGCTTTGGCATCAGATGTGAATCCTGCTGTGACTGTTCTTCAGAGAGAAAGAGAAAAAGAGAGAAAAAAAGAAGCAGGCGAGGATCATGGCATCAAAACAATGATGGCTTCAACGCAGCTGCTTCACCGACAAAACACAGTGCTGCATTGCAACTGAACTCGACCTCAGGTAAAGTGCGTCATGATAATGAAGCTTTGTCATTATGAAAAAAACCTAACCCTTTAGCATGTTTCTTTTACTTTAAGTGATTTTAAGTCAACGTACCAACATTGACTCTGACAGTTGTATGCTGCCTTGTTTGTTACTGGATTAGAGATATTCTTATATATTGTATAAAGATTGATTTTTCAACAGTACTACAAATTTGGTGTCATATCTGTGCAACCCTAAGATCTGATCTGTAAATAAAACAGTCATTGTTAGAAATAAAAAAATATTAAGAACTCCAAGATACCAGGTGCCAAAAAATAAATAAATAAAAAAAAAAAAATTGTATTTACTATAAATAGTAAATACTATTTGACTTCCTCGGTTAAATTTAATATATATTTAGATACATACGGCAGCTTCTTTTGTTTTATTTATTTGGTTTTGCTATACAACTGAGAAGGCAAGTCAAGACTTTCCCGCACTGGCGCCACATTGTTTGAAATAGCAGAAGCGCGTGGCTCCTTTTCTCAGCGTTGCTTTTGGAAGTGAGTGACACAGGTATAGATTTTACTTGTAGGTTGCAGAAGGAGTGTCAGTAACGTTACAGCATCTCGGAGTTTCCATGAAAAGAGAAGTGTGTTCTAAAGAAATTCTTTCTCTGGTTCCTACAAAGAGTATTTGCTATAACATTTTCTGTATTTTTTCCCCCCAGTCTCGCGGAGAGTAGAGTGTGAGTTCACAGCTTTTGTGGCAGGGGATATTGGACTGACTGTGAGGTGTATGCCTGAATAAATCAAAGATGTTACAAAAAGCTACCGACAACTAGGCGCTCAACAACATGTTTACTTTTTCCAACATGCAGTGAGGAAGAAGAGAAAAGACAGGTAGGAAGAGAGAGTTCTAACTGCGGAGACAATATGCAAAGGGTTCTTGTAACCAATAATTGTGGGCAAACTTTAATCTTTGATTGTAATTATAGTTTGATATTTTTCCCAAAATGCACCTTTGCTTTGATTTCAGGATAGACTGACTTAACTCGAGGTTTTGATAAGCTTGATTTTTGTCCATACTGACTGAAAAACAAAGTCACTAAATGGCAATTTATTCTCGAAATAATACCATAGATGCAAAGCGGGAAGGTGAATTTTGGTCAGCACGGTCTGTGTCCACAAAGCACAAAACACTGACATGAAACAAAGTGCAGGTAAGAAACCAAGAACAATATCTAAGACTGCAGGAAGGGTGTTGTAAAGTTGAGGGGTCCTGACAGCAAAAAGCCACTTTATTTTGGTTCCGAGTTTGGTTTTTAAAACCACAAAACCCATCTGAAAGTCTAAAGCTCATGGAGCTTGCTGCAATTCAGCAAAATACTGTAACTACAATTCCAAACTATAGCTTTTAAAACAATCTGTAAGGTCTTAAAATCAACTCTAAAGCTGTGGAGAGAGGCTAGAACAGGAGATTATGTACCTCGCATCCGCTTTTATAAGTGGGCAAAAGTGTTTTAGGACTAGTTACAGCCATAACATGGATTTTTGGCTTACCCTTAAAAACAGCAATTTGCAATGAAGATATGATGAAATAAAATAAATTCTAAATCTCAGCACAAGAAAATGAAAGAACAGATTTTAGTGTTGTTTTTCTTTGGCTGAAGAAAGCAGGGTTGCAAAACTCTTGTGAATTGACAGGAATAGTTTTAAACATCGACCATTCTTTTGACAAAGTTTCTAGCTGTTGGTCTGGCATTTCCTCACATGGGGCCAATAGGCTGCTCCAGGGGATACGCTAAAGTAGGCCAACTATCAGAGAGACGAGATTGCTGTGAGATAGTTGTTTAGTTTGTTTACGAAAGTTCATCTGTGTGTCACCGCACAACAATGATGAATATTGCATTTTCTAATAATGTGAGAGCATGGAAGTCATTAAACAGAAAACAAAGGAGGGCCAAGAATGGAGCCTTGTAGAACACCACAGGTCAGTAAAGACACAGATTATTGAAGCAGAATACCAACGAAAATGGAACACTTAAAGATGTTTCTAGAAAGTGAATAGTGCCATGTATTTTATTCAACCATAATTTGGACAAGTGAATAACATTGACCATCTTGTGACAATTCAGTGTCCTTTTGGACCTGGCATTCATTTGTGTTTATGTCACTTAGACATGTACTACCCACCTAGACCAGACCAGGTACCCCCACCCCGTAGCAATGACACTCCTTGACGGCAGCAGTCATCCCCAGCAGGATGCAGGAACAACTCAAGAAAACATGAAGAACAGCACAAGGTGTTGACCTGGCCTCCAAATTCACTAGATCCCAAACTGATCAATTATCTGATGGATGGTCCACAGAGGGCCCTCCCCTCAACCCATAGGACCTACACAATATTAGGAGGTGGTCATAATGTTATGCCTGATTGGTGTATATCTGCATGTACAATCAGCATATAATAGGGTGGTTCAAACCTCAGTTTATTGCCTGTGCATGTACTACTGCCAGCTAGCTGTGGTGACATCCTGCACATAGTTGAGAGCGTAGTATATTGTTTTTGTAACAATACATTCCTGTATGCACAGAAAATTAATTCACACTAGCACAGAAGGATAAAACACGGCACTGTAGTCTGCAGCCAGTGACAAATGTTACTTGTAACCTCAACTGGAATTATGTCAATTGAGGACAAAGTAGGTCGTGCAGACAGCGACTGCTGAGACTATTCATCACCTAGACACAACTCTTGGGATGCAACACAAGTCGCAGCCCATGCTTAGATCAGCCATCTGTTGAGATATAAAGGGACATTTGTACAGTACCAGTGCACACTTGCAAGATTTCTTCTACTTATTTTCAAGACAGCATAAGGAGTCGATTTTTCTTTTTGACAATTTAGGTTTACTTTTTTGTAAACTGAAGTGACGATAATTTTACAAAAGAAAATAAAAGATTGCATTGCGCATTTTGTGCTTGCATCTCTTTAACAACAAGATCTTGGTCTGCGTGGGCTGTCCCCCGCAATACAGCGTTCAAGAACCATGCCACGGGCCTGACTCGAGGCTTTAATGTATATTAATTATTTTATTTTTTTTAACCTTCGATAAATATGCAAGAAGCAACCTCTTAATTTCCCACCTGCATATATAAACACTTGTTTTGGATTCATTTGGCTTCTTAATTGGGGTACTGGGTCACAGGTGCATCACAGCATCATAACACTGTGAGTCAGCCACAAGTTAAAAGTTTTTCCTCAAGTATGAGCCGCTATTTTATTCATGAGAATTTTCTCAAGAGCTATCTATAATAAATGCTGAAGCCATGGCCTTTTTGCTATGAGGTTTTGACATGAAAGAAGGCTACCTCTAAACCAATGTAAGATTGATATAAAAAGACATCTGGAGTGTCTTCAAAGAAAACCCTGCATCCTATTTATTACATCTGTGCACACAGATTTACTTCCAACCTTGACTTCAAAGTTTACAGATTAACATTTGATGCACCTGGTAGGTTTAGATTTGTTCCTCTGAATTGTTGCTGTTTGTAAGCCAATTTGAAATTCATAGAACATACAGTTTGCTCACTTTTACAGCAGCTACTGCCACATACTGTAACATAGCGAACAATGCCGATAAAACGTGAAGTCCTCACAACACATTGGTTAGTTTTCATCCCCTCTCCCTGTTTCTACAAGTTTTCTGGTGGCTCACCAAGTAAAAAAAGAAAAGTAACTTAAATTTTTACTTTTACAAAAGGTGATAAAGTAATATTCTCATTAAAACTTGTGTCAGGACAAAGCGTGAAGCAGAAATGTGAAACACCAACTCGTAAAGATCCCTTTACTTCTTGTTAATGTTCAATGACAATAACAATGAAAGGCAGAAACTTCTCAGAGCTCTTACCCAACCCCCTCGGTTAATGTTTGATACAGAAAATCAATCAGAAGCCGGATTTCAATATGGTCGTCTCTCATTCTGCCTGCCCCGGGTTTTGGGCAAGGGCAGGTATTTCAGGAGAGTCATACTTCTTTCTGTCTTCTCCACTAATGAGACAAATGAGCAGACTCTGCCGCTGCTGCTGCTGCTTGACCATGCATGCTTAAGTAGGTGGCAGCAGAAGGAACAAGAAGCAGGGCCGTTGGAAATGACAACACGTCCTCCCTCCGTGGTATACTTCCTATGAATTCTCGCTTTTCAGTGGTTCTCTGTAGTACCGAAGACACTCGTGTCAGGAGGAGAGCTCATCAAGGACTAAGACAGTGATTAAAAGATTGTGTCTACAACCTCATTTTCATCTGCCTTATTATAACTTCTTCACCACATACAGCCGCTGAAATTTTACAATATAGCCCGTGTCAGATGGGGGATGGTGTAACATAGTCCAGCACTTTTTATGTGATTTTCTTCTCCTCTACTCCGCGCACTGTTTTTGCATTTAAATATGACACATTTCAATTCATATTGCATAACTTAATGCACGCTCATTGTCAGCTCCAAGTGCCGAGCATTGCGCCTTTCATTTAGTGAGGGGGTGGGCTGTTTAAGGAGGTCGAGATTGCGGACGGCCGTGTAGCATATCTAATTTTTATGTGGGAGTTGACAGATCAGTTGGCCCATCACTTTGGTCCGTGCATCGATCAGAATGCCACAAAATTTGGTAAACATATCCAAGATGCCCGCAGGATGCATCTTAATTATGTTGATGACCATCTAACCTTTCTTCAAGTGTGACTGCCGGCGACTAACTATAGTAGCAGGCAGATAAACAATACACAAAACAGGTAAAATAAAGTAATAAAGTTCATTTTTACAAAGTTCATTTAATCACATGTCATCACGCGTTCAGATGCTGCCTTGTGTTCAAGTCTACTCCATATTTGCATTTTTATTTCAATGTCTGAAATTCATTCCCTGGTAATGGTATTGACCATAACATGTGCCGAAGCTTAATTTACTATTCAGTGATCATTCCCGCTGCACACTGCGTCAGGTGTTTCCACTGCTTTCAACATTTTCCTCTTCACACGAACATCTCAACGGTATGTTTACCTCTTAACACACATAGAGCCTACAAACATACAAAGACTACAGTATCTTGAAACACTAGTTATAGTCGAAAAATTACAAGTTTTACCAATTCACTGCTACATGCAAGTGAGGATCATTACCATAATGGCACCTCACTTCAGTCTGAAACTCATTCAAATTTTGTCATTTAGAAAATCATGCACATTACGGCACGTAGTGAAACTACTTCCACGGCTGTCCTTATAATACCTTTATATTTTCATTTTCTTATCTTTAAACATTAGTCAATAAAGAGAAAATGTAGGAAAATATAATCTTATAATATATGGCACTACTCATGCTGCTATTACAGTAACACGTTCATGGGAATTGGAAGCTAATCAAAGATGTTAGTCAGCAACGATATTGTCACTGGTTTCTTTTGCTGGCCTTCGTTGTATTTTGCTCTGTGCAGCATCAAAGCTGTAAGCAGAAACAATGTATGAGATATTGGTTGCTGTAGGAGTTATGCTAGAGGAATTATTAAATTCACCATGTTTTTTTCTGAAACTTTCAATCCAGCCATCATCAGGACATCGATACTATTCTGCCATTTTAAATGTACATTTCAAATTGGAGAAATGGATCCAAGTCAAGTCGTCTTTTAGAGATTTTGAAAGGGTCATCCATGTTTCTGTCTCATCTCATCTTGCCTGGTCTATGCTGGTGTTAGCCAGGCCTCTCTGTTATGCTTGGAGTTGGCACAGAATCCTGCAACTTGTCCGTTAACAAGAACTGCAAACGAGAACAAATCTCCACCGTCCCAGCCTCTCTTCACTGGCTCCCAGTATGTTTTAGGATTGATTTTAACATGTTAGTGTTTGCCTATAAATCCCTAAATGATCTGGCACCAGTATACACTGACCAGCCACAGCATTAAAATCACTGACATTGTGTTACATTGACCATTCTGAGATAATGCAATATTCTTCTGGGAAAATTTTGGACCTGGCATTCATTCATGTGGATGTTACTTAGACATGTAGCACCCACCTAGACCAGACCAGACAACCCCACCCCGTAGTAATGATACTCCTTGATGGCAGCAGCCATCCCCAGCAGGATGCAGCCTAGGAACAACTCAAAAAAACATGAAGGACCTGGCCTCCAAATTCACTAGATCCCAAACTGATCAAGTGTCTTTGGGATGATCCGCAGAGGCCCCTCCCCTTAACCCATAGGACCCAAAGGCCCCCCAGTAACAACATCCTGTTGCCAGACACGACAGGACACCCTCAGAAGGCCCATGTCCATTCTCTGATGAGAATAATGTTATGCCTGATTGGTGTATTTCTCTGATCTCCTACTGCCACATGTCCTCCAGTCTTGCTTCCGAGTGAATGCGAGCGACAGATTGGTTAAGCATAACAAAAGACACGACGCTAACCTCAACTAGCCCCTCGTCTGTCACAACTGAGGAAACTTTATTTTTTTTCCCCCCCATCCCTTTAGAGCGTCAGTGGGTTGCATGATACAGCCAAGGGGTAATTTTACACACCACTGATACAAAACACGTTTTATCCGAATTAGACAAGCTGTGGCGTTAGCAAGGAAAATGGGATTACGAAGGATATATTTTAATCTCATGTGTCAACAGGTTAAAATGCCTTGTAGTCAGACGGGGACAATAGCGCGCACTCCCCAAGAAAAATCAATCAAAAATGCAACGGCGCAGTGGAGGTTTAGACACAATTCTTTTCAGGGATTATGTGGTCACCTCTATATTAAGGTCACACAGATTGAAAAGAGCAAATATGACTTTCTTAAAGACGGTTATTGTTTTTACCATTATTATTTATAGTACAAGCCATTTGGAAGGTTGCACGAGCCGAAACACCTTATTTTCAGTAGTTAGTCTTCCACTTAAAATATCTGTGCTTTCTCGTCTGATGTGTCCTAAACCCACACCGTCTTCATTGCTGGCTGTTTGTACTTCGTAACACTTCTACAAGATTCCTGAATTATTAAGTGCCCGCATCTGTGAAATGTAGGGTATTTCAATCACAGAATGCTTGAACTGACAGATCAAATAAGACTCCTGGTTTTCGAGCAAATGTTTGCTTTGCTTTAATGCTCTTTGATAATGAATAAGATAAAAGTATGTGCAGTCTTTGAACTTGTTTTGTAAGTGCTGACCGTATTTTCTACTCTTTTTTTTTTATATATATCTGATTTATTAAACTAAAAAACACAAAGATTAGATGAAGGGAGGTGGTGGGATATAGCGTTGTCTTTTCATCTACTTGGGCATAAGGCTTTGCTGTTTAGATTAGATAGATATAAGTATTATTGTGCCCTGGGTGAGAATATAGAAATGTCTTTTGGTTTGGGTGACAGTTGTGACACATACCCGCCGTCTTGTGTGTGTCTTTTGTGCACTCCAAACACTGCAGCTTTCTGAGCTTGTGATCCAGCTTTGATCCAGGTGTTCATTTAAAGTAGGAAACCCAAAACATGGATAACAGCGGGATAAACTGGGGAATTGACATTGACATCTGCCAGGTTTGGTCCCGAATAGAAATGAACATGTGCTCCCACTGTAGTCCGTCTGGTCTCCTTCGACAGGAGAGCCTCCCCTATTCCAATCAGGTGTTTACACTTTTTGCCCAACTCTCTGAACACTAAGTCATTCGGAACTGCAGCCCGGGGAGTAAAGGGCGTATTACGAAAATTAGCTCCATGCAGTTAATTTGACCTTCGCGTGATTTAGGACAACAGCAACGGAACAGATTCGAGCTTTTTTCCTTTTTAAGGCCACTGCTAAATTCTAAATGCACAACAATAAATGGTCCGCCATGAGGTCAGTGTGATTTCACCAGTGCCCGTCCTTCACCTTATTGCCCACACATGCCCTATTATAGGTTTGGCAATCAGTTTAATGGCAGAAGTGCAGCTCTCAACTACTCTCATCAACATTATAGCATCTCTGCTTCCCTATTTGAGGTCATATCAAAAAAAATAAAAAAAATAAAAAGAACAGAAGCCACTTGCAACTTGGACCTTTTTTTTCATTTGCTTAACCGCCAATTATGGTCAATCACTCTAGCACAGTTTGTGAGCTAAATACAAGTGGAAACTGTTCCCGGACAAAAATCAAAAAGCAATGTAGATTTCATTCACACAGCGTGATTTCTATGCATCAGTGGAGCTGTAGTTTGAATGGGCTAATTAATATGAATATTAATTCATACACTTACTTTATCACATTTACCAAAATAGGAAGCACACCTACTCCTATAACACTTAAAGTCACCCTGAATGACCCATTGTTATCACATTATGGAAATGTCCATTATTCGCTGCTCGTCAATCACGAATAAAGAAGTAGTACTAATGTGTAGTATGCGTAATTCTAACATACACCGATCAGACATAACATTATGACCACCTTTCCTAATATTGTGTAGGTCTCCCTTGTGCCTCCAAAACAGTTGGGACTCATCAGAGAATGGACATGAGCCTTCTGAGGGTGTCCGGCAACAGAATGTTGTTGGGGGGGCTTTGAGGGGAGGGGCCTCTGTGGATCATCCCACAGGTACTTGTGTGATCCAGCAAGTGAAATTGGAGGCCAGGTCAACACCTTGTGCCGTTCTTCATGTTTGTTTGTTTTTTTACTTTTTTTTTTTTTTTTTTTTTTAGTTGTTCCTAAAGTGTTTTTGTGTGTGTTCCTGTGTCAGGCTGCATCCTGCTGGGGATGGCTGCTGCCATCAAGGAGTGTCATCGCTATGGGGTGGGGGTGTCTTGTCTGGTCTAGGTGGGTGCTACATGTCCACATGTACCACCATCCACACGAATGAATGCCAGGTCCAGAAGTTTCCCAGTAGAACATTGTGTTGTCACAAGATGGTCAATGGTATTCACCTTGCGAGCTGCCATTATATGTTGCATAGTATATATTATTCTCTGCTGCTTCAACAGTCCAAATATATTCAGTTTGCTGTAGTGTGACAAGGAAACCCTTAAATCACAAGCATTTAAATGTTAGAGTAAGTTGTTAAACCAAAAAAAAGTATGTCAGAAAGGTGGTTCACATGGTATGCTGCTCAATTTCTAGTTTAATGTTTTTTAACGAACACATGCCTGCACACACGTATGTTGTGCCACAAATGTAGGCGTCATTCATAGGGACTTTTTAATCACCAGCAATGTTTGTGATCTCCAGAATTACTCATCATTAATACAGAGATATACATATTTTGACTCACTCAGTAATCACTGGGAGTCTACACTGCTGGAATAAATGCATGCAAAGCGCGGAGTGACACACTCTCCTGCCGTCACACATACGCCTACTTCCAACTTTCATAGTGTCCAGTTTGTTGGATGTGTTTGGGTGTCTGTCCTCTGGAGTAGACCATCTGCTCCTTCCTATTTATCGCTTCTATCCCCAGTTGTGCTCTATCCTTCTGGTGGTCTTCCACCCCCATGCCAAAGCAGACACCAATTAGAGAGTTATGCATTAGACTTTTCACTTCTCCCTGGCACTCATTATGTCACATTCAGTTAGAGTTTGCTTTACCATCTTCCACTCCTGTGAGCACTTTGGAGAAGTCCAAAACAAAAAAAAAATGAAGCTATATGAGCAACAAATTAAGTAAAAAACAAAACTAAACACGAGAGCCACATAAAAATCATGTTTCTTATCATGTGTGATTGTGTGCCTATACACAAATGTCACGACACAATTTTAGGACAACAATGTCAATGGCCTAAATATGCCAGAACTTAACACTGAACAGAATGCACGTATTAAGAGGCAATTTTTAGTTACTTCTCAACTAAAAAGCAAGGGTTTGTGCATTTTGGTTGATTAATAATCAACATTGCAAAACAAAGGTGTTGCTTTGCATCCTTTATGCTCTTCACACTCGCAATATTAGAGCGGAATACCAAATTGCAGTACAAATAAAAAATAAATGAGGCTGGTTCACCAAAACACACCGTGCAACTTCACAAATCCGCAACCAACTCTGATGGGGAAAATAAAAATAAATCAGTCTATTTGATTTTAAATGTCCACCAGCAGTATTTTGAAAATGATGGCTTTCCATCATCACAACTAGCTGGCATTAGTGAGGTACCAACTTAAAAACAAAACATTATAAATTATTATAGATTAAAAAAAAGTTGGTATTTTATGTTAGAATTCAAATGTGATCTTATTAACATTGCTTTACTTGCAGCCCAATAGAGAAAGGACGGGATCAGTCCAAGCTGACTTAGTCCTATAACCAATTAGGAATCTATCAGTACAAATCTGTAGATCAAATATACCATTTCCTATTATTCTTAAAGACATTTACTGTGAATGGAGAGTGAAGCTCAGTGACTTTGGTGCTCTCCTGACTTTTTATATAGTGCCACCAGCAGGTTGACATTTTTGATTTTTAATTAATTGGATTGCAATGTCTAATGCTTAACTATTGGATGAACTGCCGTGGTATTTGGTTTGTCGTCGTGGCATGACAACCGTGTGTCTCAATGATCCCCTGACTTTTCTCCCCGTGCCACCTGGTGCCACCACTTTAATTACACGTGGCAGTCCAATATTCCCCGAACGACAGATTAACTGATAAAAGCAGATTTATGTCAAAACTATGTGGATGTGACAAGATAACTTGAGTAATCCACATGATGGCCTGACAGTGTTATCAGAATGAAGCTCCTGCAAACAGCTGTTAGTCTGTATCTCTATATCTGTCTTATGTCGGAAGCAGTGAAGTGAAACCACTGGGAAAAGAGAATCCATAGTAAGGACCTTGGCAAAATCTTTCATTTTTGAAAAAGTACAATGTGTGCACGTTGCGCGCATGTGCATGCACATTTATTCAGACACCACACGACAGTGTGTTCATAGAAACAGTCGTGGTGTGTGAGTATGTACATTCATGGGAGTTTAAGTATGCACATCAGAGCTGCCACGGCTAGACATTACCTTCTCCTGACAATGCAATTAAAGCTCGGGTGCTGCATGTAACCTTCTATTTACTGTCCAGAGAGACCAATAAATTGCCCCCATATTTGTCACAATAAAGGAGCCATCAGACTCAAGGAAGTAGCTCTGTGTATGAATCTTGATGCTGAGCAGCTGTCCAATTAAACTGGTAAGGTGAATATGCACCCAAGGCACTAGTATGCCACCATCTATGAGTGAGGCTAACACACTGTGCCCTCAAATGACACTGAGACCAGAGTCACAGTCTCCGGAAGCAAGGCTGCACGGGTACCAGCTCTCTGTGAAACTTTTACAGCCTATTTTTGATGAAATCGTCATCTGTAAACATCTGTTCCAGCATTTGATTATAATATGCAAATACATTTTGAAGACAACAAAGAACTTGCCAGTGATCTATACTATCCAGTGAGCTGTACTATGATCCAGACGGTAAGTATTTGGAGTTGCTATTTGCATTGTTGATGTCTCCTTTAAACATTAAAATAACTGCATCAAATATGGTCTTTTTTATTGTTTCATTACTGAGTGAACCAAAAGGATGAATCCAGAGGTATACAAGACAATTCTAGGAGCTTAGATTCAAACAAATTCATTTAAACTCACTGGATGGCAGAATGATGATCCTTATGTTAAGGCCAAAGCAAACAAAGCTTTTCAGAGTGAAGAGGTTGAAAATCCTTGACTGATAGGTCAAGGATTTGAGACACTTCAATCCACTTCCACAGTGGCCACATGAAAACCAGACTAAAAAAAAAAAAAAAACCAGAGAGGTCCCACACCAAGCATGAAGAAGTCTTATCTCAGCAAGCCCTTCAGTAATTGAACACTCAGCACCATACTAATACTACTGGGTAAGGCCTCCTAACCCTAACCCAACCTCAAATGAGCCATAACCTTCAAGACACAGTTCAATATCATGCCAGAAGAATCCACTAGAAGATGTGACATTCTGATTATTAGTAAGTGTTTAGATAAAACAATTCTGTTTTTTGTAGTCAGAGCTGAGGGTCTGTGGACCTGCCGTTAAAGTAATGAGAAAGACAGTCAGAATTACCGACTGTCAACTGTGTCATCAATAAAGTACGTTCATCTCCACTGTAGGTATTCATTTATATTTTGAATCTGAAAGGGGGTACAAATTCCTCTGACTATATGGTGTTGCTTGTCAAGAAGTCATTGATTCTCCATCTGTGCTGTGATCGAAGTTCTCAGTTGTTCAGGGAAACACTTACCTCAACATCGACCATGGATGCTGCCTTTATTTTTATTCAGACATTCATGATTGCCTTGCAATTAATCTAAATATCAGTGATGCCATGAAATATACCAATCCCTTTATGTTTCCTTAGTTGAAGTTTAGGGTTGGAGGTAGGTAGGTTTCGAGTGAAATGTCTCCCAGACTACAGGGTGAATTGTCATGTAATCTGGTCATCAGACCTCATTTCATCCAGAATACTATGGCTAGCCATACAAAGGCCACATTCACATCTGGTGCATGCCAATACTTCATGCTAATGCACGGTTTATACTTCTGCGTCAGACCCTAACGGCGTAGCCTGATGTCCACCTCCCCAGAAATGTAACTTCACGGCGACCACTTGGTAGTAGTGTGTTTCCGCTTTAGCATTTACAGCTGCTTCTCCATCTCTGTAATTATAGAATTGATTGTTTTGGATCAATAACGATGGAACACATCGAGGAAAGGCTAAATGAGGAGGTTCAGAGATACAAACGTTTGTATGACTCGACTTCGGAGAAAGTTTTAGTCGCCATTGTTGAAAGTGAAGCAGGAAGCAGGAAGTAGAAAAGGGAAGCAGGAAGTAGAAACAAAAATGAACCAGACAGGCAAAAAAGACAGCATCAACTAGCGTTTGGGTGGCGTTTTTACAAAGCGAGTCATACTGAGGAGCGCACAAGTATAAATGGGTCGCACCGTTGTAGGCTACATGGGTAGGTTACGCCGTCTATGTCCCACCGAGGCATACACCGCGCTTAAGATGGAAAAAGTGGTAAATGTTGCCTGATAAAAAATTTGCACGTCAACATTGTTATTGTTATAGCATTCTAATAATACCTCAAAGCACTGCTGACCCTCACTTATGCACAGCTAAAGTAGTATCATTTTCAGTGATAAGGGAACTCAAATAAGTAATTGGAAACTTGTCAGCACTTTTTAGATTCTTTTACATCTTTCTTTCTTTTCTTTTTTTTCCCCGACTGTCACTCTCTTGCTGGATCTCTTTTTGGTTTTAGTTGAAAGACCAGCAAATTGGAGAGGCTACAGTAAGTTCAGCCAGGGGAGAGGCATTACAGGAGGGAGAGAGAGAGGGAGCGTGGAAGTGAATGGAGACAGAGGAACGATATTTGGACAGTTGTATAATTGACTCCTTACCCAATACGCTTTGCACATCAGACGTTCTCCCTCTCCTTCAACTCTGTGACTGATCAGTTGCGGTATCTCCGGCAACAGAAATGAACCCATCCTACAATATAAATGTATCTTGTCAACCGACTCTCTTGCTCTTTCATTTCTGTCTTTCTCTTCTGCTTGCTTATTATATAACCTCATGACAGCCCGGAGTTTTTGTGTTTTTAATGTCTGTGATGTGTGCGATGTGCTTTAGATTACCATGGGCATTTGCCACTCGAACTGCAGGTTGAGTGGATAGCAGTATATTAAGCAAGTTATTTTCATATTGTCATTGGTTTTTAGTCATTTTTAGTCAATTAAATGAGGTTTGGCTATTATGCCAACATGCCTCGTGGACAGAGAGAATACAGAAGATGAGAACATGTGGAGGACATGAGTCTTTAATGGATATTTAAAAAAAACAAAAAACTATACAAGTTAGAGAGCTGAAACTTGTTGTGCCATGCAGAAGGCATCCTGGCCTTTTCAGCGGTACATCACTGGTTGGGGTGTGACATGTTCAACCGGAGCTCTGCATTGTCAAAATCATCTCCCTGGCCACATTTTATTCGAGGAAGAGAGGTTAATGACTTAAATGCAGTTTTAATCACTTATAATTAAGTTACTCATTTGGGACTCAATGCTTTTTTTTCTGGATTTATTTGAGGATTTATTATTTTGAGAGAAGAATCATGTTGGAGAACGTTATATTACAAGTCATAACACACATGTTACGCATATTCCAAATACACAGTCTCAAAATGCTTTTCAAGGAAATTATAAAAGGAAGTGTTTCTATCCCTTAGTGCAGGAAAAGTAAAAAATTCTCAGTGACTGGTAAAACTTATGCATATCCGAAATATCAATAAAACAAGAACTGAAAAAAACAGCCTTGCTGTGGGCTAAGACTAGCAACAATCGATTTTTGAGATTATTCACTCAGCTTTGAAACGGCTTGGACCTCAGATATGTTGTTTTTTTTATATATATATATATATATATATATATATATATGTATAAAAAAAATAAACATGTTTCACCAAATAGAGATATGAAAAGTACAGAATGAAATAAATCCAGAGTATGTGCCTCTAGGCAGGCTTATACATGTGTAAGTTCCATCAAACATCAGCTCCAGGTTTTAGTTTCCAAGTGTCAATGAATGAACTTGCAGTTTGACAAGCAACAGGCCAATTTGTAATTTAAAATGTGATTTCTGTCGTTCGCTTTTTGAATACCACAGTTCACAGTGAACAGTAACCTAGGACACCGGTGCCTCACTAAGAGCACGCTGTGCTAGAGATGATCCGTTTGCGGTTTCGCGGAGAAGACCTGTTCTCCTATATCCTCGAGATATGCCATCTGTGTGTCTGTCAGAGAGACACCGGAACCCAGCCTAATGACGACATGTCAGTGACACAGTACTTCACTCTAGATCTCCTTTGTCTGCATCTCTCCACATACACTGCATGTAATGTTTAGGAGACAGGCTTGGGGTTGGATTTGAAGTCACTGCATCAGTGTGCACACAGCATTTTACCTTTTTTGGCTGCTGGAGGTAGAGTAAGTTTATATTACGTTATATAAAGGGATACCAGAAAATCAGGGGTCGTGAGAAGGGTAAAAGAAGAAGAGGAAAAAAATAAAAAAACATCAAATCTGTTTCTCAGTTTTTGACTTAACATTTTTTTTTAGTCCCAGATTTTGGTGAGATATTGGATCACTTGAACATTTATTCAAATTAAACCATGTGAGGGAAAATCACTGTTAGTCGGAGCTGTAGGCAAGTCAAGACATGAAATGTGTATTAATTGCACACTGCTTATTTAGATTTCAGAAATGCAAAAATAAAATAATAATAATAATAATATATATAACCCCACTGGTTTAATTTATTGTATTGTGAACAGTTGATATATATCCATTGTTTAACGCCTCCATCTTGAACATCATGTCTGCAACACTAGGCTGCAATGTCAAATGTGAAAAAAATGTTGCTAAACACAACACAGCTAACAACATTTTGCTATTTAACTAGCCTCTTAGCCAGTAGCCTGCATAACGGCCTCCATTGGCATATTCATTAGTCTATATAAGAGTAACAAAAACAGTGACGGGTTGTTGTCAAAAGTTGGCCATGGGTTTCGGTTCACAATAACCAAGTCTTGATGCATGCTGGTTTTCCAACCTTGCCGTTGGCTACGCAGAATTGTGGCTCACACAACGCAACAGTCATCTGTTAAATCTTTGTAAGTTCAGTCTGACCATATCGCTTTCTCTTTAGTGTACTTTCTTGGTTTCTTTATTAAAGTATGTGTAAATGTCCGACCATCGCACAACACTTAATCCTATAGATTGTCCATTTATTGGGTCATAGCATACGTGACTTTACACTTTCAGATTTAAAAAATAAACAAAAAAATGATGCTTATTTTCCACCATTGGCAAAAACAAGCCAATTAAGCCCTGCCCACAAAAAAGGGAAACGAAAAGGGATCCATAATATAGGCTGCTTGCTATGAACCTGAACCATTTCTAAAAGTCTGCAACATATAACATTAAAATGGGATTCCCTATAAGTGACACCATTTACAAGCAGAACCCATACACAAACACAAAACAGGCAAGCAAACATTCCTTCCTGTCTGAATCAAATGACCTGCAACGGTGCTCTTTCTCCACCTTTATACTCTCTTCACTGATGAGCAAGTGGAAACAGGTGCACTCAATCACCTGCTGCGAAGAGAAGGAAGGGCACACAGGAGAGGAAAGACAAGACACACACACGCAGGAAATGTGCAGTTTTCATTTAATTATCTAACGGCAATATGTACCAGTGCGCTGGTGCAGATAGGCCATTTAGAGTGAAAGCGCTTAATTTTTCTGGTGACTTTGCGGTGTCTGTTTCCGTACGTTCGGCAGTGTGGATGTCCATGAGACACGCTTTGCAATTTGCACCTAGTTACCACTATACCAGGTGGCCTCAGGAGGAGGATAGATTGGGGTGTTGACCTTTCTGTGATGTTATGTTGACAAGTCTGATGGCATTTTGAAATAGACAGTGTGAAAAGGTTGTACAACTCCACTGCCAAAGTGTATATATTAAGTTTCGGGAAATAAACCGAGAGGCCCGCATAAAAATGTAAATAACTTAGGCAGGATTTGAAATGAGATTTATGGTAGCTGTTGTCATTAATTGTTGAGTTTCATCTGCTGATATCCTAAATATCACTTCCAACATCCCAGTTATTCTATTTTGTTTCCACATGTACAGTTTAAAGTCTGAACATATCAGTGGGTTTTTAATGTATTTCTTTTTTCATTATTATTATTATTATTATCATAAAGAAAAAAGGGGTCTTCATCAAATCAGTTTTTCTCAGGTGGTCGGTGTGTTGGTTTCCATTTGATTGACAGTGCGCGGCAGGTTGAGCTCTGGTACCGCTAGCGGCGGAGCATGAGACAAAGTAATCAAACATGTGCCGTTTTGTAAGCGGCGGCATTGCAGAGTAAAGACCACACCGCAGTCTAAATGGAATAAAATGACACTTGCAGGTTGGTTTATGCAGTGTAATGTGTAGCAGCTGACCAGTTAATTAGCTCCGCAGCCTGCCAACAGACATTAGCCGAATTTTGCTTTGGTCAGTTAATGTGGGTTATTCAAAGGCCTTGTGCAGGCTGCCTTTGCTGCAAGCTATGTGGTTTAAAGTGAAGCGATTTGATTGGATGCACGGAACTCTGTACGAATGTAGATGTTGGTTTCATTCATTTATTCATTCATTTTCTGTAACCGCTTGTCCTCTGGAGGGTCACAGGGTGGGGGGCTCTCCCAGCTGTCATCGGGCGAGAGGAGGGGTACAACATGGACAGGTCTCCAGTCTATCACAGGGTTAGGGACAACCATTCAGACCTACAGCCAATTTAGAATCACCAATTAACCCGGAGAGAACCCACGTAGACACAGGGAGAACATGCAAACTCCACGCAGAAAGAACAGATGCATGCAGTTGACTATAGGACTATATTAATATCCCATTAATTGACATTAAAGCTGCACACGAGCAGGAAGGCAAGGTTTGGCGAACAAATACGTAATACGCTAATACGTAAGACAACATTCAAGGCAGGCAAACTAAATTTTAGGAGGTCGCTTTGAGGTATGGAAACAGGCCAGAAAGATAAACAAGGTACGTACTGAAAACAATACCGGCAAGAAATTGGCGTGAAAACAGCTGAAGCTCGCAGCCTTAATCATGATCTGGCACAGATAGATGGGAACACACAGGAGGGAAAGAGGGTAATGAGACACAGGTGACACCAATAAGGATGGAGCAGGCAATCACAATCACAAAGGTGGGAGCGATATAAAGCAGGAAGTAAAGCCACGAAATCCGCCAAAGAAAACTAAAACACAGCCCTCATTTGCAGCCACAACTCTTGTGACCAGTGGTACTCTAAACCGACTTGCGGTCTTTACCTCAACTCATTGTCTTCTTACAGCATTATGCAAATCATTTAGCCTTCACAATGGTAATGACATTCTCTGGCACTGAGGGTGTAATTGTTGAAAATATATATAAAAAAAGAGCTTTTTCAGAAAGTCAAACAAAGATGTTAATTCCCCTTTGCCCGCACTTAATTAAAAAAGACTAACAAATGAGTTCAGCAAATGGGGCAATGTCTATGTGCAGCATAGCTATGTAAATTAAAATGTCAGCTCAAGAAGTCCAACGTACTGTCACATAGGGAAATGGGAAAAATTGGGAGCTAATAATTATTGTTACAGCGCTGCCTCTCTATTACATCTTCGAATGTTTGGACGTTTTTTTTTTTTTTTTCAAACTAAAGATCAAACACATTTTCAGAAGAGAAAGGAAGTATCATTTTATATGGGGATTTTTTGTGCATTTCATTCACATGAAATTCATCTTTTACCCACCGTTACTTGTGCTGTTGGTTATTTCAACTTGTGCACTGTAGGGAGTATTTGTATAGTTCTTTAATTCACCCGAAAAGGATCCCAAGTCATCTCACGAATGATGAATGCCAGTGCTCATGCCACCATTAAGCTGCTGAAAACTAAAATTTTCCAGGAACTTAAGGAATCCAAGAACAATGTTTCTTCTCTAACTACACTTAATTTTACTGACTGATTCTTTAATTAAATTGCCGCCTGCATTGTACGAGGTTGTTTTAACCAGGAAGCAAGAAGTAAATAGACCATAGATCTGAAATTATATCTTGGATGAAATAAGAAATGTCAAAAAGAAAAAAAAGAAAATTACCACTCATTTAAGTCATCAAGTAGTCGGCTTTTAGACGCTTCACACTGAACTTTCCTCAGCTGTTAAAAGTTAGTTCTTCACTGTCTCAGTCTGTGATGTGTTTCTACAGTACATTTGCTGACACTTTACCACTCAGAGACAGACACAAGCACAGCACTATTCTCAAACTATTTCTCTACACAACTGGCGAGGAATATACAAAGGTATCATTACTCCTGAGTACATGTAGGTTAAGGTCTAGACTTGCCCGTCTGTGTGATTTATGAGAGGTTGAACATTTACACCTTGGCTTTCCCTTACTGTCTGACCAAGTCATTCATCAGGCTCCATATAATGAATGGACTTGTTCTTTGTGCTGGAGCTAACAAGACGGTAGGGTCCTTAGAGTTCAGTAAAACGAGATTACAACCACTGGTCAAGCCCAGGAAAAGGGAGCAACTCCTTCTGGAGCTGAGAGCAGGAGCAGGATGCTGCTGAAGGGGGGAGATCGGTGTTGAAGGGAGCATTATTGTGACTTTCTGACGCAGTTGCAGTGTCCAAAACGGAAGATCGGAAAATGGTGGTGTTAGCAGAGAGAAATGTCAAACCGGCTGATGGATAAATTGCCATGCGCACAACGACATACTCTGCTACTGCTACTTTATTGATTTCTTTTGGGATATTTCATCTTTGACTCCGCACATTTTCGCCTGAGCCCCTCCTCAGGCAGGTCACTGGTGGCTAACGGCGGACCTGTTGCGAAGCAGATAGTCCCGCCTGTTCTATATATCAGGCCGCACCCCCCCCCCCCCCCCCCCCACTGGGAAGAGAGAATTCAACATGTGTGGCCCCCAGTAGGCAGCCCCAGTGCTTGAGATTAAATCGCAAGATGTGGAATAGTGTTACAAGCTAACAAGATTAAGCTAAAATGATCAAAGAAATCCAGTAAACCCAGCCTGAGCTAAACAGACAAAAACAAATGGCTTATTAAGATCACGTATTTGGGACTACAGAACAGCTCAAATCGCATCAATTGACAATTACCGTAGGACAGAGACATAAATTAGGTGCAAAAGTCAGAACCTCAGAGGAGTGCATGCCGTTTACGTACAAATTGCAAAGAAAATATATCTTTACATATATGTGCAAGGAAGAATTGTCAGAGGAACGTAGAGGGCAATCTCTGAGCTGTACTGATTTAAGTAGATGACACAAAGTAAAATAAATTTGGTCAGATAATTAGATCAATATAATGCTAACATAAATATATATATTTTTTCTATTGATATTGTAACAAATGCATTGACAGCTATGACATTATGAGAACACAATTAAGCAGACAGGTCTCCATTACCTTGAAGCAGAGCAGTACACACTACGGCCTTTATGTCATACATGGTAATATATACAAAGCCCCGTGAATCTACCCTCTCGAAATCCCCCATGCCCTTTATCTGCCAATCCCATGACTTTCATTGGCTGACTTGAAGGATGATATCCCTAATGTTCATGACAAATTAATCCACAGGGGGAAAGCCAATGACAGTGAGCTGCCAGTGGGTCATTCCTTTGGCTAAGTCTGTCATTTCACATTTGCGAGAACTCATGCGCAGGACTGCATAACTAAGCAGCGCATTTGCACAACCTGAACAAAGAGGCCGGCGTCTTTACATATGTACAGACACCTGGTGAGGATTCAAATTGCAGAAAAGACACTTAATTGGGGCTCGATGTTCCGCTTCAGAAGCAATAAGGATTTCTGAATAAAATACACGAGTGAACCTGTAGAGACTGCACAAAAACCATTGCGTGTAGAAGTTCACAACTTCCCGTGAAATTATGGGGAAAAAAACAGATGTTCTAAACAAAAAATGCATGCAAACAGAAAGAATACAACTGTATGACCTTAAAAAAAAGCACAGATATAAATTTCTACGAATGCATCAGTCTACCTTTGAACTTCTCAAAAAATAATGAGCAAAGTATTCTCGACAATTAGATGCTAAGCGCGAATGCATGAAAACAGCACTAAACATAAGATAACCCAAGCACTGATATTGATTGTCAGGGTTACACTTGCTCGAACATTGATCCAAGTGGTATGTGATTGTGAGCATTATCTGGACATTTTTTTTTATTTTTATTTATTTATTTATTTTTATTTTTCCTGGCAGACTTGACGGCAAGGTCAGTTCGGAGAACTCGCTGAAAATTGTGCACTACAGAAAATTGAATTGGATGTATTCCAAAATCAATATTACAAGTATATGACTAAGACATGCATTTGTATGTAGGGGGAAGAAAAAAAAAGATCACAACCATAGTTTAATTTATGACTATCAGTATGTCACACTAGTAGTAATTGGGCATAACAGTAAATTGAATATATGGACAACTGGAGCATTAAATAGATCTTGATTTCTGTACTTATGGATTCTAATTTATAAATAAATTAGAAATTACAAAAGTAGAAGATACAAATGAACACTACCAACACTAAATGTTCATGTTAACTGGATACATATGACTATTAATTCACTAAAGTAGAGCAGCAGGTTACCCAATACATTAGAACTGTATGTTTTATTTATCTAAGTGTGACAGAATATGAATTTGACCTCTTTTGCTGCGGTTCAGTTAATTGCCTGCTGCTTCAGTACTGCCAGCAAAGTGTGATTTGCTTGTATCAAAGCTATACGTACAGTATATCCTACCCCATGTTCCCAGAGGCGAGAAGGAGCAAAAAGCTTTCGTTGCTTGAGCGCTCCAGGAGTGAGAGACTAGATGAAGCATGCAGATACAGATGGAAGCATACACACAAACATTTGTACTCGCCTGAGTTTTTTTGCAAAGCAGCATGTTTATGTGGGGAGAAATCTTAAGAGCGACTACCAATCCTTGAAATCGGTGCACCGGAAAAGCCATGTAATGCTAATTGTATCATTTCTTAGGGAAGTCGATGGGGCCTAAAAATTCCATCTGCGGCGAGGGAATCACTGCCCACCACTTTTCACATATCTGAATTCAGACAAAGCCTCATAAAAGTAGACTGCTCCGAACATGCAGGAAAGCTCCTGTTTTTTTTTTCACATTTTGGCTCGCTAGTGGTGTTGTGAATACACGGCACGGACACTCCTTGATTTAAAACCGATCTGCCACCAGACATTGTTCATTAATCATAAACCATTTATAACAACAAAGGGATATAGCACAGTTATAGATGGCATTCGTCGCTCTGCATTAAGCTGTTCCCTGCTTATCCGGCAACCATGCTGTTGGTATAGCAGTGGCATAATGAGCAGCAGCAGGGTAGCAACACACTGTGCCGTGTTATCACTTTAAGAGCTACCATTGGCTCAAGTAGATAGGCTGGCACAGGTGGAGGCTGGGTAGGTGGAGATAAAGCTTTAACAAGCAACAGAGTGAGCAGCAGCAGTTGGTGTAGCAAGGATGTTTTTAGGATGGATTGTGGTTTGTGTACATGGTGATCATCTGATAAATTAGCGGCATGTCATGTCTCTCTTCTGCTTGAACAAACATAATGCTCCATGAAAATGAGTAAAGCACTACTGTTATTTTGCAAAAAGCAAACCATGAAAATGAAACCCTTAGCTGTCCTTGATTATATATATATATATATATATATATAGAAGAACTCTGCGAAAGTTGTGGGTTTTTACAATGGTGCTAAAGTGTGTGTGTGTGTTCTTGTACAGCTATCTTTCTGAGGACATTTGTGCAAAATGAGGACATTTTGGTCCTCAGTTATTTACAAGGCTGTTTGAGGGTTGTCAATGAATCTCCTCACAAAAATAGCTATACATGTGTACTTATTTTCATATTTGCCATTGAATACAAAATACAGAACATGCATTCTGTTAAAACACTCTTACATATTTTGGTAGCATTTAATCTCCCATGAACCATCCATTCACTTGTTTTATCTAAGTGACCCTGTGTGAGATTTTGGATGCGAGTTCACCCTTAATCCAGACACTAACATTGCATATCTCTTAAGTTCAGAATCTGTCTGCACACACTCACTGGGCAGTAGCTACAAGCATGGGTTGGTTTTGAACTTAGCTTTCAGGATTAATTATTCAGTGAATTTTTTTTGATGGACCTCTGAAACTGCTTCCCCTGTTGCAATATTAATTGACTTGCCAAAATGTATTACAGATTTATTTTCAATCATTGAAGGGTGTCTCACACACACACACACACACACACACCCCACCCGAGTGAAAAGCAAACAGAGTATGGGAAGTAAGAAGATTACTGACCCAATGATTGTGATTTCAAATTAGTGAATTTGTGCTGATGCCCATTAACACTTATTTCTCTCTCTCACTCTGTTTCCCTCTTTCCACTTTTCCCCCTCACCCTTGGTCAACTTTGCTACCAAGATATTAAAATTAGGGCTGTCAACAGATTCAAATATTATGCTGATTAATCCCATAGTTAACATGTAATTAATGCATCTTACTACACTTTAAAAAAAAAAAAAAAAAAAAAGAAATGTTTTAAATGTACCTTACATCTGTCAGGTTTTATTACTCTTATTACCATAGGAGTAGACAAATATTGTTGCTTTATGCAAATGCATATTGTTTTAATTGCAACAGTCCATAACAACAATAACAAACTGTTGTCCAGCTGTCTCCATTGTGGTTTATCCGGCTGCTTGATCGGGTGCTAACTCGGTTCACATGAACAGTAAATGCAGATAAGTTTGTTCTTGTCAAGAGAACCATCTGGTAGGGCAATTTTTAAGCTGAACTTGCCGCTCAAAAGACATGTTTCTTCATCCATTGCTGCTATTTTTTTTTTCTTCTGGATTTCTTCTTTTGCCTCTTTTTTTATTTATTTTTTCACAGTTTTGACATTATTATTACCGCCCCGCTCAAGGTAAAATTATTAAACACCGCCACACTTTAGGCACAAATTCTGCTTGCTTTCCACTGCATTGCTGCAGCTTAGATCGTTGCCTGGTTTCCCACCCTGGTTGCGTGTTCAAAAAAATTTATTATTTTTGACAGCCCCACTTAAAATGCAGTGTAATGCTCGGTGCCTGCCTTTTGCAAACACACTGTGATCTCATTACATTTTGAATATTTCTAACATCATCTATGGACTTAGTCTATCTCTAAGTCTGAGTCTGGCAGCATGCCATGTGGATTTCTATTATAGCGCTTGTTTCAACCGATCCAAAGAAAATAAAAATACTTCTGCACGCAATTGGATAGTCCTACAACAGATCAGAGCAGTGGAATGCTTTTAATTGCTTTTAACTGTTAAGTTATTTTGCCATTTTGTTGTTGTTTTTTTTACTACAGATGAAATGGCAGATCCTAAACATCTTATGTCTCAAACGGCAGGTGACCCATATGATTACTTTTCTATTCATCACTGCATAAAGCCCGCTCAGACTATTTTGTGGACGAGGGAACTTCTGACTGGCTTCCAGGTGAATTATCTGGTTGACATTGCTTTACTTTTATAGTTGAACATTGTGATGGACAAAAGAAGAAATAAACTGTAGCCAGTCAGAGCTACATAGCATGTGTCCTGGGCCACTGGGCCACTTGATCACAACCAAAGTATATATTTCATTAAAGTAGCACTCTACTGTAGATGTAAGTAGGTTAAGACCAAGTCTAAAGTTTGAAGAACAGATTTAGAAGTTGTTAGGGAAACCTCCTCGGGGAGGTCATTCCAAAGCTTCGCAGCCTTAATAGTAAGAGCGAGGTCACCCTGAGTTTTCAAATTAGATTTGGGTACAGCTAAGAGTGACCTTCCTGATGATCTCAGGCAGCAACTACGGGCTCGTAGGGACTTAGAAGCTCAGTAATATAGCTTGGAGCCAGACCAGCTAGTGTGTTGAACATGAATAGTAGAATCTTAAAATCCGACCTGAACTGTAGATGCCGCTAGTGCAGCTCAGCTAAAATATGTGTGATATGCTCCTAGGAATAAAGATTCAGGCAGCAGTGTTCTGTGCTAATTTAAGGCCGGTCAGGATATGTTTTCTCACACAGGTGTGTAATCAATTACAGTCACACACACACAGTGGAATAACATTTTAAAGGGATATAGTCGAACCCCACTTATTTGACGGTACTTATCCATAGTCAGTGTATTACAGCTGGTACACAATATGTTTGGAGGATCAAGCAGAAATACTGTTTTGAAAGCAAAGCAATGAGCTTCTTTGGATAGAGTCTACAGCAAAACGTATTTTAGCCAGGTGAAACAACACCCACCTAAAAAATAAATAAATAAATTAACAGCAACTCAAGTCTGCAAAGCTATTTTTAGAATATTAGCAACACATTTACTTGCTATGAGACTTTGCTCTCTGAAGCTTTACTGTCCTAAATAGGGTTGTGCTACATCCACCATCCAGGTGGCTGCTACTACAACTGACTACAGAGAAATGCCTTACACAGCCTCATTACAAGATACAGTGAACTATCCCTTTAAGTAATAATCCCCTGATCGAGGTTTGATCAAGCAGAGAAAAAAAATAAAGATGAAAAGACAATGTTGGTGGGAGTTTACATGAAACATCAATCACTGCAAAAGAAAACTGTCAGATTTAAACAGCATATTAGGATGTTCAGTGTTATTAAGATCAATGCAAATGCACTGTACCACTAAAATATAAACTATAATGGGCTAAGACTGGAGCCCTGTGGTATCCCATGTCATCACTGCATTCCCAACTTTCTAAAAATGGGTTAAAACAGAATCTTGAAGCTCATAAGCTATGTAAAACAAACAAAAAAACAACACATTGTGTTGTCAGTACCATTTTCAACCAGTTAGCTTATTATTTTTTCCACATTATACACCTCCAAATTATATAGAATATTGGGATTTAATGATGGCATCTTCAGGCACGGCTGAACCATTGACATTGCAGGGAGTATCAATAGGGCTTGAACTAAGTGGGATAATAATTTGAGGTTAAGATATAGGCGGATATAGTTATAGTTTAACAACACATCAGAATTTTCAACAACAGCAGCGCGGGATCACTTCCACAGTCATTAAGAAGAACAACCTACTCTCTAGTCTGACTGATTACAATCAAAATGACCCTTATGTCAGTTGTTTATAGCAATGCTGTTAACTTTCCGTCTTATGGAAAAATGTCATGAACAATGACTTTTATTTCAAGATATACTCTTTCGAAATGGAAATACATTTATCCAAGGGATTAGATTGATATTTGGTTCAACCATTTAGAAAACATCAGTTTATATTTGGATGTTCTTTCACTGTAAATAATTAAAAAAAGAAAATGTTCCAGCAGACTTTTCTAGGACACTATTATAATAATTACTCTGTCAAACAAGGACATATTTAGTATCAGCGTGACTGATGAAAAAAAAAAAAAAACTGTCCACAAAGTGTAAAATAGCAGTTTTTTATTTTCTTTTTTGGACTAACTTGTACTACATGTCAGTGGAGAATCTGTTTAATTTTTCACCACATATTGGTGAGCCAGTTTCCGGATCTCTACTCTGGTACATGACCTGTTTTGGTTTGACTAGTATTTATTTATTTTTTTTTTTATGCCACGGTTACTTTATCCAGTTTATTTTAAGGGCTTTACTTTCTGATACACGCCAGGAGCGTCGGTATGTTTCTTGTGTGTGCCTTGTCCTTTTCTCTCCCGTGTGCCTCCAGGTACCGCCCTTCCCCCATTCTGTAGCAGGTGATTGAGTGCACCTGTTTCCACTTGCGTGTCAGGGGAAGAGAGCCCGAAAGCCGGTGAGATGAGACATCACTAGTGTCAGTGGGCTGTTGGGAAGTGTTTGTGCTGCATGGGTTGGCGATGTGGTTTGTGGGTAGGAGGTTGTGTTTGTGTTGGTTTAAATTTAGTTATTTTTACAAATCAATTTAGTTTTTTCTAGTCATCCTGTCTAGGATAAAGAGCCCAGTAAACCACAATACAATAAAAGCGTGTAATAACTTTATATTCTAAATTGAGAATGGATGTTTTTGTGCCAGACTCAAATTCTAAGAGATTCATTTATACCTGCAAGCTGTGTAAATGATGTGAAATATCTTTGGTTTGAGCTGGTTTGCTCCAAGAAAGTAGACCTTGAATTATCAAAAGATGTATGAATTTTTCTAATGATTTTTTATTTTATTTTTTTCCCAGAAGTTTGGGCATGTTTTTGTAATGAATTGCCAACTTTCACTCCTTTAAAAAAGAAGAATAAAACGACTCGCAAATGTTCATGTCTTCAGTCTGCAGCATTCCTGAAACAAGAAAATAATTTATTCATTTACCTTCATTCATTTACATTTAACGAACAGCCTTGATGTGATTCAGATATCATTAGGCAGCTCAAGAGTAGTGTCAACTACTCCAGTATTCTCCAGACAGAGGTCTTAAGTGTTGGGTTTCACGCCTGAGAAATACAGCCGTATATCGCCTGACCCTGACTGCGCTGATGAATCATGCAGCACTGTAACAAAACGCACCAAGGGACCCATGTTAACAAGGAGAGTGAGGCCAACATGGAATGCAAGTAATGTAACCTTATGCTTAGCATTAACAATTAAATAACAAATGCCAACGGGACTTACTCCCCTCCTTCCCACACAACAGTGAGCCCAAGATAAAAAGAGGTATTATGAAAGAATAAAACTTGCCTGCCGGTCTTTCATGCAGAATCAAGGAAATGGCAAGTTTTTGTCACCATTTCTTAAACTGTTAAGAGGTTCACAAGGGAGTGTAGCAGCACTTCAGATACAGACTGTTACCTTACACTTTTATGTTTCACAGTTATCGCAAATTAGCTTTTCAATAAAGACCATTTCTGTGTCAGTGGGTATTTATAAATACAAAGTATGCAAACTTCAGACTTGTGTACTGGTCGTTGGGACTCGACAAGTTAGCCTCGAAGGTATAAACGGGAAGACGCTCGATGGTCATTCTATCATTATATTCAAGTAAACAGCTTGTATATAATTACAGCGAGCTTGGCGTCGCCCTTGAAATTCATTCTGGGATTCCTGGCTGTCCTAAGTTCACACAACACATGTAGAGTACACATCTGACTGTACTTGAATTGGGACAGTACTTGGGCAGCGACTGATGACGCTTTTCAAGAACACAAGTACTGTCATGTCCAGCTCTGCTGCACCTGGTCATGTTTAACTGTTTCTGTGTTTTGGGTATTTCCTGTTTTATTTTGTTTGTTATGAAGTCTCTGTCAGTTCAGATGTCTTCCCCCGTGTGGTTGCTATCCCTGATTGTTAGTCCCGCCCTGATGTGTCTCACCTGTGCCTCATTGTTCCCCTCGTATTTAGTCCCCGTGTTTCCTTCCCACTTTGCCAGATGATCTTTGTCCTCCTCTAACCAGTTCCTCGTTACAAATAGACAAATGCATACGCAAAAATGTCCATTACTTCAACATATTCAATTCAAATCTCTTCATATAGCGTCAATAACAATACAAATTGTCTCAAGACGCTTCACAAAATCCGGTCTGAAACCTGGCCTGAAACCCCCAGAACAAGCCTGTAGGCGACAGTGGCAAGGAAAAACTCCTTTTTTAACAGGAAGAAACCTTGAGCAGGACCCAGCTCATGGATGGGCATTCATGGGTGAATTGAAATTCCTTGATTAATTTAGGGGAGTCTGTAATAACAAGACAAATAGGCACATATGTGTGCCCCTAGTAGCTGTAAGTGTATTAAATTCTAACCCTTCCCATTGTGTACTGCTTTACATTAGGAACTGCAGATGGAGCTTGCTTTTGCTTATGTAATGTTTCCATACTCTGCACTCTACTTTTGATTTTTATAATTTTTTTCATCTCAACTTTATTTTCATTTGATTTTACAACCTTCATCTTGAGTCCTGCATTGGAGCCCCCTGTTTTTCCGCCACATAAATTCTGTATCCTTGGACAAGGCCTGTATCTGCCTCGTCATGTTTTCGGTCTTCATACCATTCATACCCTTCTAAACTAATTACCTGCCTGGGGTAATAAAATTCATATTTACCGTACTGACTTGATTGTGGAATTTATCCAACTCTTGGCAAGAGTTTTTTCCAAAATGTGTTTCCTTTTATTTTTTTCTGAATGGTTTTATTTGTGCAAAATTCACATCTTACAAGGCGAGATTGCTAATTTGAATGCCAGCATATTGTGATACACTTTGTTTCTCTCATTCCAACCTCCAGCTGTTCTGGCATACCGTTACAAATGCTTCATAAAATTGCGTGACGGTGTGTGTATCACTGACAGTGCGTGTGTGTGACTGTGTGTGGTTTTGTGTTTTTACAAGTTTGGTTTATTCTGGTAGTAAAAGCCCACTTGAATAAAGAATGTAGCAGTCACCCGTCTGGTAAAGGAAAACAAAGGTGACCTATCTTATACATATAGCCTGTGCAAAACTTGGCACAGTATATGATGTATTCAATAAGAACCAAGTACCTGAAAACATTGTGCAAATGTAAAATGACATATATAATGACTTACTGACACACTGCACTACAGTTACCATGCCTTACCTTTCTTTACGTAAATTAAATTCTGCATTTTCACACATCAAATTAAAGCTCAACTTACGAGGGAAGCCGAGATGGGGTGCATTGAACTCCCCCCTTGGTGAGCACTATAGCAACCGTTGCTGTACAGTCTACAGTGAGAATGACAAGCACATTGTTCATAAAACACCTTTGACCATCTACAAGTTGGCAAGATGGTGCAGTTTTGTCTTTCGAATGGCTTGACAGAACTTCACCCATGGCCTGCTCGGTCTCCTCAATCATCATCCCCTCATTACAAATGAACCCAACATTGATACACAGCCATGGGTTCCAAAGACTCATGTTTCAGGATCTGATTAGCTTTGATGTTAATGAGAGCTTTGCCTCTATTGCTAACCCCCAAGGTATCTGGATAAAGCTCTCCATCATACTCTGCTGCATTCTGACACCCTCGCCCAGATGGTGGTGCAGTCTCACCCCCTCGATCTTTTTTTCTTTTTTTCCCCCCTCACATGCTAAATATACTGATCGAGTGTTGCCCCTGGGCGTTGACGGTGCATATGGACACCATGAATACCTGCCTGATCTCATTATAACAGACAAATGCATAACTTCATAACAAAAGAAAGGAAACATGTAATGTGAACAGCTGGCTCGCCACCCTCGCCTCACCTAAAACTCTGCTAATGGTTGCTTTAATTGATTAATTTCTATATTCACCACTGACCACAAGTTGAAAGAATGGTGAAACTGTGTGTAGTCATACTACTGTACTCTATGCAACATGGTATATAATTTTATCTAAGATGACTGGTTCAGTTGTTAGAAGCTCTTTTATTTTTTATTTTATTTTTTTTCCAGGAGGAAAACATATGGTGCAGGAATAACAGCAGGTGAATGGACAAGTCCCCAAAGGCCTCTGTCCATCACTTTGTGCTCTAAGGTGTTCTCTCTTTCTTCCTGCCACAATTTCCTCATGCCCAATACAAACAAGTTCAGTCAATGACAAATAATAATAAACTTTAACTTGTGGCTATAAGTTAACGTTCCAAAACGGTACTGTGGATAAAGTGCTGTGGATATATTTGTTTGAATAATACACATCTATCAGCCAGAACATTAAAACCACTGATAGGAGAAGTGACTAACATTGACCATCTTGTGACAATACATTGTTCTGCTGGGAAACCTTTGGACCTGGTATTCCTGTGGATGTTACTTAGACATGTAGCACCCACCTAGACCAGACCAGGTACCCCCACCCCATAGCTATGACTCTCTTTGGTGGCAGCAGCCATCCCCACACAACAACATTTTAGCAACTCAAAAAAATCTTAAAAACAGCACAAGGTGTAGATCCCAAACTGATCCAGTATCTTCGGGATGATCCACAGAGGCCCCTCCCCTGAACCAATAGGACCCAAAGGGCCCCACTAACAACATTCTGTTACCGGACACCACAGGACACCCTCAGAAGGCCCAAGTCCATTCTCTGATTTGGAGTCACAAGGGAGACCTACACAACATTAGGAAGGTGGTCATAATGTTATGACTGATTAGTGTACATTCCAATTCTCAATGAAGGGAAAATGGAAAAATTGATAAGACACCAGGGTGGAGGAGACATATGTTGCATATGTATCTATACAAATTGGATCGCATGTTTCAGTTCATATCTACAGTAATGGTGGACTGCCAGACACCTCTAAAAGCATAGCACACTAAAACAAAGGTTGTCCCAGGGAAATTATGATTAAATACATTTTTTGTTCTTTATAAACCTAAATAATGGTAACTGTCTCCGACATGTGCAGTACTTAAAATTCAAGGTCAGAATCCCTCTCTCTCTCTCTCTCAAACTCTGAGATTGATCATTGAGCATTATGACACACTGTCGGTAGCCTTTATTTTTTTATTTTTTCAACTCCATCCAAATCTCCTACCTATGCCCGTAAAACATGTATAAGTTATCCTTTCTAGGGTTTTTGTATTAAGACTGTCTCGGCACTAATTCCCAGATCCGTAATTCCCAGCCTTACCTTTGTAATATTCCTAATGAGCCCCTAAGCCCTGAGATCCCTCATTCTGCTGTGTTCCACGTTCCCTTTGATCCTGACTATCCCTTTCCCAGCATCCTCGAGGGGGGGTGGTCTGTGCATAGTGTTACCTGACTGTGTGGCGCTGATACTGTACATAGAATATTCATCCACGCCCTTCCGTGTGCACCCCGTCCTCCACAGCAGGAAAAAGCCAAATATTGATTTAGAACATATTAAAGGGAAAATTACACTTACTGGAATTAACTGTGTTAATCTATGTGTTTCTGGGTTTGATGGCATGTTTGGAAAATATCATAAAGGGGTCAACAGGCCCTCAGACTCCTCAACTCACGATAGACTATTCTCTGGACGCTGAACAAACTTTTCTTCTCTGGCTAAGATTTGGAGGTTGTTGTCTTCAGAGGAGTGTCCTTTGTCCTTCAGGTGTAGGTGGACCGCTGAATCGTCTCCTGACGAGCTGGCTCTCCTGTGTTGGTACATGCGTTTTTTGTCCAATTGTATTACTGGGTTTGTAATAAACTGGAATGCGGTGTTTCTTGAAAATTCTCCTGAGTTTTTCTCGATATGCCAGCAATGTCCTTCCTTTGTTGTTCTCCTCCTCTGTGTCCTTTCTGGGATATCTTTTTTAGCCTTTGGCAAAGGCCCAGTTGGGACATCCACATTTCTTGAGTGTTTGTTTGCGGGTACAGTCTGTGCTCGGCGCTGAAGGGTCCTGATGACCCCTAGCCATTAATGGACACTAGTCGTGACAGTTTCTGGTCGTCAACAGAAACAAGTCAAGCAAGTTTCTGATGGGCTACACCCACATTTAAACCTCAGCTTCCCACCAGTCTTCTCTACAAGTCCAGTTGCCTTTCTTAAACTTCTTTCGGATACGCCATGACCTGGATGACCGAGAACCTTCACAGACATAACTGCATACAGCAACGGCACAATTACATTTTCATTGAGAGGGCTAACTGAGATACAGTTTTTATTGCAGACTGTCAGGGAAGGACACAATGATTAGCTTACAATGCCATCAAGGTGAATAGCATTAGGTAACTGGGTAACCTTTAAAAGAGGGACGTTAAGTCAGCAGAAGGGTATAATAGTGATAGTAAGCCAAAGGAAATGTGAGCTGAAATAAGCAAAACCACATTCTTTACTGACATTAAAATACAAAATAGTACAGTTACAACACTTTACAAGTTAATTGCATCTCATATGATATGAAATCCTGGTCTCCATTTGTGCCAGATTATGTGTTTATAAACAAGTCTATGGCTGCCATTCTGGTTAGTTGCAGCCTTGGAAGAGGGAAACATGAAGCATAGGTTTAACGGTAGTTAAAGAGTTGCATTATGGCTTGATCTGCGCAGCTTACTAAATTGCTAAATGACTGCAATGAAACAGACTCGAACATCATTAATAAATGCTAGAAAGTGCTAGGAAAGCTCACTGGAACAAATACCAGGACTCCATGTTGGAAAATTGATTTTAAATAAATGGCTTTTTGTGAAAGGTTTTATGGCTTAGCTCGCCTTTGCAGTCTGTTGTGTTGCCCTGTTGCCCCTCATTCAGCTTTTCATTTAGGGACACTTTATCTCGCGGAGGTTGTGTCTCTTTCACATTTGTATCTGTCCTGTGAAAGTGTATTAGTAGTTTTTTCCACTCTCGGTGTGTGTTTTTTGTTTCGCATTGTGTATTTGCCTTTCTTCAGACCCTGTGCCTCTACTCTAGACATCCTCAGTGAAGTTTCCTGTCTTGAATCAGCTCATTAGTGTTGGAGTATAGTATATGTGATTTGTCAGATTGTCTGGGTTGCTTTCTTCCTTTCAGTTTTCTCACCTCCGAGGTTACCCCGCCTTTTCTTAGTTACCAGTTTCCTGTCTGCTTTCCTGTTTGCCTGGACAACAAACAAGCACAAAGCCTTTAACCTCAGGTGTCCAAGTGGGGGACTTTTGGGTCCGACGTCGACTCACGACTGCTGCAAATACTCGGAACACTGCAGGCACTGCAGCTAACCTGGTGCTATATGAGGCGGAGGCTCTCATATCCTCGTACTGTGCTGTATAATATCAGCCTTTCCCGGACATATCACCCTTAAACAAACCCCCCCTTCTTTAAATGCTCCCTCATACTGCTGCTCAGACATTGGATAAACAAGACCACTGACAGTAGAGTTACAGGCAAAATACCTTTTGAGACTAATTGCAGTAAATCAATAATTTATCACCTGCAAAGGAGTTTAATGTTTTTTGTAGCTTCATAATTACAGCTATTCAAACAGAAATTCCATGGCCATCAATGTGTGTGAATATATATTGTTGTTGTTTTTATGTTACACGTCCAGTCCTTTTCTTTTATTTATATATACACCAACATTACAGCTCAGAAATCTTACAGCCTGCCCAGGTCCTTAGGTGCTTGTTTAAGAAAAGGAAAACATCCCTAATGTCTCTCTCAGCTCTGCGCTTTACATGCAAACATCATTCGGAGTGCTGCAGAATGTTGTTCACACTTGCAACCCCGAGAGCATCGATTCCCAGCACTGTTTCGGAACCACGAACAGAGCTGTTTGATGCCTGCTGTTTGCTGCATGGCAACACGATACCAAAAGGTAGGCTGCTGTAGACGGTGTTGGAACATAATGAGCGGTGAAGTCTCTCTCCCTCACTGAGAGAACAGCCGTCGGACTCGCCTCCTCCAGATCTGGATGCAGCGATCGGCTGTCAGTCACTCCTTAGTGTGCCTTGGGTGCATTCACACCTGGACTATGCAGGACACGTGTTAATGCCAGATGTGACAAGGTCATTGATCGGCAGCTGTATTAGTATGTTGTTGCATTGGGTGGGGGGGCGTTTGGTGAAGACCTGCAGAAGATGCAATGTTTTAAAGTCTTTTTGAGAATCACATAACCAGCACTTATGTTCATCTTAACTTTTGTTTCAGTACATCAAATCAAAACACATTCAAATCTAGTGTCTCAATTGTAAATTCTTTGTGAATGAATGTTTTTGCTTTTTTGTTTCCAAATCCCTTAGATGAATATGAAATTCTCCAGTTGTTCATCTTTCTTGCTTTGTGATGAATAAAACAGCATTTATTTCCTTCAAACAAATCTGAATATGCACCTATCCTTGGCTGTTCTGTTGATTTTTAAACTACAGGATGCATTTATGCATGCATTCAGGCACGAAGGTAGCCCCTCGTGGCACATTTTACATACACTTCCATAAAAATGATTTAAATGCCAAATAGACACGGAGATAGATGCCCTTAAAGTATCACAATAGCTCTTTCTTTCCGTACCGCATAATGGCCACATAGATTTCTGCAAGCAGTGGAAATGGAGATGGGAAGACGGGCTCTGTTGGAGGAAGTTTGCACTGAGCTCAGCTATAGCATGAGCCCTATCTTTTTTTTTTTTTTTTTTTTTTTTTTTCGTTGTTGTGCAGTGTGAGGCTATCTACCCTCCCAGGCCTCTCTCCTCCACCCTTTCTCCCTCATCACTAACGAACAAACTCTGCCAGGCCTTACCTCAGGCGGCCCCCTGTAATTATTCCCCAATGCCACAAACTGGTGAAATGGGTGTCCGTTACACACTGTGTGCCGAGCTGAGAAAAACAACAACTGTGGGGCCATTATTTGTCAATCAAACCCAGGGCCAAAACAAAATGCTGTCTGGTACACCCTGAGTCCTAGTTATCATCATTGAAAACTGTCAGACCAAAGAGCATTTTTATTGATTTCTGTTTTTATTTATTTATTTTTATCATCCCAGCATGTTCCCTGATCTCTGTTCAGCTTTGCTACTGAGCCTGTCTTACAATCGCATTGCCTTCCTTTGAACGGTCCAGTGTATTTGGTGTATTTTCTTTTCCGGGTTTTGCAAAAGAAACAGTGCACACAGAGTGGAACATTAAACAAATGTGACATGTGATTTGGGCACAAAGTTGAAAAAAAATAAATGGAAATTGGCTTGAAAAACATTCATTTTATCCTTGGGGAAGTCACCAAGAGACATTTATAAATACATCTAGTGACTTCTTACATGAGATGATGTGAGTATACGGACACATGGATTGGAACTGTGGTCAACAGCAGCAGATGATACAGCACGTGATTTAATTGTTATTTACACTGATCAGCGACAACATTAAAACCATGGACAGGAGAAGTAAATAACATTTGACAATTCAATGTTCTGCTGGGAAACTTTTGGACCTGGCATTCATTCATGTGGATGTTACTTAGACATGTAGCACCCACCTAGACCAGACCAGGCACACCCACCCTGTAGCAATGACACTCCTTGATGGGAGCAGCCATCCCCAGCAGGATGCAGCCTGACACAGACACACACACAAAAACGCTTTAAGGAACAACTCACACAAGGTATTGACCTGGCCTCCAGATTCACAAGATCCCAAACTGATCAAGTAACTGTGGGATGACCCACAGAGGACCCTCCCCTCAACCCATAGGCCCCCACTAACAACATTCTGCTGCCAGACACCACAGGACACCCTCAGAAGGCCCATGTCCATTCTCTGATGAGTCACAACTGTTCTCGGGGCACAAGGGAGACCTACACAGTTTTTGAAATGTGGTCATAACGTTATGCCTAATTAGTGTAGCATTATATAATACGTGCATTTAAACCCCCACCCCCAAAAAATCTGTTGGAATCAAGATCAAGGATCTGTGATTGTTTTAACCTAATGTTCTGGGTTGCAGCTCCTCTGTAAGGGATACATCAGGTCGCAGCTCAGGTCGGACAAGCTCGGCTTTTGATTCTGGTGGGGACAGAGCGGATTCACTTAGCTCTGAATCTGGTCCCAGAAGCTTTTTTTTTTCTTTTTTTCTTTTTCTTTTTTCGGAGTTTGATCAGCGACAGCAGTCCATAAGCTTAGACAAACAGACTTTTGTTGTCGTTTGCAAAGGTGGCAGATGTGCGGGTGATACAGGCACAGCAGGGGAGGTCATCGCTTTGGCTGCAGGCAGAGTCTGTTAAAAGTTTCAGTAATGTGCTGCTTTATGCACAAACACAGTTGAGGATGTTCTCCTCCGGTGCTTGTCAAAGTCTTTTCTCCTTAGGCGGAAGGCTGAAGGAGCAGATGTAGTTGTCTCCGAGTTTCTGTTCCCTCAGAAAATTAAATAACTAGTTTTCGACTTTGTTTAATCATTCCAAAGTGAAAGTTAAATGTTTGAAATGTAATAAATATGCATACCACTGGTTCAGAATTACCTTTTATTCTAATGTGCCTGTCAAAATGGATTTATTCCCAATATAATACATAAAGGTGTGGGGAGGAAGACTATTTGGAGTATGAACATGTTGCTTTACATTTCCTTAGCTATCTGGCGCTACATTCAGATGTAGTTCTTCTACCTTTATCAGTTTCTCCACTTTTTGCTGTTGTGGAAAACCTTGTGCGCCCTTTGTTGTGCTTGATGTTGCTCTGTGAAATTCTCCACTTTGCATTGCCTTGAGTAAAAAGGTCTTTTAATGCATGTCTCCAAGGTGCTGCACCTGCTTCCTGTGCTCACTCAACTCTTTGTGAACCCAGTACTATTTCCACTATATGTGTGCATGTTGCTTTTCATTCACTTTAGAAACACGTACACCAAAAAAAAAAATTGTCCAGGCCGTGACATATTTTTACAAATGGACTGTTAAACCAGCAACACTCAAAAATGACAGTAACTTGTAATTTTCCCTTCTTAACACAAACCGAGCACAATGGACTTGTTTACAGTTCTGTCGGTACGTTCACGATCCATAACACACATTACCACATCAGAGAAATGGCTTGTGGGACATGCAGCTAATTAGAGCGACCCATAAACATGCTCAGCCTCAGCTTAAAAAAACTACATACTCTACACACACTAACAAAGCTGTGTAAATATCACCGAAGCAACACTTCTAAAACATACAAAAGAAGCTTACCACTGTTGACATCATTCTTTTTTTTTTTTTAACAAGGAAGTGCTTGATGAATTTGTCTGATCTGTTTCCAAGGTTTTAGGTCCTGTGATACATTACAATTTAACGGCGCAACATGACTGATTCAGATTAACGACGTGTTACTTTGACACATCAGAAAGAAGTTTTAACAAGAAGCTTCCGGAGTTTTAAAAAATTAACACGACGCCGCTTTTAATGAATCCCTGTGCTCCCTTCATAATTATTCAGAGGCTACAAGAATAATGATTTGTTCTTTGTTTAGTGATGTCACTGCATTCATCATTGGCTGGGGCTGTGCTCTTTTAACTTTAGGCTTCTGAAGTTTTATCAGAAGCCGTAACCTTATGACCATCCGCTTAATATTGTGTAGGTCTCCATTTTGGTACCAAGAAAGTCCTGACCCGTTGAGACATGGACTCCACTAGACCTCTGAAGGTGTGCTGTGTAACCAAGATGTTAGGAGCACATAAGTTAAATCCTGCAAGGATCGGACTTGTCCATCCTGTCGCACCAATGCTCTATTTGGATTGAGATCTGTGGAATCTGGAGGCCA